>NC_058135.1:284807811-284822926 GCF_016433145.1 Gracilinanus agilis | reverse complement strand
AGATAAAGGAGGAGGAGAGAGGGGAGGAGGAGGCTGAAAGAAGAGGGGAGGGGAAGAGGAGGAAGAGGAGGGGGAGAAGAGAGAAAAGGGGAGAGGAGAGGGGAGAGGAAATGGAGGAAGAGGAGGGGAGAGGGGAAGAGAGGGGAGAAGAGATGAAAGAGGAGAGAGAAAGGGAGGAAAGGGGGAAGAGAGGAAGGGAGAGGATGAAGGAGAGGGGAGGGGGGAGGAGAGAGAACTATGCTTGACCACCAGAGGAGAAGTGAAGGGACTATATAAGGAGAGGAACCCCAGGGAGGGGAAGAAGAGTGCCTCAGTGTGCTAGGAGCACCCTGCCAGGAAGAGGTGCATAGGATGGAGGTGAGAAAGGGTGGGAGAAAAGCCAGAAAGGGCGGAAAAGAAGCCAGAGAGGGCACAGAGGAGCTCAGACAGAGACTGGGAGAGGGGGCAAGGGATCCTCAGAGATTTATAACTTCAAGAAACCGTTATTACAAGTCATCTAGTACAACCACCCATTTTATAGATTTGGAAACTGAAGCCCAGGGAAGCTGAGATCCTCTGGTCCTCTATTTTCATCACCACTACAGGGAATCTTTGTTGTTCTTTATTTACACCTGACTCTTTGTGTCCCCATTGGAGGCTTTCTTGGCAAAGATCCTGGAGGGGTTTGCTATTTCCTTCTCCAGTTCATTTCACAGATGAGGAAACTGAAACAAATCAGGTGAAATGACTTGCCCAAGGTCACACAGCTAGTCAATGTCTGAGGCCAGACTTGAACTTAGATTTTCCTGTCCAGGTCCATACTTTACATTGTGGTGCCACCTACCTACCAGAGGATACCTAGGTAGTTAGGCATGAAGCCAGGATTTGAACCCAGGAAAGAAAGCTGGCTTTGGAGTCAGAACACCTGGTTTCCATTCCCCACTGTGACATTTCACTAGTGGTGTGACCTTGAATAAACCTTCTCTGCCTCCATTTTCTCATTTGTAAAATGAGCCATTCTTTTTTTTTTTTAAACCCTTAACTTCCATTTTAGAATCCATACAGTGTATTGGTTCCAAGGCAGAGGAGCAGTAAAGGCTATGCAATGAGTATTAAGTGACTTGCCCAGGGTCACCTCGCTAGGAAGTATCTGGGACCAAATTTGAACTCAGGACCTCCCATCTCTAGACCTGGCTCTCAATCCACTGAGCCACCTCACTTCCCCATCTTCTTACTCTTTAATCCCATAATCCCATGGCCTTCTGCTTCTAAATCTAGTCATCTTTCTATTGGGAAGGATGTAAAACCCTGGCTTGGGGCAGGACACCCATTGCCTCCTAATTTCCTTAATAGCAGCCCTGGGACTAGAATCAGGAGCCCTGGATCGTCATCTCAGCTTTCCTCCTCCTTCTTGGGAGAAGTCATCACTTCTCTCCAGGCCAGTTTTCCTAGCCATAGAATGAGGAGATAGGAAAAAGCTGGGGGCAGGAAAATTGAAGGTCGATGGAAGGAAAAACATAACCGAAGGAGTCTCCACAAAGGGAAATGAACCCCAGGAGGCGATTGACCGGTTTGCCCTCCTTGGAGGTACTCAACTAGGAGCTGATGCCCCACTTCTTGGGGATGGTGAATCAGAGGTTCTTAGGAAGGCATGGGAGGGTAGGATTGCCCTTCCTGCTCTGAGTCTGCTCTTCTGTGATGGGACCCGAGGCCCCCGGGACCTTTTAGGAGTCTCATGCTTAAAAGAGAAGAGAAAAAAAAGGAAGTGGGATGATTTGTCAGTCATTTCTTTTGGAGAAATGAGGAAGTGGGATGATTTCTCCATAGACACTGACCTCCCAGGTAGAGGAAGAAGAAGGTTTCGGGTCCCCTTGAAGAAATATGGCTTGGTGGATTCTCCTTCCCTCCTCCTTCCCTCCCTGCCCCTTATTCTCTCCAATTATAGTTCTCTCGATGGAAGAAACTTTCCCATGTCCTGGGCCCCATAGGGAGAAGGAGGTGACTCTCTCTGGCTTACAGACCCCGGCTGATTGTGGTTTAAAGACCCAGCTGTAACCAAGAGGGAGGGGAAGGCTGCCATCCCCCTCAACAGCCTTCCAGGGCATCTCACTGTCGGTTATTTTTTTTCACTGTTAGCAGGGGGTTCCTTCACCAGTGCAGGTCGGTGCTCTCTGTTAAGTGACTTGCCCACAGTCACACAGCTGGCAGGTGTCAGAGGCAGGACTGGAACCCAGTTCTTCCTTGCTTTAAGGCCAGCCCTCTATCCACTTTACCACACTGCCTCTTGGGCCAGGGTTACAACATTCCTAGTCCTATAATCTTGCCCTCTCCAAAACTTGTCCACTGCCAGATTTGTTGATCTTGTCTCAGTCTTCAACCTTCTTGACCTCTTTGCTGCTCTTGATACTATTAACTCCCCCCTCTGCCTGGATACTTTCTCTTCTCTGAGGTTTTGAAAAACTTGTTATCTTCTGTCCCAGGATCAATATTAAGTATCAATTCTAAGGCAGAAGAGCAGGAAGGGTTGGGCGATTGGAGTTAAGTGATTTGCCCAGGGTATCTTTCATGACACAATTATTCTGCCCTGTCTGACAGATCTCTCTTTTGTCAGGGCTCGGCAGGCACGTTACTTCTCCAGCTGTGGAACTATGGGTGTCCTCCTAAGTTCTGTCCTGGGCCCTTTTCTGTTCTACACTTTCTCTCATTGACTCCCATGGATTGAACCAGCATTTCTACGTAGATGACTCCCAGATCTCTAAGCCAGCTTTGGTCTCCTTCCTCGATCAGCAGTTGCCTATTAGACATCGTGGGTTGTCCAACACTGAACTTATTACCTTTCCCCCAGCCTGTTCTCTCTTCCAAATTTCTCTTGAAGGCTCCTCCATCCTTCCAGGCTCTCCCGTTCATCATCCTCAAGTCCTCGCTCATTCTCGCACCACATTTCCAAGCGGTTGTTCTATCTTGTCCTTTCTACCTTCCAGATGTCTCTTACATCTTCTCTCCTTCTCTCCACTCACCCAGGTGCCACCTTATAGTTCAGTCTTTTATCCCCTCTCATCTCGATTATTGCAACAGCCTCCATATTGATCTCCCTGCCTAGGATTCTCCTCATCCAGCCCATCCTTCATACTGCTGTCAGAACAGCTTTAAGTACCGATCTGACCATGTGACTCCCTCAATCAATTCCAGGAGCTTCCTACTGTCCCTGGGATGAAAAATAAACATCTCTGCTTAGTTTTTAGAATCCTATCCATTGGCCTCAAGCAACCTTTCCAGACTTGTTGAGCATCGCTTCCCATCACGTACTCTTCAACCCAGTTAGACAAGTCTTCTCTCTGTTCCTCCCACATGTCCCATCTCTGTGTCATTGTACCGGTCGTCCTGCATGCCTAGAATAGGCTCCCTTGTTATCTCCATCTCCTAGAGCAGTGATGGCAAACCTTTTAGAGACAGAGTGCCAGGCCCCACCCCCACCGCAACCCCCAGACCAAGTGCCGTGCCTGCCCCCCCAGAGACAGAATGCCAAGCCCTGACCCTCCTTTTGCCCCTCCTACCCCCCTTACCCCAGACAGGGGAGGGAGGAAGCACTCCCATTGGCTGCTGGGCAGAGAGGCAGGGGAAGTTAAGAATGTCCTCAGGTGCTTGGAGAGGGGTTGGGGAACAGCTCTGCCCTGAATCCTTCTAGCTTTCTAGTAACAAACTCTGTCAGGCAACTGCAGATATGCCCACAGAGAGGGCTCTGAGTGCCTTTTTTGGCACGTGTACCATAAGTTCACCATCACTGTCCTAGAGTCCCTCTCTTCCTTTAAGATATAGCTCAGGCATCCTCTTCTGTGGGAAGTCTTTCTTGTTCATATCCTACCTCCTAAACTATTTTGTATTTGGTATATATTTGTGTTTATTTGTATCTTTTTTTAACTCTTACCTTCTGTCTTAGAATTGATACTAAGTCTTAGTTCCAAGGCAGAAGGATGGGAAGGGCTAGACAATTGGATGGACAAGTGTCTTGTCCAGGGCCGTACAGCTAGAAGTGTATGAGGCCAGATTTGAACCCTTTCTCCAGACCCAACTCACTAACCACTGAACCATCTAGCTGCCCCTTTTGTTTTTATTTGTAATTGGTATATATTTGTATCTATTCACTTTGTACTTATACTGCATGCCCATATTGTCTCTATTAGGATGCAGGCTCCTTGCCAATAGGGATAGTTTGTTTCTTTGTGCTTGTATCCTTGGGGTCCAGAACAATGCCTGGCACATAGTAGGCACTGAATAAGGGTTGATAGAGCACTTTATCCCACTGTATACCTTTATACATGTCCGGGCTCACCTGCCTCAGCCCCTCCAACATGGCTCCTTCATGGGCCCACACCCAGGTTATCCCTGAACCATTACCCTCCTGGACTGGGGAATTCTGGGACTCAGAGTTGATCGGCTTTTCCTAGCCCTCATCCCACCCCATCCCCACTTAGAATCATCTAGAAGGAGCCAGAAAAGAGACCTCAGATGTCATCTAGCCCAACGCCTCCCATTTTACAGATGAGGATAACAAAGGCACTTGCCCAAGGTTGCCCAGGTACAATTAGGCAGCAGAGCTCAGGTCCTGTGACCCCAAGTCCAGCTCCCTTTCCCTTGCTGGCCCCCAACACTGGGATGACAGACTCTTCCAAAATTGATGATTCTTAGGCCAAGCCAAAGAAATGAAAGCCAGGCCACACACAAATCGAACCTATCAGAAGCTGCATTTATTTGAAGGCTGTTCGTCCAGTCTTTTTAACAAAGGAACGTGGTGGCTGAGGGTTCTTGCATCAGCCCCACTACTGATGCTACAGCGATAATAACCAACTGCTGAGAACCACCAAGAAAGCAGCAGTTTGATGGTGAAACCATAAAGAATGGACTCATAGTCTGGAAGACCTGAGTTCAAATCCTGCCTTAGACACCTACTAGCTATATGACTCTGGTTGTTTTTCAGTTTTCTTTTTTTAAAAAACCTTCCTATTTTAGAATCAATACTGAGTATTGGTTCCAAGGCAGAGGAGCAGTAAGGACTAGGCAATTTGTACTTGAGTGACTTGTTCAGGGTCACACAGCTAGGAAGTGTGTGAGGTTAGGCTTGAACCCAGGACTTCCCCTCTCTATCCATTGAGCCACCTAGTTGCTCTGTTTCAGTCATTTTTAGTCATTTCTGACTTCATGAAAACTTGGGGGTTTTTCTTGGCAAACATATTGGAACAGTTTGTCATT
Organism: Gracilinanus agilis; assembly: GCF_016433145.1. NCBI lineage: Eukaryota > Metazoa > Chordata > Mammalia > Didelphimorphia > Didelphidae > Gracilinanus > Gracilinanus agilis. The sequence continues at coordinate 284,817,700 of NC_058135.1, read as the reverse complement.
TCCTTCTGCAGCCCATTTTACAGATGAGGAAACGGAGGCAAACAGGATGAAGTGACTTGCCTACAGTCATTCAACTAGTAAGTGTCTGAGGCTGGATCTGAACTCAGTAAAATGAGTTTTCCTGACTCCAGACCTGGCACTCTGTGCACAATAGTGCCACCTAGATGACCCTATGACCCTGGCAAATTGCTTAACCTCCAATGGTCTCAGTTTCCTCATCTGCAAAAAGACAATAATAATAGCATCAAAGTCACACAATTGATGTGAGGATCAAATGAGAGAATCTATGCAAAGTGCTTTGCAAACCTTAAAATATAATAAATGTGATGTTATTAGTACCATTGTCATCAGAGAAAGAGGCTTTAGCTCTTTACATGGGCTACGGTGTCCTGATTAGTCTCCCTACAACCCTAAAGGTCTATGCAACCCTAAAACTCAGGGAGACAGAAATCAAATGCAAATTTTACCTCTTAATTGTTTTCATTTCATCTTCCTGAGTTCAATTCTGACCTCAGACACTTCCTAGCTGTGTGACCCTGGGCAAGTCACTTTAACTTATTTGCCTCGGCTTCCTCATCTGTAAAATGAGCTGCAGAAGGAAATGGAAAACTGCTCTAGTATCTTTGCCAAGAAAAACCCAAATGGAATCATGTAGAGTCAAATATGTCTGAAAAACAACTCATCCACAACTTTTCACTGGGCCTGGGTCTTTGAAAAGACATTGTGAAGAGGAAGCTAGGGGGGCACAGTGGGTAGAGCACCAGGCCTGTAGACAGGAGCTCCTGGGTTCAAACCTGGCCACAGACACTTCCCAGTTGCTTGGCCCTGGGCAAGTCATTAACCCCATTTGCTTAGTATTTGCCCTTCTGTCTTAGAGTTGTTACAAAGGCAGGAAGTAAGAGTTAAAAAAAGAAGAAGAAACCCTTAGTGGCCAACTGGTTCAGGACAACAAAGATTCTCCAGGTGGGCACCTTATTGAGAGGTCCCATGGTCTAGGAAGACCCTTTCAGCTGTAGTAATGCATCCTTAATGATGAATAAGAGCCCACTGAGGCATTTGACCAAAAATAAACTATAAAGAAATATACACATATATGAAGATGGATGGATAAATAGATGGATGGATGGATAGATAAATGATAGAAAGATGGATATATGGATAGATAGATGGATGGATACATGGATGGATACATAGATGAATGGATAGATAAATAGAGAGATGGATAGACAGATGGATGGATGGATAGATAGATGGATGGATGGATACATTGATGGATAGGTAGGTAGATGGATGGATGCACAGATGGATGATGGATAGCTAGCTAGCTAACTAGCTAGATGGATGGATAGATAGATAGATAGATAGATAGATAGATAGATACACAGATGGATGGATGGATGGATACATACATACATACATAGATGGATAGATAGATAGATAGATAGATAGATAGATAGATAGATAGATAGATGGATACATAGATGGATGGATAGATGGATACATAGGATGGATGGATAGATAGATGGATGGATGGATAGATAGATGGATGGATACATAGATGGATGGATGGATAGATAGATAGATGGATATATAGATAGATGGATACATAGATGGATATATAGATAGATGGATACATAGATGGATGGATGGATGGATAGATAGATAGATAGATAGATAGATAGATAGATAGATAGATAGATAGAAAGAAAGATAGATAGATAGATAGATAGATAGATAGATAGATAGATAGATAGATAAATAGATAGATGGATACACAGATGGATACACAGATGGATACACAGATGGATGGATAGATAGATGATAGATAGATGGATGGATGGATAGATAATCTTATCAAATATGGGTTTTTTAATTTGAACACAAGTTCATAGCCAAGACCTTGTTGTCTTTCAGTCATGTCTGGTTGATGATTTGTCATCTCATGGGCCATAATTCTCCATGGGATTTCCTTGGCAAGGATATTAGAGTAGTTTTCCATTTCCTTCTCCAGTAGACCCAACAGGTCCTCTTATCAGATAATCAGAGGTTAAATGACTTGCTCAGGGTCACACAGCTAGAAAGCGTCTGAGGCCACATTTGAACTCAGGTCTTCATGATTCCAGGCCTGGCACTCCATCCCCTGAGCCACTTAGCTGCCTCCAGCAACTAAATCCAAAATGACAAGGGCAGTAAGGCACACATGAGCATAAGGAGTTAGGGGTCTCTGTGTCTATTATACACACAAGAATTTACTGGCATGATACTTAATGGGGAATCTCTCTTCTTTAATAAACTATGTCTCTAGGCAAGAGGAGTTTATAGGCTTGCTTCGCTTGCATTCTGGGAATTTAATGGAAAAGAGGGAAACAATCTCAACAAAAGACAAAATAAGCCCGAGGATTTTTACAAAGTTGATCAGTAAAGGAGGACATTCCCTGTTACATTGCTCAACAAGGGTGGAGAAAGGCAGACAAGAACAATTTTGAACCAAATCAAAAATACCCAGAGATGGAGAGAGGCAACAAGGCTGCTGATTTCCAGAAAGTTGAGCTGAAGCCAATAGACGTTTTCCTTGTTAACACCTCTTTGCTCAGTTGGAAATGAGGCCAAGTGACCTTTGGACTTCCCGACACAGTAGTCCTTTATCCACATGGGATCAAATAGGTGCTTTCCTTTCCAAGCAGAGAATTGTTTCTCTCAGGGGTTGTCTTGGAAGGGAGAAAACTCTGTGAAATTAATATGGGAAAGAGAAAGCTCTGGAATACTTGCTCATTTGCCCAAATGTTTCAACAGTTAGGTTAATTGGAGGAAACAATGCATACAAATAAATGTCAGCCAAAACATGGCGTTTTTTTCACTGCTGTTCTTAAAGAGGATGGTTGGAATAGGAAAAGCTTTTCTTGTGGCTCAATGGATTGGAAGTCCTGGGTTCAAATCTGGTTGCAGACACTTCCTAGCTGTGTGACCCTGGGCAAGTCACTTAACCTCCATCGTGGAGCCCTTACTGGTCTTCTGCCTTGGAACACAATACACAGTATTGATTCTGAGACAGAAGGTAAGGGTTAAAAAAAAAAAGCCTGTCCTTTATCTACAGCTGTTTAGAAACCTCTTTCAGGGGAAGTAACTAATGGAGTTGTCCATTAGGAATATTTATTCAGTTCCATTTTATGGTCACTGTTCAATACTATGGTCTCCTTTGAATCAATAGAATGTGGTGCTAGGCTGGGTATGGGCCTGAAACAGGACAAGAGGGGGCTGTTGGGAGTCCAGGCAGGCATGTGGTAGAAGAGAAAACAAATGTGGGGAAGACTAGAGGGAGATTTTCTTTGCTTCTTATCGTTTTTAATTTGCTCTTTTTTCCCCAAAGTAAAGCACCCAAAAAAGTGAGTGTCATAAGGAGAAGATTAAAAAGGAGCCTGGATGTGGAACTGTCTCTCGTTCACCTTTCTGCTTTTCCCCTAAATGTGGAATAATCCTACATATCACTTTCAAAACTGTCCTGCTTGTCTGTGATCCCTTATGTTCTCTTCTATACAGATTTCAATGGTCCTAAGTTTTATTTTTAGTACCACTCTAACTCCCCCTCTATCTCCTTAATTTCCCCTATTAAAAGACAAAAGGAAGGGAGCAGCTAGGTGGCTCAGAGGATTGAGATCCAGGCCTAGAGAAGGGAAGTCCTGGGTTCAAAAATGACCTCAAACATTTCCTAGCTGTGTGACCTTGTGTAAGTCACTTAACCCTCATTGTCTCTTTTGCCTTGGAACCAATACACAGTATTAATTCTAAGATGGAAGGAAAGGATTTAAAAAGAGAGAGAGAAAAAAAAGTTCAAGGACTTCCAGTTAAGATGGCGGCAGAGTAAGGAGCAGCTGCTCAATTTCTCCTAACCGAAGCATACAGGACTCCTCAAGAGGACATAAAAACAAATCCAGATGAACGAAGGAACCCCACAACAGGGCGCAGCATTGAAGGTATGCGGAACCGGGGCATTTCCACGCTGTGAAGGGGTGAAACAGCTCTCACTAAAATGCGAGAGGAAGAAGCCCCTCCACCACCCCCCACACCACACACAGTGCCAAGGCCAACGCACAAGAGTGAAAGAGGGATTGGGGCAACCAGTGAGTCACTGGCAGCTCCAGGGCTTGTACCTGAGAGCTGCAGGACGTAGGACCCCAAGTGGCTAAAGAATGCGCACTGACTTTCCCTAGCATCTGCTCGGTGGGGACATTGCCCTAGGCGTGGACAAAGATCTCCAGCGCACGGACTTTCCCTAGCATCTGTGCGGGTGAAGGCAGTGCCCTAGGCGTGGACAAAGATCTCAAGCGCAGGCTTGGACCTCAAGTGCGGACCCGGTGCAGAAGGGAGCGCGGCTGTAGAAGCAGCCCCTGAGATTGCTGAAGGAGCCTCTGGCAGAGGGGCAGACCGGGGACGACCAGGAGGCTTGACCCTGAGGACAAGGAGACCGGAGCCCTGAGGAGCTTAGAAAGTGCAGGCAGACCCTGAGTGTGAAGACAAAGCTGAAAAGTGGCGGGGCTAACAATGGCAAGCTGAGAACCCCAGAAGAAAAAGATTATCAAGAAAAACTCTGGAACACTTGACAACTTTTACACAGAGAAAATCCAGACAACAGAGGAGGACAAACAAGTATCCAAACCTTCCCAAAACAATAAAAACTGGTCACAAGCTATTGAAGAGTTCAAAAATGAGATGTTGAGGAAGATGGAAGAGATCTGGCAAGAAAATAACAGTTTAAAAGGCAGAATTTCACAATTGGAAAGTGAGGCAAGCCAACTAAAGACCAGAAATGACCAGATTGAAAAGGAAAACCAGTCCCTAAAGGCTAGAATTGAGCAATTAGAAGCCAATGATCTCTCAAGACAACAAGAACAAATAAAACAAAGTCAAAAGACTGATAAAATAGAAGGAAACATGAAATATCTCAATGAGAAAGTGACAGACCAAGAAAACCAGTCTAGAAGAGACAATTTGACAATCATTGGTCTTCCAGAAAAAGCAGAAATTAATAGAAACTTGAACTCAAAATAGTATACCTGTCAGATCTCTGGAAAAGGAAAGATTTTAAAACCAAGCAAGAGTTAGAGAAAATTACAAAATGTAAATTAAATGGTTTTGATTATATTAAACTAAAAAGCTTTTGTACAAACAAAAACAATGTAGTCAAAATCAGAAGGGAAACAACAATTGGGAAAAAATCTTTATAACAAAAAACTCTGACAGGGGTCTAATTACTCAAATATACAAGGAGTTAAATCAAGTGTATAAAAAAATCAAGCCATTCCCCAATTGATAAATGGGCAAGAGACATGAATAGGCAATTTTCAGGTAAAGAAATCAAAAGTATCAATAAGCACATGAGAAAGTGTTCTAAATCTCTAATAATTAGAGAAATGCAAATCAAAACAACTCTGAGGTACCATCTCAAACCTAGCAGATTGGCTAAAATGAAAGAAGGGGAGAGTAATGAATGCTGGAGGGGATGTGGCAAAATTGGGACATTAATGCATTGCTGGTGGAGTTGTGAACTGATCCAACCATTCTGACTGGCAATTTGGAACTATGCTCAAAGGGCTATAAAAGAATATCTGCCCTTTGATCCAGCCATACCATTGTTGGGTTTGTACCCCAAAGAGATCATAGATAAACAGACTTGTACGAAAATATTTATAGCTGCGCTTTTTGTGGTGGCAAAGACCTGGAAAAGGAGGGTATGTCCTTCAATTGGGGAATGACTGAACAAATTGTGGTATATGCTGGTGATGGAATACTATTGCACTCAAAGGAATAATAAACTGAAGGAATTCCATGTGAACTGGAAAGACCTCCAGGAACTGATGCAGAGTGAAAGGAGCAGAGCCAGAAGAACATTGTACACAGAGACTGATATACTATGGTAAAATTAGAATACAATGGACTTCTGTACCAGCAGAAAGCAATGACACAGGACAGCTCTGAGGGATTTATGGTAAAGATGCTACCCACATTCAGAGGAAGAACTACAGGAGAGGAAACATAAAAGAAAAACAAATGCTTGAACGCATGGGCTAAGGAGGACATGATTGGGGATGTGGACTCGAAACTACCACACCAATGCAACTAACAACAATTTGGAAATAGGTCTTGAACAAGGACACATGTTAAAACCAGTGGAAATGTGCATCGGCCATGGGTGGGGGGAGAGCGGGGGGTGAAGGGGAAAGTAGGAGCTTGAATCATGTAACCATGTTAAAAATGAATATTAATAAATGATTTAAAAAAAGAGAGAGAGAAGGAAACCCCCCCCCAACCTTGTAGGCATACAAGCCCACAATAGCCATGTCCACAATATCCATCATTTTCTGTACCTTATTTCTCTCCTCTCTCTGACAGGAAGTAGGTACCATCCTCTATGGCAGGTCCTCTGGAAACAAAGACGATTATCACATTGATTGGCATTGATTTCTTTACAGGGTTGTTCTTATATAAGTTGTCCTCCTGGTTCTTCTCACTTCACTCAGTTTCAGTTTATTCTACTCAAGATTCTCTGCAATCATCTCTCTCATCATGTCTTACTGTTCCATTCCTATGCCACAATTTGATCAGCTCTTCTCTGATTGATGGGCACCTTTTAGACTCTAATTGATTGTCCTTCTTTTACTTTTCCCCCTTTTAATCCCCACTCCAAGATCAAGTAGTTTGTGTGACTTGAGGCTACTTCATCTCCTTATTATCCTCCTTTTTAATCCCCCTCCTTGTTGAGTTTGATATATATCTCTACACAGTTTGTGTGTTTCTGCTCACCCCGCTGTTGACTGTTAAAGATAAGGATGAGGTTCATCTGAGGCCTGCCCTCCCACCCCTTTCTTCATGTTTATATACTCTATTTCTCACACACCCTAAATATGAGAAATAACTGGTTCTAATCCCTTCTTCCCCTTTTCTATTCTAGTATAGTCTTCCTTGTCTCTTCTCTACTCTTTCCCCTCTTAAAACTCTCAGAACAAAACCAATCCACTATTGGGACCTCAGACTTTGAAGACATTTAGATTCTCAAGAGAGTCTTGGTTCTTCTCTCCCTATTAGAATATTATCATTATATCACCATAAAACTTCTTCTAACTATTCAAATAAATTGACCTTACTATGGTGCTCTTGACTCTTGTGTTTGTAAATCAAAATTCTTTTCATCAGAAATGCTTGAAAGTCCTCTGTTCCATTAATGATACATTTTTTTCCTGTAGGGTTATATCGGCTTTTAAGGATAAGTTATTTTTGGTTGGAAGCTTATAGCATTTGCCTTTTGGAATATTGTATTCCAAGATCTCTCCTCATTTATAGTAGAAGATGTCTAGTCTTGTGTGATCCTGGGTATGGTTCCTTGGAACTTGAACTCCTTCCTTGATGCTTGCAGTATTTTCAGGAAACTCTGGATTGTGGTTATTATATTTCTGCAATTTTTCATTTGAGGTTTCTTTCCAAATGGGATTGGTGTGCTCTTTCTGTGTCCACTTGGCCCTCTGGTTCTTATAGATGAGGACAGTTTTCATTCATGATTTCCTGAAATATAGTATAGTCTTTAAAAAAAAACCCAGGGCTTTCAGGGAGGCCAGTGATCCTTAAATTATCTTTTTTTCTGGTCAGTTATTTTTGGTATCAGATATCTCACACTTCCATCTATTTTTTTCAGTCCTCTGATTTTGTTCTAATATGTCTTGCTGCCTCATGGAGTCATTGATTTCTTGTTAGTTTCTTGTAGTTTACCTAGGTTTCTTTCTTGGGTAAAGCTTACCAATTTCCCTTCTAAATTATTCATTATCCTTCCAATTCTTTCCTCCAGAGCCTTTATATTCTCTATCACTTCATTTCTTCTAGATCTTTATATAGTCCTTGCAGAGAGTTCAAGGCTCCTCCTGGGTTCTTATGCTGACCTCTACTTCTAATGAGGTTTGGCTCCCTAGATCTTTGAGGTTCAGAGTCCTCTGGCATCTCAGGACAGAGTGCTAATGCCCTGGCTGGAGTGATCTAAGAATTGCCACACTATTCTGACTACTGCCCACCAGAGCTCCATCTTCTAAGATATATTCTCTAGGTTCCCTGGGTCTTTCTCAGAACTGGGGATAGGGAGGGGCCTCTACTTTTGCTGTTTATTGTATATCTTTGATAGTGCTTGGAGGCTACTGGTTTGTTTACCTGCACTGGCTTTGTTGGTAGCCCATTTCCTATGAATGATGGGCTTCTAGTTGGCTTTTTGGGTAGTTCTGGGGCTGAAGAAGTCAGTGTTGTTTCTTACTCTCTTTCTAGATCATTATTCTATCTGGGGTACATATTAAGTTTTTGTTGGAATACTGACTTCATTAGGTGGAGACAGGTGGACTGCATTTATTCAGAAAGCCAGCTTGGCTGTACATCTCTTTTCTTTTTTATCATTGGAAGGCTCTCTTTCAGTCTAGTCTTTTAACCCAGGATATACTCTTTGAGAGTTCAACTTTTCTTTCTGGAGTTTTAAATTTAAAGCCACGTAGAACAATTTGCAAAGGATTTGTTTGGTGCTTGGACAGATTCTCTCATTTTATGAGATGGAGCACTAGGCAAATACAGGGTGTTGGGGAAACCTTTTTCTCTTTGTCTTCTCTCTCCCTTGGGATCTCAAGGGTAGGAAAGCTCTGGCCAGCCACTCCAGCACCAACACACAGGGCTAGTGGCAGCCTTGAGCTGAGAGCAGAATCACAGGCATGCAATGCTAACCCCCAAGAAGGCCCTGATCCCCAAACATTATCTTGTTCTGGTCCCATTGGATGGCCAAGGCTACGAAACCAATATTTCACTGTAAAAAATCAGCCCCATCTCCATCAGAGAGAGAGAAGATACTCACAGTGAACCCCGAAATCTGATCCCACGTGGGCCAAACATTAAGACCTATGTATATAGCCAGGTAGTGCAGTGGACAGAGCTGTAGGCCTGGAGTTGGGTAGACTCATCTTCCTGAGTTCGAATCTGGCCTCAGACACTTCCTAGCTGTGTGACCTTGGGCAAGTCATTTTACCCTGTTTACTTCAGTTTCCTCCTCTGTCAAATGAGCTGTGGGAGGAAATTATAAACTACTCTGGTATCTAAGTGATATACCAAGAAAACCCCAAATAGGGCCACAAAGAGCCAGACATGACTAAAAAGTTCTGAATAACAGCAATGTGCAGTATCCCGTCCTAGGCAATAGAGTTACAAAGTCAAAAAGCAAATAATACCTGCCCACAAGAAGCCGAGAGACAGTGTGGTATAGTAGACAGAGAATTGGATTTGGAATCAGTAAGATCTAAGCATATCCAATCATACTTCTTTGCTGTGTGACCCCCTCTGATGGAAAAACTTCTATGCCATTCTGATTGCTGCCAACTAGAGTGCCATCTTCCAAGGCCTATACTGTGGGGCTTTCCAACTTCTCTGTGTTTTCCTTAGAATTAGGGGTAGGGGGAAGCCTCTTCTCTTGCTCCTTATGGGCACAAACATTTGTAAGGCTCTATGAGAAGACTGTGCCTTTAAGATCCCTCCTGGCTCTGAATGTAAGAGACTATAAATGTATATTCAGTTGGGAAATATCATGTGTAAACAGAGAAGTAAATGTAAGGTAATTTAGGGAAGATAAATACACACTAAAAAGAACAGGAGGGGGCAGCTAGGTGGCTCAGTGGATTGAAAGCCAGACTAGAGATAGGAGGTCCTGGGTTCAAATGTGGCCTCAAACCCTTCCTAGCTGGGTGACCCCCTAGACAAGTCACAACCTTCATTGCCTAGTTCTCACTGCTCTTCTTCTTTGGGACCAAAACATAGTATTGATTCTAAGATGGAATGTAAGAATTTTAAAAGAAGGAAAGAATGAAAGAAAGAAAGGAAGGGA
>NC_058135.1:284797532-284807775 GCF_016433145.1 Gracilinanus agilis | reverse complement strand
TCTTTCTTTCTTTCTTTCTTTCTTTCTTTCTTTCTTTCTTTCTTTCTTTCTTTCTTTCTTTCTTTCTTTCTTTCTTTCTTTCTTTCTTTCTTTCTTTCTTTCTTCCTTTTAAAATCCTTACCTTCCATCTTAGAATCAGTACTGTGTTTTGGTTCCAAAGAAGAAGAGTAATAAGGGCTAGGCAATGAGGGTTAACTGATTTAAGTGTGACAGGGTCACACAGCTAGGAAGTGTCTGAGGTCAATTTGAACCCAGGACTTCCCATCTCTAGGCCCAGCTCTTAATCTACGGAGTCACTCAGCTGTACCCTCACAAGCATTTCTTAAGCATTTTCTATGTATGAGCTGCTGTGCTGGGTGCTAAGGAGATACGGCAGTCACTCATTGTATTCCACTGGGGCTGGGGCTGAGGGGGTCTTAGAGAGAAGCTACGCACAGATACTCAAATACTCACCAGATAATGTGAGGAGGCTGAGAATGCTACAACTGAAGGGATTAGACTAAGCATTTAACACAGGTTTGTTGAATTAATGAAGAAGACAAGAAAATGATCGTAGCTCCCACATCTAAAGCACTTTCAGATTTATTCAGGAAGACCAGGGCTGCATGTGCTGGCCAAATGCAGACAAAAGTCAGTGATTTCATTTTGGGAAGGTACAAATAATAAAGACAGGAGTGGGACCAATGGAGAAGGCTCTGCTGTACCTGTCTGCTTCTTTTAGATTCATTTATATCCAAAGCAGATAGGGTCTGGGCAGGGAGGAAATCTTGTTGCTCCAACTCTCTTATACATAGCTCCCACAGGATATTTGGATCACTCTCTGAAAGGAATTTGGGCGCATACAGACTCACAAACATAAATATAGCAAAAGTGAAAAGGAATTTTCTAATCCCTGGTCATAGCGTTGTCTGGTACCAAGGATCCTGAGCCATCACCAGGAGACGGCCCCCCCAAAATACACTTAATTTTGAAATTCTTGTTGCTGTTGCCTGCCTTGGTGTGCTGCCTTAGGGCCAGTGGCTATGCACTAAAATGACTACGGGTCTGTCAGGAAGAGGCTTTCTAGTCATTACGCCACAGAAGATATTAGCAGTCAAAAAGACTAAATAACTAAAGCCCAGCCAATGGTAGCAGAGAGAAGGTTAGTGACCCCAAAACTAGCAGAGGCACCCAGCAGATGGAGGGTGGAGCCTGGACTCCCAGGAAAAAGCAGGATGTTGACATTATATGCAAGTGGACCCGGTCATATGTATGCTGTAGCCATAAGCACAACTACCATCTGCTCCTTCGTGCATGTTCCCTGCCTCTGTGTGGATCCTATATGATTATTCCCTGGCCACATGAGTTCTTTCCATGTGTATCCTCCCCCACTGGTGACTTGGTAATCTGTGGGAGCATGTAGCCCATGTGTGCAAGAGGCTGGTAAGAGTGACTATCTTGGCAAGCCTCATGAGCTATGGTTTGGATAAAGTGTCTTGAACCCAGAACATCTTTCGGGAAACCTACATGTGATGAACTCTAGGGGCTCCATTTACGAAGCACCTTCTCTGTGAGTTCTGTGAATTGGGGGCTCACGTATCATTATCATGTATATGTTTCTCAGATGAATAAAATCAGATGTGGTGAAATGAACAGATCAGGGTCCCATAGCTTGTAAATGCCTGAGTCAGGATTTGAATCTGGTTCCCCCAAGTCTTCACCCAGTGGTCTCCCCGTTCTTCCTCATTTTGATTAGCACTGCCAAAGCTCCACGACTCTGAGAATCAACATAAGGGTCAGGATAGACCTCTTTCAGCCTTACTGATGGCTCTCCTGTCCACTCTGTCCTGACATACCCCCTGTGTAGCCTCGATAACATCAGGGTCTTTGGCTCTGCCTTTGATGATTCCTAGAACCTCTGGTTCACGCCTAGAGCTGGGGTGACGGAGCAGGAGTATGGCTTCATTTCCAAGGTTGGGGAAATCAGTCCTTGGCCTAGAACAGAATTAACTCGGCCTACCCGAGAAGCTGACCTGTCAAGGCTCTGTGAAGAGGAGAAATTAGTATGTCTTCTGGCCTAGGAAATAAACACAGATTGCGTTTTGTGCCACCTAAAGCCGTGTACCCAAGCTCAGGCTTATCTAAAGATTAGGGAAGCCTACTGGAGGGATTGTCTTTAATCTTGAGCCTTCTCCCAATGGAGAAAAGCTATTCTACTCTATATTAAACTTTTACAAAAATTCTTACCTTCAGACTTAAAATTAATACTGTGTTTTGGTTCCAAGGCAGAAGAGCGGTAAGGGTTAGGTGACTTGCCCAGGGTCACATAGCTAGGAAGTGTCTGAGGGCAGATTTGAACCCAGAACTTTCCATCTCTAGACCTGTTTCTCAAACCATTGAGCCTCTTAGCTGCCCCCTCTCTATTAAACTTTAAAAGGGAATGCTTTTTCTTCCCTCTGTTAAGGTACCTCACGTGGAAGAAGTCTGAGAAATAAGGATAGTCATAGGATTAGGGAATGAAGAGAAAATGGCTCCAGGCGCCATCTTACCTAGAAGCAGGTGAGATACTGGCCAGGCCTATGAGTCAAGGATCACTCTTTTCCTCATCCTGGAAGTCACTTGTGATCAAGTGGAAGTGAGAGAGAGGTAATGCCTCTATAACGGGCCAACAGCCCCCAAAGGAGGCTTGGAGTGTACTGTGCATTTGGAGGTGCATTGCCTTTTATCTGAATAAGCCCCACTTATAGACAGAAAGGAGTTACCACACGCAGGAAGGAAGGGCAGTTGAACCGTGAGAGTAGATAGGCAGGAGATGTTGCCAATACCCAACAGGGCAGACGCTACTCTATCTCAAAAAACTGAGGCAAATAAAAAGAGAGTCAGGTGTCCTGGTTGGCCTTGGGCTGGCCCGTTACAGAATATTGTGGCCATTGAGCTGTTTGTTTGGGGCAAGAGAGCCTTGTGGGACCCCTGTGTGGAACAGCTCATCCCTGGGATCCTTGTTTACCTGGGAGGTTTTCCCTCGGTGTCTGTGTTCCCCTGGGCTGAGCGTGTCTTGTGGGAGGGAAGGTCTGTGCATTGGACTGTGCTGTAAGTTGCTTGAGGTTGCAGGTACCTGGTTTGCCAAATTGGTGGGTGATTATGTTACTATGTCAACAGCAGCTGCATCCCTGGAGATACCTGAGCCACATTCCCCATCTTCTTCAGCACTCCAAGGGGGAGAGAGTTCAGGGACCCTGGCTATGAGGATGTGGATGATGGTGGTGATGCCGCTGCTGGGCAAGGCAGCAGTGACAATGTAGAGCTTTCTGATCGTTTTCTCTCCTAGTCCCTCTGCTTCACCAACACTTTTCCCAAGGCCATCAGTAAAGCCCAGAGGATTCTGGGGATTCTCGTATCTGTTTATACAAGCTTATTTGTCAGGGTCATCTCCCTAGTGGACTTTAGAGTAACTCGTTTCTCTACTCTGAGCACGGGGGAGATACTGAGTCGTAAACACAGACGTCTCGGGAGAGGACCTCCCTCCCTTGCCGATTACCATGTTTCATCTGGAGTGGAGGCAGGGAACAATCTGCAGCCCTCCACAACTAAGGCTTTTCTTCCTTTCTTACTGATCCTAAGACAGAAAGGAAGGGTTAAAAATATATGCAAAACCTTGGTTTGTAATCTCGAGGGCTAGAGAAATGGGAGTCTGTCAAGGGTCCTACAGAATGTGCTATCATTAGGAGTCTTGGATTCTAGTCCCATTGTTGTTGTTCTCTTCATGGCTCCATTTGGGGTTTTCTCGGCAGAGACACCAGGGCGGTTTGCCATTTCTTTCTCCAGCTCATTTTACAGATGAGGAAACTGAGTCAAGCAAGGCTATGTGACTTGCCCAGGGTCATACGCTAAGACATGTCTGAGGCCATATTTGAATTCATTGAGATGAGTTATCCTGACCCCAGGCTTGGTGCTCCATCCACTGTACCACCTAGCTACTCCGATCTAGTTTCATACTTATTAGCTGGAGGAAAGTTTCTTTAACCTCTCAATGACTCAGTTTCCTCACTTGTAAACTAGGGATGACAATACTCATACAACCTCCTTCATAGGTCATAGATCTGGAGCCAGGAGGGGCCCCGGAGGCTTTCTAATTGAACCCCTCTATTTTACTGATGAGGAAACAGGGATGTTAGGCCACTTATCCAATGTCATGCAACTTAGGTAGTGTGCCAGAGGTGGGACTTGAACTCAGGTCCTCTGGTTGTATAGCATGTATTCTTTCTGCCGTGTGGCACTGCCTGTCCTAAGGAAAGTGCTTTGGAATCTGGGAAGACCAAATTTCTGTTATGGCCCAGGAGACCTTTAGAAAACCAGGCCGCAAGCACTGAAGTGTTTCTGGAGTGAAATCCGATCTAAATGGGTCATCTCTGAATGGACAGTCATTGGCCGGTATGTGGTCTGCCCAGAGTTCTCCTCTTCATCTAACAGCTGTGTGCCTTCAAGGCAATCCATTGACTGTTTCTGGCTAGGAGGGGACTCTGGGAGTCTATACGGTGCAGGGCATCCCCCGTGTGCTCCTTCTGCCCCACAGAGGCTTTCCTCCTCCAAGGTTCACCTCGAGGGCCCCCTGCCTCATGGAGCCTTACTCAGATTTCCCCATAGTGCCTGATCTGAATCTGGCCTTTGCCACACTCCCTGTCCCCCAAGCCCTATCAGCTTTTTGCAATATGGACCTCTGGACTTGGACTGCTAGGGAGCACAGTGCATAGGCAGAGTACCAGGCTTGGAGCCTGGAAATCTGAATTCAAATCCTGCCTTGGACACTTACTGGCTGAGTTATCCTAGATAAGTCATTTAACCTCTATTTCTTTAGCTGTAAAAATAGAGATAATAATGATAATAACAATAGCATCGACCTCATAGTGTCGTTTTAAGGCTCAAGTGAGATTATATATATATATATATATATATATATATATATATATATATAAACCTTTACTTTCCATCTTAGAATCAATACTATATATTGACTCCAAGGTGGAAGAGCAGTAAGGGCTTGGCAATGGGGGTCAAATGACTTGCCCAGGGTCATTCACCTACGAAGTGTCTGAGGCCAGATTTCAAATGAGATATTTGTAAAGCATTTTATAAGCCTTAAAAGGCTAGAGAAATGGTAGCTATTGTTATTGTTGTTATTATAATAGGCACTTAATAAATACTTATTGAATTAGATGAAATGAGGACTTCTGTTGGAAAAGGATTTTGAAAGTCAGAAATGAGAAGTTTCTCTAGAAGTTCCAAACAGGACAGTGGAAAGACTGCTAGAACCCGAGTGTGAAGCTCCAACTTCAAATCCTGGCCATACTGACTGTGTGACCTTGGGCAAATAATTTTCCTCTCTGGGCCTCAGTTTCATTATTTGTAAAAATGAAGGTGACGGAATTTATGGCTTCTGGCCATCCCTAGACTTGTGATCCTATGATCCCTGGGGTCTGTTCTCATCCTGATCCTATTATTTTAAAGGGTAAAATAGAATTTATTTTTTAAACCCTCACCTTCTGTCTTAGAATCAATACTATGTATTGATTCCAAGGCAAAAGAGCAGTAAGGGCTAGGCAATGGGGGTCAAGTGACTTGCCCAGGGTCACACAGCTAGGAAGTATCTGTGGACAGATTTGAACCTAGGACCTCCCTTCTCTAGGCCTGTAAAATATAGTTTAAAGTGGGACAGTCTTATTGTTAAGGCTTGTCCTTGGAGTCAGGAGACCTGAGCTCAGATTCCACCAGGGACATGCTCATGAGCAAGTCATTTAAATTGCTAGAGACTTACTTTCCCCATCTGTGAAATGGAGATAACAATTCTTGCCCTCTCTGACCATTGTGAAGAAAATGCTTTGCAAGGCTTAAATCTTCCCTAGAAATGAGTTATTATTATGCAGTTCAAATGGATAAACTCTTAAGAAGTCATTACAGTTTGTAGAGAACTGCTAGATGTTGGGGAACATAATCTGCCTTCCAAGAGTTTACAGTCAGGAGAAAGATATGCCGTACCGCCAATACTCTGTAATCCAAAATGATTCACAAGTACTTAAAAGAAAGTTCTGGGTGAAGTCCGGGAAGACCAGGAAAAGCCTCTTGAAGGAGGCAGCAGCCTTTGAATTGGGCCTCTAAGACTGGGTAGGAAAATGACAGCTAGGGGTCAGTGGAGAAAGACATTCCAGGTATAGGGCACATGGGGAATAAAGGCATGATGGAGCTTGAAGGGAACTAGAGTTTAGAGATCTTAGGGCATAGCCTTCATTTGACCAACAAGGCAAGGCCCAGGGAATATCAGTGACTTGCCGAAGCTCACACAGGTGGTTAAATATCAGAGGTGGGATTTGAACCAAGAGCAATCTGACTCAATCTGAGGTTATCATGATCCTCTAGAGCAGGGGTCAGCAACCTTTTTGGCCATGAGAGCAATAAACGCCACATTTTTTAAAATGTAATTTCGTGAGAGCTATATAGTGCTCACAGTGCCGCTCCTGTAACAGCGCCTGAAAAAAAATGGACTTTATGGCTCCTGCAGAAAGAGCCATATCTGGCCCTCAAAAGAGCCAGATATAGCTCGAGAGCCATACGTTGTCGACCCCTGCTCTAGAGCCTGGTTTTGGGAGAAGGAAGGGGCAGAGCTGATTTTTGCTTTACTTTTTTTTTTTAAACCCTTCTCTTCCATCTTGGAATCAATATGGTGTATTGGTTCCAAGGCAGAAGAGTGGTAAGGGCTAGGCACTGGGGTTAAGTGACTTATCCAGGATGACACAGCTAGGAAGTGTCTGAGACCAGCTTTGAACCCATGACATCCCATCTCTGAGCCTGACTCTTAATCCACTGAGCCATCCAGCTGCCCCTTGACCTTTCTTTTTTACAACAGGCTATTTGTGCTCCAGAAATGCCCTTTCCTCCTGCCTGGGCTGCCCTCCCCTTTTTTCTTCATTGGCAGAAACTTCCAGCCTAGAGGTGAGAGCCCTCAATCAGGTAAACCCGAGCGCCTCCCTCCTCTTCTACATCAAGCAATCGTCCAGGATTCATTAAGTGCCAACTATGTAGTAAGCATGTTCTAAGGGCTACACATACAGAGGGAAAGCAGCCCCTCCCCTCGAGAAGCTGATGTCCTAATGGAGAAGGCAATGTGCATTTAAATAGACATAAGCAAGATAGGTATATAAATAATGTATATGTATATATATGAGACACATACATAGTGGATGCAAGATAACAATAGGAGAAAAGATCCTAACAGGGGGAGGTGAGCAGAGGCATTCTTCAGAAATGGGAGTGTGCCAGAGCAGAACTGAGATAAAAGGAAAGAACTTGGTCCAGAGGGATCCTGGCCCCCTTCTCCTCCTGCTATGGCTTCGAGGCATCTCACCCAAGGCCTCGATGCTGCAGCTGGCAAATTTGGGGCTGCCTCCTGCCCCTTTGATGCCCAAGTATGTCTGTTTGTCTGGGATCTCTCTGGATCTTTGACCTCTTTTTCCCCTACGTGACACAATAGAGAATCTCCTGGATTGGGAGTCAGAGGTCCTGGTTACGAATCCTGACCTTTTTACTTCTTAGCTGTGGGACCTTGGACAACTCACCTCCTCTCTCACATGTTCCCTCAGTGACAAAGGGAAGGTTTGTCTAGATGGCCTCCAAATTTCCTTCTAGTTCCAAATCTCTAATTCTATGACCTCCTGGGCTCTAGGGATCTCAGATTAAGCCCGGAGGCCAGCCTTCTATGGACTAAAACGCACCGGATGAGGCAAGTTGTTTTTAGCATCGCTGGCTGGTTTGTTTCTTCTCTAGAAAGGGCAAAGTCCCCAACCGCGATTACAGTAGGCCCTCAAATATCCGTTAACGGCCGACATGAGGGGCCATAAAAGTAGAACAGGATTTCCCAGAAGCAACAATGGTCTGGCTGAGGTTCTATCCCACGAGTGTAGAAGCACCTGATGAGGGAGGAACTTGGAGATCTTGGATCCAGCATTTATTAGGCAACTACTGTGTGCGTTAAGCACTAGGGATACAAAGGAGGCCAATCCCTGCTTCTGAAGGAGAGACGGCCTGCCTGCAGTTACATACAGGCGAGCTCTAGAGACAGATCCATGATCTCGGGGGGATGAGGCTGGCGTGGAGGGGAATGGGGAAAGGCTTCCTGGAAGAGGTGGGCTTTCAGCTGGGCCTTGAAGGAAGCCAGGAACGGAGATGAAGAAGAATTGAGATTGTGTGTTCCAGACAGAGAGGAAAGTCAGGGGGAATGCCTGGCGTGGAGAAAGGGAGTGTTGAGTTTAAGGGTTCAAGGGGGTGAGTAAGGTGTGAAAAGACTGGAAAGATAGCAAGGGCTCCGGCACTGACCCTGTTCCTTGGCCTGCAAAGGCTTCAGGATAAAGAGGAAAGTGCTTGGCAAAGATGGTTTTTAAAAGGATCTGATGTTTTAATCCTCAGCATTTGTAAAAGGCTCTGAGGCTTCTAAAGCCGCTTACCAACCTTATCTCCTTTGATCCTCAAAGCGGCCTGCGAGGTGGAAGAGGTATCACTATCCCTTTTGGTCCTTTAATTTTTATCTTACAGAGACTGAGGCTGGGAAGGTTAAACAGCTTGTCCAAGTAGAAAGCGGCCAAGCTGGGTCCCTGGACTCCTCCGACATTCCCTTTAGCAGGAAGAAGGTCCTGGGGGTCTTTGTGGGACCCCGTGAGGGCCTGGGCATGTGGCAGTGAGGCTGCAAGCCTGTCTTCATTTCTGAGGTTGTCCTGATCCCAAGGGAGCCACAAGGAACTATTCCTGGCCATTTGCCCCCTTTTCCCCCAAAAGTTCAAACAGCAATAACAAGCTGAATGGCCCACCATCCAAGGTTTCAGATTCAATGGGGGGAAAAAAAAACCTGAAGCAGGGGGCAGCTAAGTGGCTCAGTAGATGGAAAACCAGACCTGAAGACAAGAGGTCCTGGGTTCAAATGTGGCCTCAGATACTTCCTAGCTGTATGATCCTGGGCAAGTCACTTAACCTCAAATGCCTAACCTTTACTGTTCTGCCTTGGAACCAATATTTAGTACTGATTCTAAGGCAGAAGATTAGAGTTAAAAACAAAAATGGAGGCATGTAGATGGCCCGGAGTCAGGAAAACTCAAGTTCAAATCTGGCCTCAGATTCTTCCTAGCTATGTGGCCCTGGGCAAGTCACTTAACCCCCATTGCCTAGTCCTTACTGCTCTTTTGCCTTAGAACCAATTTATAGTCCTGCTTCTAAGACAGAAGATAAGGTCTCAGAAAAAAAGCAACCTGAAATACTTATCCTAAAAGAAAACTTCAGGATCATTAGATCAATTCCTACATGTAATAGATGAGGAAACTGAGACCCAGAGAGAGGAATGGTGATCAAATTTAGAGCTGGAAGGGGCCAGGAAGATCTTTTACTTAGAGCTGGGAGTTATCTTCAGAATCAGCTAATCCAATTAATTCATCTTCCAGATGAGGAACTGATGCCTAGGAAGGGATTTGATCTCTTTCCCAGCAGCCTTTTCACTCGGAACCTCATGAGCCCCTTCTTCCAGTCAGTGAATTCTTCCAAGAGGAAATGCCCATGCCAGCCTTGCTCATTCCTTCACTCAGCTCCTGGCTCTGCTCCTGACTCTGTGGACTTCTCCATCATTCACAGGAAGTTGGTTCTACCCCTGTGACCCCCTCTTCTCATTGGTGAGTTCTTCCTAGAGCCTCCATCTTGAGGAAGTGGCCAGACCAGTGATACTCATTTCTTCACTCCTCCTGCCACTCCCTTTTGTGCACTGTCTTCCCCCAAAACAGCATAAGCTCTTGGAGGGCTGTGACTTTTCTTTCTGTTCCTATTTGTATTTCCAGGGCTTAGCAGAGTGCCTGGAACACCCTTAGCATTTAATAAATACTTCTTGACTTGACTTGTTGTTGTTGTTTTAAACCCTTACTTTCTTACCTTCTATCTTAGAATCAATACTGTGTATTGGGTCTAAAGCAGAAAAGCAGTAAGGGCTAGGTAAAGAGGATTAGTGACTTGTCCAGGGTCATACAGCTAGAAGTGTCTGAGGCCAGATTTGATCTCAGGACTTCCCATCTCCAGGCCTGGCTCTCAATTCACTGAGCCACCTAAATGCCTCTCATTTGACTCCTTGTTGACTTGTCCAAGATCATTGTTTCCTCATTGTTTATTCTAATTCCTCCTCCTCGTCCTCGTCCTCGTCCTCGTCCTCGTCCTCGTCCTCGTCCTCGTCCTCCTCCTCGTCCTC
>NC_058135.1:284783295-284797187 GCF_016433145.1 Gracilinanus agilis | reverse complement strand
CTTCTCCTTCTCCTTCTCCTTCTCCTTCTCCTTCTCCTTCTCCTTCTCCTTCTCCTTCTCCTTCTCCTTCTCCTTCTCCTTCTTCTTCTTCTTCTTCTTCTTCTTCTTCTTCTTCTTCTTCTTCTTCTTCTTCTCCTTCTTCTTCTCCTTCTCCTTCTCCTTCTCCTTCTCCTTCCCCTCCTCTTCTTTCTTCTTCTTCTCCTCTTCCTTCTCCTTCTCCTTCTCTTATTGCTATAGCTAGCATTTCTAATTCCATATTGAATAGCAGTGGTGATAAGGAGCATCCTGGCTTCACTCCTGATCTTATAGAGAAGGCTTCTTATCATTCAGCTGTTTCAGTTGTGTCTGACACTTCATGACCCATATTTGGGGTTTTCTTGGCAAAGATATTGGACTGTTTGCCTTTTCCTTCTCCAACTCATTTTATAGATGAGGAAACTGAAGCAAGCAGGATTAAATGACCTGACCAGGGTCACACAGCCAGTAAGTGTCTGAGGCCAGATTTGAACTCAGGAAGATTCAGCTTCCTGACTCCAGGCCCAGCATGCTATCCACTGCACAACCTGGTTGCCCTTGCCCGAGATCACAAGATGGTAAGTAGCAGGGTCAAGCTTCCAATCCAGGTTCTCCCCTTCCAACCTCAATGCCCTTGCCACTGCATTGCAGTATCTTCTGATGAGGAGCCTTAAGGACATGCCGTGGATGTCTGATGGAATTAGGGATGTTTGGTGTAGAGAAGAGAAGACCTGGGGGGGAGGGGGAGATGGGACATGACAAGGGCTATCATGTGGAAGAGGCATCAGACTTGTTCTGCTTGTCCCCAGAGGACAGAGCCGGGAGTGATGAATTATGAAAGTTACAGAGAGGCAGCTGGAAACAACCAACTAACTTTCTACCAATGAGAGCTATCTCAAAGTAGAATGGGCAGCCTCAGAGGTTTGTCTCTCCTGGGGCAGCAAGGTGGAAAGAGTACCAGTGGATGGAATCAGGAAAGATTTCTTCCTGAGTTCAAATCTGGCCTCAGTTACTTCCTAGCTGTGTGACCCTGGGCAAGTCACTTCACCTTACTTGTCTTTGTTTCCTCATCTGCAAAGTGAGATGGAGAAGGGAACAGCAAACTATCTGTGTGACCCTGGGCAAGTCACTTTGCCTTGTTTGCCTTTGTTTCCTCATCTACAAAGTGAGACGGAGAAGGAAATGGCAAACTATCTGTGTGACCCTGGGCAAGTCACTTTGCCTTGTTTGCCTTTGTTTCCTCATCTGCAAAGTGAGACGGAGAAGGAAATGGCGAACTATCTGTGTGACCCTGGGCAAGTCACTTTGCCTTGTTTGCCTTTGTTTCCTCATCTGCAAAGTGAGACGGAGAAGGAAATGGCGAACTATCTGTATGACCCTGGGCATGTCACTTCACCCTGTTTGCCTCAGTTTCCTTATCTGTCAAATGAGCCAGAGAAGGAAATGGCCAACCACTCCAGTGTCTCTGCCAAGAAAGCCCCAAATGGGGTCATGGAGAGTCAGACGCTACTGCAAAACGTCTGCAAGACCTCCCCAAGCACAAGCTGCGGGCCGCCTTGCTAGGGATGTGTAGGCAGAGATTCCTGGTCAGGGACATGTTGGACCAGATGGCAACCGAAACCGTCTGCTCTGAGAATCTCGTCTTCAATGGCCTTGCAACAAATCAGCTCATTTTCCAGAGGAAGCCAAGGAGGCCCCCAATGGTGATGGATTTAGAGCTTTGGGGGGGCAGCTCTCATCTAACAGACGAGGAAACCGAGACGGGGTCGGGGTTTGGAATCAGTGCCCAAGCTGACACAGGGCGTAAGTAGCAGTGGGAGGTTTAGAACCCGCATCCTCTGGTTCGGGCTCCAGACCAGGGATCTCCCATGGAACCGCAGCGGCCTCTTGCCCAGCGTGCGCAGCTTTTCCTTCGGAGCCCCGGGGCCGGGCCAGGATCCAGGCATCTGGAAGCCGCCTTTTATTACTAATGAGCTCCCTCCTCGCCTGTCGCCAAGAACCGTCTCCTGAACGGCCCGCCGGGAGGTAAACGGGACCCACCTCGGGCCCAGCCGAACGTCTGCTCCCGGCGGGCTCCTCTCCCTTCCCCCTCCTCGGTGACTAAGTGAAAGCGTCCACACCTGCCTTGGGAGGTGGAAGACACTCTGAACTCGCTCGTTGGCAAACACCTACTATGGGCGTCTGCTTTGAGCCAGCTCTAGGCTCNGCAATTGGGGTTAAGTGACTTGCCCAGGGTCTCACCGCTAGGAAAGATCTGAGATCAGATTTGGATCTAGGACCTCCCTTCTCCAGACATGGCTCTCTCTCCACCCAACCACCTACCTGCCTGGACTCCATGGCATTCTAATTTTATAGAGGGAGAAACTGAGTCCCAGAAAGGTAGGGACAGCTTCCAATCAGCGGCTCTGTTCTCTCTGCCACACAGGGAGGAGGAATAACATACTGGCCCTCTGAGAATTTCCCCAAACCCATTGGGAAGACAGCTCTGCTCTGGAAAGGAGATGAAGGCTTGGGCACCAGCCAGGACGATCTTAGGGAAATGATAGGGGGAGGCAGGGGGAGCAGGGGCCCAGAATGTCACACACACACACACACACACACACACACACACACACACACACACACACACACACACAGAGCCCTTTGACATTCCAGGATCCCAAAGAGTTCATCCTCCTGAGGGCCTGGGAGGTGCAGTACCAGGCTCTGGCCACAAGGGGTCTGCTGTGCTCCATTAAACAGCCCCTCGGTGGTCTGACCCAAGAATGACAGGTTTCTCCTTGGAGGACTTGGGCTGGGAGGAGAGAGCGGCTCGCTAACACAGGGGCATCCCACACCGCTGAGAGATGGTGACCCTGGCGAGGACCCGCGTGCCTTTAGTAGGGGACAGAAGATCTGACCTTCCAGAACATCTGGCGGCTAATTCCCGTGTGACCTTGGGTAAGTCCCTTCCCTTCCTCGGATCTGCTTCTTTCATCCTTCTTAAATGAAAGGGATGGATTGCCTGGAATGACAGGGCTCTGGAAGCTGTGAATCCTGGCATTTTATGGGCAGAAAAGGGGTTGTTTTCTCACTGCCCTGAGCCAGAGGCTCTCAGCCACTCGGGACCATGGGATCCTTTACTACGCAGAATGGCAGAGCTAGGAGGACCCTCAGAAATCATTTCATCGAAGTTTTTATTTTACAGGGAAGGAAACTGAGCTCAGAGCAATTGGGCAGCTTGCCCAAAGATGAGGATAATGCAAAGCTCCCATCTCTGACACTCAACCCCTATCCACTTACACTTAGTATGTCTTTTCCATCTCTGGAAAAGCCTGTGAACTTTTTCTCAGAATGATATTTTAATTTAATTTTATTTATAAACTCTTACCTTCTGTCATAGGGTCAATCTAGGGCTAGGCAATGATGGTTAAGTGACTTGCCCAGGGTCACACAGCTAGGAAGTTTCAGAAGTCAGATTTGAACCCAGGTTTGGTGCTCTATCTACTGTGCTACCTAGCTGCTCCTCAGAATTATGTTTTTAAATAATTGAAGAAAACGCTTGATTTCAGCCCCTTCCCTTCCTTGGATCTGCTTCTTTCAACCTTCTTAAATGAGAGGGTTGGATTGCCTGGAATGGCAGGGCTCTGAAAGCTCCAAATCCTGGCAGATTATGGACAACAAAGGGGTTGCCTTCTTGCTGCCCTGAGGATGAGGCAAGACAGTGTCCCCTCAGATATTCCGGAGCATCTGATCCTTTAGTGAAAAGAAAGATGTATTTTTTTACATCCAAGTTCACCGATCCCCTGAAATCTATAGCAATTTTCAACCCTAGGTTAAGAGCCTTTACCTGATGGACTCTAAAAATATCTTATGGGGGCAGCTAAGTGGCTCAGTGGGTAGAGAAGCATGCCAAGAGATGGGAGGTCCTGGGTTCAAATCTGACTTCAGATACTTCCTGGTGGCGTGACCCTTTTGTCTAATTTGCCGGATATCATATGTCTAATGCCCAGGTGTGACCCTGGACAAGTCACTTAACCTTCATTGCCTAACCCTTACCAATCTTCTGCCTTAGGACCAATATACAGTATTAATTCTATGACAGAAGGTAAGAGTTAAAAAAATTTTTTTTTGGTAAAATTTTAAACTGTTTATGAAAGAGGCAGCTAGGTGGCTTGGCATCCTCAAGAGAGGAAGACCTGAGTTCAAACTGTGCCTCAGACATGCTCTATACTTACCTTTCTGAGCCTGTTTTCTCATAGATCAGTGATTCCCAAAGTGGGCGCTACCACCCCCTGGTGGGTGCTGCAGCAATCCAGAGAGGCAGTGATGGCCACAGGTGCATTTATCTTTTCCTATTAATTGCTATTAAAATTTAAAAAAAAATAATTTCCAGGGGGCTAAGGAATATTTTTTCTGGAAAGGGGGCCGGGAGGCCAAAAAAGTTTGGGAACCGCTGGCATAGATAAAATGAGATTGTTGGTCTTGCTGGCTTCCATGGTCCCTTTTGGGTTTAAAGCTCTGCCTTTTGTTCTTACAGCAGCTATACCCTTCTCCCTTCCTTCCCCTTCACAGCCAGTCTTCCCTTGTACCAAAGGAAAAAAGCAATCGGCTCAACGTCAAACACTCGGCTCCCATGGATCCCCCCTCCCGAAAAGAAGTCCTCCAAGATGGAGTTTTGCTGATCCTTTGTGTCTACAATAACAAAAGCTCTGCTGTCATCTTGGCATTCAACAAAGCAAAGCCCTTGGCATCGATCTCCTCTTTTTTTACAAGTAGCTAAATAGACTGATGTGCTGATTAAACTAGCCGGGGAGGGTCCACTCCATCAGGGAGCCAAGGAACCTACCCAGGGAGCCTGTCCTCCGAGGCGTATTTCCTCCTCTCTTCTCCCAGGGCACGGTTGGGCATGCCAGTTAGACAACATTGGGTTGGAGGATTTTGTTCTTTCTATTTACAACCGACTCACCCGGCAGCCTCTAAGCTTGGGGGTCCAGATCTATTCAGATTTTTCTAGTTTTGTGCCTGTCTTATTTCCCTCTGAAGTTTCCTCTGTGGCCCCCTGGAATGTGGGGCTTCTTGAACAACACAAACAAATTCACTATTGAAGAAGGCAACCTGTCTGAGAAGTCTCTTCTTCCTCTTTTCCAGCACTGTCTGGGAGGAGTCTTTTCATCGCTTTTTCCAAGTCACGTCTCTGCATCTGCTGGGTTGTGATCTCATCCCCTTCTTATGGATTTGATGGATCTGTTGGTGCCGGGTAGAAGACATCTTACTGATCTGATTGTTGCCCTTCGTAAAACCAGTACGGCAGAGGCAGAACAATGAGCCAACTCAAGTTTTGACATCAGGATGGGCTTCAATCATCGTCTGTCATATTTTTTTAACATCTCGTCTTAGGGAAGTTCCATTCTCTGGAAAGCAGTCAAACCATTTTCACCCGGAATGTTTTCAGTAATCAGCTTTAATGTCGGAGACACGATCCCATCCTTCTGCGTGTAGGCAAGATCGGCTTTAAAAACACAACTTATGGGAACGTCAGGAATGATTTTCGTGGATTAAGTCTTTGGCACCAGAATCCTACCGACGTGGTGAATATTGAATGTGGCCACTGATTTGTCAGCCTGCCAGTCCTTCAAAAGCGTACTGACTTCTCATGAACGGATGCAAAGTGAAGTGAGCAGAACCGGGAAAACAGTGTATACAGTAACAGAAATGTTCTATGATGACCAGCTGTGAAGGACTAAACCACTGGAGAAACAAGTTCCCAAGACATCTGCAAGGCACCCAGGATGAAAAATGCTCTCCACAGCCAAAGAAGAAACTGCTGGAGTCTGAGGTAGATCAGAGCACGCCACCTTCCACTTTATTTCCTTCATGAGATTTTTATTGCATGTGTGACATGTGTCTCCTATCAATACGACATGAGCAATATGGAAATATGTATTGTATAAAAGTTCAGCTATAACCTAGATTAGACAGTTCACTGCCTGGTGAGGAGGGAGAAAATGTGAAATTCTAAAATGTCAGAAAGCAATTGTCAAAAGTGTTTCTATGCATACCTGAGAAAATATAAATAAATAGATGATGTATCGACTTGGTTATGGAATTATGGGCACATGAAGGCATTATTAGTGGAGTGCTATGATGTGGTCTAACCCTTCTGGAAAACAATTTTGAATAATTCCTGAGAAAGTGCCCAAAATGTCCGTGCCATTTGATCCAGAAACCCCACTGCTGCGAGGGGGGCAGAGCCAAGATGGCGCCTTAGAAACAGAAACCCGACGGCTAGACATGTACCCTCCAGGAAGCTGAGGATTAAAAAGAAAGGCCAGAGAGCAGCTCTGTGGCAGAGTAGATAGAGAGCCAGGTCTGGAAAGAGGAGATCCTGGGTTCAACACTTCCTAGCTGTGTGACCCTGGGCAAGTCACTTAAGCCCAAATGCCTAGCCCTTACCGCTCTTCTAAGTTGGAACCAATACTTAGTATTGATTCTAAGACAGAAGGTAAGGGCTAAAAAAGGCAAAATGTTTATAGCAACACTTTTTAGGAGAGCAAAGAATTGGAAGCAAAGTAGATGCCCATCTGTTGGAGGATGCCTAATCAGGTTGTGGTCCATGGAGGCGACATAAGAAATGAGGAATATTATGAAAACAGAGACCCAAGAAAATGAGAACTAATGAGAAGACGGTCTGAGTGGCAGAGCCAGGAGAACAATGTGCGTGATGACTGCGGCGATATAAATGGAAACGCCAAGACAATTGAAACTAAATGTGTCGAGGCGATGCTGCCTAAATGTGGCCCCAAAGAAGAGAGAGGTTGCTGGGAGAATCTGGGAGAATCGTGTCTGGAAGAACAACGTCCTCGGATTGAATGGCGTAAAGCTACTACCGCCAATCTTGACCTTGGAGAAGAGATGGGGGGGCATCTCCAGCGAAGAAGGGGGGTCCCTCCCCTGTGTCTTCGAATGGCAGAGGTCCAAGGGAGCGGAGCGTTTGTATGTCCCGTCAGACTCGTCAACACGTTTGGCCGAACTCTTTCCCCTCGTTTGGAATTCTTGGCTCTAAAGTGTCTGGGAGGGAGAGAAAAGGTGGGCGATGGAACAACAGAAGCCAGCCAGAAAAAGGTAGCCTATAAAAAGAAAACGGATCAACCACATTCTTCTGGACTTTTTTTTTAACCACCTTTAGTCTGGCTGTTATTCTTGCGAACCGCCACGATGGCTCCTGGAGAGCTAATGAGCTGCGGCGATATTTCATCACATTCCTGCATCCCGTCTTACTTAGCCATTCTCCGCTCGCTGGGCAGCATTGCCTGCAATTCCAGGCCACGAGAAAGTGCTGCTAGAAATATTTCGGCATGTCCGAGCCCTTTCTTTCCATCTTTACCCCCTCTGGGGTCCTCCTTCTGCAGGGACAATCGCTCGACCCATCCCCGAGCATTTATCAAGCACCTACTCTGTGCCAGACGCTAGGCTAGGCACGAGCGCTTCAGAGACACCAGGCGAAACCCTGCCAATGGGAAAGCAGGGGAGAAGAGGACCGAGAAATGATGGGACCCTCCTAACTGCGAGACCCTGGTCCAGGGACCTTCCATGAGTGGTTATACTGGATAGCAGGAATCCTGGTCATCTCTGGCCCGAGTTCAAATTTCACCTCAGACATTCACTAGCCAAGTCACTTAGCCCCTCTCTACCTCAGTTTCCTCCTCTGTAAAATGAGGATAACAATCACCCCTCTCTTCCAGGGTTGTTAAGAGGCTCAAATAAAATCATATATTGTAAATACGAATATAAGTACTTTTAATATACATATTATATGTACATATATATGATGATGTCGTTTATCTACATACAACTATAGAGTGTATTATATAGATATATAACTCTATGCATATAACCACACGATATATACATCTAACTATAATATATACATAGTATATGCATGTAACTATTCATATATATGTAGGACTATAGTATACATATACTATACACATAAGTATATATAGGGTAGAACTATAGTGTAATATACTATACATATAAGTATAAATAGTATATGCATATACATATAATATAGATATACATTATATCATTTACCTACAAGTATACAGATAACTAGATATTATATGTATATACATATATCATATATAACTATGTATTATATACATGGAACTATAGTGTAATATACTATACAGATAATTAGATATTAGATGTATATATATTATATATAATTATGTATTATATACATGGTGTAATGGTGGTGCACCAGGGATGTTATTATTATTATTAAATGTAACTAAATGGTTTGTGGGTTCACACTGGGTTGAAGGAGAGACAGGACCAACCAGGATAGGGAGACCTGGGTTCACTGCCAAGCTGTTAACTGACACAGAAATGGCAGTTTGGCCCAACAGTCACTCAGCCTTCCCAGGCCAGGGTCTATGGAACCAGCAGGCAAAAGGTAAACGTTTTTAATAGTTTAATTGATGGTAACTAAATCAAGGATGGGATAGGGGATTCTACACTTGAAACCTAAGGGCAAACCACAGGGGCAGGGCAGGACTTGACTACACTGTTCTATTGACCTAAGCCAGGCAGGGCCCAAAGGAAGCAGTACTGAAGTCACAGGGAAGCTCCTCCAAATCTGGTTCCAGCCAGGTTTGGTCAGCTCAGCTAAAGGGCCTGAGGATGGCTTTCAATTGGGGTCTCATAGTAAGTCCAAGGATGGTCACAGGATGCCAGAAGCCAACTCCCCCAGGTGATCCGAGGCACCCAGGTAGGGAGAGAGAGTTTGCAATGCTGTCCACCAGATCCCAAACCACTTCCCCACTTGGTGCTGCTCTGCAGGTCTTGTCCACTTGCTAAAAGCCTCCACCTCTCAGGATCCCGGGGAATCTGGGTGCAGCTTTCCCCTAACTCTGAGATCTCCCAAGGCTAGAACAGTTTGTCCCAACACTAATGGAGTCTCTCTCAGAGCACAAGCCCACTTCCTGCTCCTTCATTCCATCTTGGAATTCTCCAGCCCTTCCTGCCAGGTCCAACACTATTCCTAAATTAATCTTCCTCACAACAATGGACCTATAGTGTACATATACTATACCTGTAAGTATATATAGGGTACGCATACACCTATATTATATATTATATATACATTATATTATATACCTATGAGTATAGTATACATATACTATACAGATAACTAGATATTATATTCATACACACATATAATTATATATTCTATACATACAACTATAGCATACATATACTATACAAATAAGTACATATAGCATATGCATATACATTATATATTATATACATGCAACTATAGTGTACATACACTATACAGATAACTAGATATTATATATATATCATCTATAATTATATATGATATACATAGAACTATAATAAGGAATCTTATTTATATTAAATCTTATTTATAGAATAATAAAATTAAAATTATTTATAAAAACATTATTTATAGTGAGATGAATACTGTTGCTTTTATTATATATTATATACATGTAATACTGTTCCACCATCCTATATGGCATATTCTAATTCATATGTTATTATATCATTATTTTGTATAAATCACGTCTGCTCTGATTGAAGGCTGGTGTGTGAGGGTCATCTCCAGTATCAGTCAAAAGGGGCTCATACACACTCACACACGCACACTCATACACACTCACATGCACACACACTCAAACATACACACTCACACACTCACGCACATGCATGCACACACTCATACACACGCACACACTCATACACACTCACATGCACACACTCAAACATACACACTTACACACTCACGCACATGCATGCACACACTCACACATGCACACTCACACACACTCATTCACACGCACACACTCATACACACGCACGCACACTCACACGGGCACACAATTTGCAGCACAAGGGAAGGACAGCTCCAGGTTCTCCTCGCAGAGGCAAAGAAGGCACGGAATGGTCCCTGAGTTTCCGGGCCATGACGGAGGGGCCGGAGGGGCCGGAGGGGGCAGAGGAAGCCCCCCCAGACCCGGCCAGGCTCCGTCCTCTTCCTGCACGTCTGCCTCTGTGCGCTGTCGGACTCCGGCGCGGGAGGAAGAAAGATTGGCGAGCCGTCGTCGGCTCTTGGAGTTCCCGAGTAAGACACGAGGGAGGCCGCGGCGGCTCGTCCGCGGCTTGAGGGAAGCCTCGAGCCTGCGGCCTGTCACGGTCCGTCCCGGCCCTGGAGAGGACAAGCACCCCCACAGCCCGCTCCGGGAAGGGGCTCCGCTTTAACAGACAGGAAACAAGTGCTGACTGATAGCAGCGTCCGCTCCGAATCAGCAGGCTGCGGACAGTTAGACCGCTGGCGTGTCAGAGCAGAGATCGGAATCTGTGTGGAGGGAGAAGGAAGATTCTTCTTTAAGGGGATTCAGCCAGGACAGCGGACACGTCAAACCTGGGTCCGAACCGCCTTAGACACTTATTGGCTGTGTGGCCTTGGATAAGTCCCTTAACTTTCTTTGGCCTCCATTTCCTCCTAGGAAGGATGGACGAGGACGATCGTAGGACCTGCCTCCCAGAGACAGTCTGAGGATCAAAAGAGACTCAGCCTTAGACTAAGTGGGAGCCCTTCCTTTGCTCAAGCCTAAAGATGGGAGGTCCTGGGTTCAAATGTGACCTCAGATACTTTCTAGCCGGGTGGCCCTGGGAAAGTCACTTGACGCCCCCCCTCCCCCCTCCCCATGGCCTGGCCCCGACCACTCTTGTGCCTGGGAACCCATCCACAGCCCATATTCCAGGATGGAAGGTCGTCTTCCAAAAGAATAAAAGCCCAAACCGAAGAGCTGGCTATGGGTGTGAATTCCTTAATGGAGCGGTGGATGCTGGGAAGAGACCAGGAAGACAGAGGGGGGGGTGGGGGCCGAGCTCGGATGACCCCGAGGGGCCGTCGGAGTAAGCCAGAAGAGCTCAGAGACCAGAAGGAGAAGCAGCCGCTTCGCCGCTAGGGAGGAGTGGGTGGGGGGGTGGGGCTTCCGGGAGGGGGTGGGGCGAGACCGGCCTGAGGGACGTCTCTGACCTCGTGCCACAGAGCCGGCACACCAGGGAGGCGTGAGGGGCCGATTCCTCTGCCTGGATCTGTTTGTTTCCGAGAAGAATTTCGGGGTGGGGTTGGGAGAGGGAGGGTGGGAGGCCTCGGTGGTTAGCGCCGATAATAATAACGATTATCTATAAAAAACAAAAGAAAACATTAAAAATATGTAAAAGGGATGCAGGCGCTAAACGATAACTCTAGTCCAACTATCGATAATATGGAATTAGGTCCTGATCCACGATGCATGTAAAACCCAGTGGAATTGTGGGTCGGCCACGGGGGTGAGGGGGGCTTGGGGGAGAGAGAAAGAACATGAAATATGGAACTATGGGAAAATATTCAAAATAAAAACTTAAAAAATATGTAAAAGTCAAAACTAAGTTCATGTAGGGACAAAAACGAGGCGGGCCATTTTGTTAGACTGAGTTGAATTTAATAAATGCTTTAAAAGTAAATAAATAACCCTTATTCTGTCTTAGCATCAATTCTAAGATGGAAGACTGGCAAGGGCTAGGCAACGGGGGTTAAGTGACTTGCCCAGGGTCACACAGCTAGGAAATGTCTGAAGTCAGATTTGAACCCAGAACCTCCTAACTCCAGGCCTGGCTTTCCATCCACTTTCCTACCTAGTTGTCCCTAAACAAGATCACAAATAGTTAAACTTTATATAGTCATTTTTGGGGGTTCTTTCTTGAATGCTGAAACGTTCACATTTCTTGACAATTTTCAAGTTTATTTTTCTTTAGAAAAAGAACATTTTAAACTTTGAAGAACAAGAAGCTCAGGCAGAGCCACCATAAGCAAGATTTCCCCCAGGGCACTTATGAATGAAACTGGAAAGATAATCAGGACGTGGAAAATGGAGAAGATCCAGAGAGACTGATTTCCACAGCACACCCTTTTCTCCATCCATGACAGCGGCCGCCGTGACATTTCGACGTGGTCATCGGAATTCCCCACATGCTTCGTGAAGAAACAGAAATGGTTCTAAAGGAAACAAAGATGGAAACTTCAGCTCCCCTACCCACCTGGAGGTGGCACAGAGCAGAGGGCACCGAGGACTAAGATATCTTCAAGAAAGGACTCCATGGGGGCAGCTGGGGACTCAGTGGATGGAGAGCCAGGCCTAGAGGCAGGAGGTCCTGGGTTCAAATGTGGCTTCAGACGTTTCCTATCTGGGTGACCCTGGGCAAGTCACTTGACCCCCATTACCTAGCCCTTACCACTCTTCTGCCTTGGAGCTGATACACAGTATTGATTCTAAGATGGAAGGTCAGGGTTTAAAAATTAAATTAAATTAAAAAGGGGGATCAGCTAGGTGGCTCAGTGAATAGAGAGCCAGACCTGGACGTGGGACCTAGGTTCGAATCCAGCCTCAGACACTTCCTAGCTTTTTGACCCTGGGCAAGTCATTTAACACCCATTGCCCAGCCTCGACTGCTCTTCTGCCTTGGAATCAATACGCAGTACTGATTCTAAGACAGAATAAGAAAAAAAAAAGAAAGAAAGAAATGAGGGGACAACACTGAAATCCAAAAGGAAATTCCAAACATTATTCATAAATCCAGGTGACGACACCTATCAAGGACTTCCCACCTCTCTGTCGATTTTCCTAGTTTCCAAAATCTTTATTAAAGTCACCCAAAGGGGGGCAACTGGGTAGCTCATTGGATTGAGAGCCAGGCCTAGAGACAGGAGGTCCTGGGTTCAAATCTGGCCTCAGACACTTCCCAGCTGTGTGACCCTGGGCAAGTCACTTGACCCCCATGGTCCACCCTTACCAATCTTCCACCTAGGAGCCAATACACAGAAGTTAAGGGTTAAAAAATATATATAAAGTCACCCAAAGGGGAGTGGAAATAAGACTACATGGAAGACCTAAGTTGGCAGCAACCCAGGAGAAACAAAAACTTATGCTGGAGGAGCAGCATGGTGGGGACCATTAGAGACGTAGAGGAAGGGGCCATAGTGGGCTGGTCATCTAACAAAGTCAAGGGAGAACTTGCTGGACAGTCACTTGGTGGCTCAGTGGACCAAGCACCAGCCTGGATGCAGGAAGCCCTGAGTTCAAATCTTTCTCCAGACACTTACTAGCTGTGTGACCCTGAGCAAGTCACTTAACCTGTTTGCTCGAGTTTCCTCGTCCATGGGGATGATCAGAGTCCCTCCATTCTAGGATCATTGTAGAGATCGATTGAGATCATATTCGCGAAGCTCTTAGCCCATAGTAGATATTACATGAACGTTCGCTCCCATAAATACTTGGCCAAAGGTAGAATGCGAGGCAGTGAATCGTGTGGCATCACTGACGATCCTCTAGTGAAGGCTCGGGGCCACGTCTTGGGTGGGCCGTGGAGGACCTCTCGTTCAGGTGTGGGCTGAGGTCAGACACTCTGAGAAATGGGGAGCTGGGATTGGAGAAGAGAAGGCTTGAATGATCCCTGGAGGGAATGTCCACAAGGAGGAGACCCCAGAAGTCGTGATGGCCCCGGGGGAGCCCGGCCTCAGATCCACCCTAAATAAATGAGTGTTTGGGGGTGATTGGTTAGAGGAGCCTGGACTGGATTGGGGCGCTGAGCAGGCCATGTGAGCAGAAAGCCACGTTTCTGATTTCGGGGAGTCTGGGAGCAAACAGAACGCCTGGCAGCAGGTGGCAGTTACCTAATGGGAGCTGGAGGCAGGTGTTCGGCCCTCGTGGTTGGGCCCAGTAAGGCAGGGGGGCCACTTAATTATGTTTTGGCTAAGACTCTCCAATAGGGGCCCATCTCCAGATCCAAAGGGCCTCCCAGAGGTCTCTGGGGCTCCCGGGCCC
>NC_058135.1:284740232-284745232 GCF_016433145.1 Gracilinanus agilis | reverse complement strand
GGAATGTTTAACCTGGAAGATAAGATCCCAGATCTCCATTATTTGAAAAATAGTATATGTGTATATATAATTAATATTACTAGTGTATATTATTATCAAGAAGACAGGATCATAGAGCTTAGAAATCATCCAGTCAGAGCCCCTCATGAGGAAGAAGATCTAGAGAGGTTAAAGTGGCTTCCCTAAGGCCACATAGCTGTTAAGTGCCAGAGGCAAGATTTGAACCCAGATCTCATGACTTCAAAGTCCAGTGAGGGGGCAGCTGGGTAGCTCAGTGGATTGAGAGCTGGTCTTAGGTTCAAATCTGGCCTCAGACACTTCCCAGCTGGGTGACCCTGGGCAAGTCACTTGACCCCCATTGCCTACCCTTACCACTCTTCTGCTTTGGAGCCAATACACAGAATTGACTCTAAGACAGAAGGTGAGAGTTTAAAAAAAAAAAAAAAGTCCAGTGGACCCCATTGACTCTCCTTGAAATGCTTGGTCCTCAAGGGCAGAATGTCTCCAAAGTTGCAAAGAGGAATATTTAGGATTAATGTTCTAACAATTAGATTGGGATGGGGTGAGAAGAAGCTATGTAGCATAGTAGATAGTCTTATGACCTTGGATATGTCCCCTAACTTCTGTGGAATTTGGTTTTCTCATCTGAAAAATCTGGAGAGGGAGGCAGCTAGGTGGTTCGGTAGATAGAGAGCCAGACCCAGAGTCTAGGGTTCAAATCTAACCTCGAGCACTTCCTAGTTGTGTGATCCTGAGCTAGTCACTTAACCCCATTTGCCTAGCCCTTGCTCTTCTGTCTTAGAATTGTTACTAAGACAGAAAGCAGGGGTTTAAAAAATCAGATCAGAGATTCTTTTTAAAAAATATGTTAGAAAATTTTTTATTTAGTCCTCCACTCTCTCCCCGCCCCCTTTCCTCTACCCATTGAGAAGGCAAGAGAAGTCAGCAAAATGAATTTCCCCGAGAGCAGGGGTCCTTGACCTCTCTGTTGTCACGGATTCCTTTGAGGTCTCCTTCTCAGAATATGCCGAAAAATACATGGGACTGCAAAGGAAATCAGTTATGTCGAAATAAAATGTTACTTAGAGACAGCTATTTACTTATTATTTATTTAGGGACACGTCAAATAGAGCGCTGCCCTGGACCTGGAATTACAAAGACTTGAGTTCAAATTTAGTCCCAGATACTTACTAGTTGAGTAAGTCAATTAACCACTGATTGCCTCAGTTTCCTCAACTGTAAAATGGAGATAATAGTGGCACCTACCTCATAGGGCTGTTGTGAGGCTCAAATGAGGTATTTGTCAAGTACTTTACATAGTACCTGAAACATATAGTAAGTGTATAGAGATAACGATTCTGTCTCCTCTCCTCCTTAAATCTGAGTTGGAAGACTCCCTGTATCCCCAAACTCATTGAGCATCCATGCTTAACCAAAGGGTTAAGAACCCCTGAATTATAGCTCACCCCAAGTTAAATGGGCAGCCCAGGGAGGTAGTGAGCTCCCCATCCCTTGAGGCTTTCCAGCTGAAGCTGGAGGTGGTGCAGAGGTGAGTCCAGTCCCACAATGAGATTCTTTGATTCGGTGATGGATTCATCTGTCCCCCTGGAAGCCTGGAAGTCCTTCTCTCTACATTTCTACCTCTGGGCTTCCTGGTTTCCTTTGAGTCCCAGGTAAAACCCCACCTTCTCCGAGAAGCCTTTCTCATCTATCGTTGAGCATCTTTTCCTTTGAGATTTCCTCCCATTTACCTTGAGTACAATCTGGTTTGTACATAATCTGGTTGTACAACTTCCCCAAGTTGCCACCCCCATTACACTCCAAGGTCACTAAGGGTAGATGCTTTTTGTCTTTGTGTCCCCAGTGCTTAGTGGCTGGCGCATAGTAGGCGCTTGATAAATGTCTGTCGACTGACTTTGGGGTATTCAAGTCCCCTTTCTGAAATGCTGAGCAAATTAAGAGTAATTCCCCACTTCCTTGCCTCTGCTCCTGCTGTTCCCTACCCCTGAAATGCTTTCTCTTCTACTCAGCACCTGCTGAATTCCTATTATCTTTGAAACCCCAACTAAAATCCTACCTCCTCGGTGAAGTCTCCCCCGAGTCAGCAGAGACGTCCACCTCCCCCCAGATCTCACTTAGCTCTGCTCACGTCTTAATGCAATAATAATTGCTGCCCTTTCTGAAGTCACTTATGGTTTGCAAAGCACTTTGCAGCCATCATTCTATAGGTTTTCGCAACAAGCCCATGAGAAGCATTACAGATGGTATTGGGGTGTCTGTGGTATTCAAGGAGGACTTGGACATTTTCCAGGAGGGCTTGCTTAAACCCTTTTCACAGCTCCTCATCCGCCTTTGGGGTCTATCCGTCACCCAGCGCTTCCCCCATGACTGATGGGACACACTCTAGCAAAACCATCCTGGCAGAGGGGCTAAACCAGGTTGAGGGGAAACCACAGGCCACAAATCTATCAGTGAGTTAGGCGGGTGCCTTCCCCAGGCATGGCAGAACGGTCAGACATGAACAATTTGTTCCAGTAATCATGAAGGTGGCTGAAACAGGTGCTGCGGAGTGCTTAGCGCTTGGTCAGACGTTGAAGACAACAAGGTCATCTGCTGCATCACAAGCCTTTGCCAGTTGCCCTGACTTTTGTTCTGCTGCTAGACTCAGATGACTCTGGAAAAAAGAGTGAGGTGGAAGACTGGGCTACCCTTGTGTAATTAGAATTTTGTACCCCAGGACTCCATTTCCCAGAATCCCACTCTCATCCCCACGTTGCTTCCTTACGTTTTGGAGATAAAATTGCTGTAACCCCGCTCCCTCTTCTCTCTTCTCCCACTACCACAGTCTGGAAAAACTCTTTACTCAGGCTTTACTTTTGTCTTTTTATTTCCTCTCCTTCAAGTATTTATTAATATTATAAAATATAATACTTGGAGTTATTGGAGATTCATTTAATCTTACACCCTGCTCCACATAAATCCAATTCACAGGCAAGGCAAGGTATCATCCCATGATGTCATCATCGGTCAAGAGATCACCCCTTGAGGTCATTGATCCTCTTCAAAAATGGAAGATGAAGGGGTAGCTGGGTAACTCAGTGGATTGAGAGCCAGGCCTAGAGACAGGAGGTCCTAGTTTCAAATCTGGCCTCAGACACTTCCCAGCTGTGTGACCCTGGGCAAGTCACTTGACCCCCATGGCCCACCCTTACCACTCTTCTGCCTTGGAGCCAATATACAGTATTGACTCCAAGATGGAAGGTGAGGGTTTTAAAAAATGGAAGATGAACCACCACCACCACAGACATTACTATTACTATTTTACAGATGGAGAAACTAAGGTTCTGAGGCTATCTGGCTATACAGAACCCTCATGCTGGTTTCCCCTTTCTGGGACAATGGAACCCCCTCGAGAGCAGGGACTGTTTCTTTTTTGTCTTTGTATCTCCTTAGTATAATGCCAGGCACACAGTAGGCACTTTAATAAATATCTAATGAATTTAATTCCTGACTCCAAATACACTGCTTTATCCACTACATCATGGTGACTTGTTAGGGACTTTATCCCTCCATCAGTCAATCAATATTTATTAAGTACCTACTATGTGTCAGTGAGGATAGTAAGGATAAATAAAACTATCACTAATGAAACTGTAAGCTCCATGAGGGCAGGGGCTATGTCTTCTCTTCTAGGTAGTATCTTCCTGAACATAGCTCTACACACAGTAGGTGCTTAATCAGTGTGATGATTGTTGCACGAATGATTGTCAACACTCTGTGGATTTTGGAAGGGTTTTCTAGAAAAGCATAGAATGACAGTCCCTGGAAGGCAGCCTCAGGCCCCTGTAGTGGGGACATTGAGCTCCATTTGGGAACTATTGGGGGGGAGGCTTGGTGTGCTTTATTCTCCACGTCTCTAACTTACCCAACCAGGAGATAATCGAATAGCAATTAGAAGCTGCTTCCTTGCCTGTGCTGCTCTCCACCCTCTGACCATCTCCCTGAGTCACTATGGGCTCTGCCTTGCCTTGATATGCTATATTCCAGGGGACAGCTCAGCTTTTTCCAACACACCCCAGCCCCCAGCTCTGGTGTCCACGGGGTCACTCTCCCAGTGCCTTCTGGGAGAGAGCTGAGGGGCCAGAGTCCTGGCTTTCCAGTTCCCCACCCTACACCACCCAGCAGGATGCAGGGAGTCTCTGGCTTTGCTTAAAGACTCCTGAGACCACGAGGTGCAAATGGGAGGGGGAAACTGGAGAGGGCAGGGGCAGAGGCAGAATCCCTGAGGTTCCCGGAGGCTCCACAGACCAGCCGGACAATAGCAGGAAAGGGCCTGGCCTCCCGGCCCTGGGCTGGGCTCCAGCTTATGAGGAACTGGGCAGGATGTGTGAATGCATTGCTGCCAGGTGTTGGGGACAGAAGAGACAAGCAGCACCATCTCCCCTCTACCCCATCACTGGGCAGAAAGAGTAACAGATGGCACACACACACACACACACACACACACACACACACACACACACACACACACGGTGGTAGGGGGAGGGTGGGGAAGATGACTCCACATTGGACCAAGAATAGAAACAGAATGTCAGAATGGGGAGGGACCTGGGAACACAGAGTGTTATGGCTGAAGGGGACATTAGAGCATCAAATGTCAGAGCTGGGAGGGACCTTAGACTGTGGATTGTAATGGCTGAAAGGGGTCTTAGAGCATCAAATGTCAAAGCTGGGAGGGAACCTAGAATGTGGATTATAATGGCTGAAAAGGATCTTAGAATATCAAATGTCTCCTGGGTTCCAATCCGGTCTCAGACACTTCTTAGCTTTATGACCCTGGGCAAGTCACTTAACCCCCATTGCCTAGCCCTTACTGCTCTTCTGCCCTGGAGCCAATACACCGGATTGATTCCAAAATGGAAGGTCAAGGTTTAGAGAGAGAGAGAGAGAGAGAGAGAGAGAGAGAGAGAGAGAGAGAGAGAGAGAGAGAGAGAGAGGAA
>NC_058135.1:284724353-284735269 GCF_016433145.1 Gracilinanus agilis | reverse complement strand
AAGAAGAAGAAGAAGAAGAAGAAGAAGAAGAAGAAGAAGAAGAAGAAGAAGAAGAAGAAGAAGAAGAAGAAGAAGAAGAAGAAGAAGAAGAAGAAGAAGAAGAAGAAGAAGAAGAAGAGAGGAGGGGGGGGGAGAGAGAGATATCAAATGTCAGAACTGGGAGGGACCTCAGAGACCATCTAGTCCTGGCTTCATAGAAGAGAAAGATGCAGAGAGGGTCAGACTCTCCTGATTTCCAATCTAATCATCTATGAGCTAGACCTAGAATTTAGGAGTCCCAGCCAGGTCTTAAGGGAGGCGAGAAAGGAAGAGTACTTTTCCCTCCCTCTCCAGGAAAGAGCTCTTGTCCTAGTCTAGCCTCCCTGGGGCAGATCCTGGCAGGTCTTGGATGGTGAAATAAGACAGATAGACATTTCTTAGGTCCAGTTAGCCGGGGCTTCTTGCCAAGTCCTTTGGGGCCAGCCCCTTTGGAAATTCAAAAGTTCCTTTGTGGGAAATAGGTGGCGAGCCAGTGGGCCTATTGAGTTCAGAAGGGATGAGTACAGGAAAGTTTCTCTAGGGAAGAAAATTAATACTCAAGCCTTGGGCTATGGAGAGGAAGATCCAGGGGTCAGAGCGGACTATAAAAATAATATCCTTTCACTTTGTTATTTTTGGAAAGGCAAAGAACTGTGCTTTCTGTGGTTTGAATTCTGATCACTAGTATGAGATGGCATCTTAGGGTGGAGTTTCCCACTTTGAAGGGTGGGGCTTCAGCTGGTGGGGGAGGGAAGAGTGGAGATGGCACAGTTTGAGGTCACCGTGGAGGGCAGAGGCAGCGCTAAAGCTTGGGAAGGGGAGACTGGCTTTGGCTTCTCGGCCATCTGTTCCAGAGAAGCTTGGGCCGTTGGGTAATTAATGTCCTGAAGGCTGTGGCAGTAGCCCCACCTGTAGCCCATCAGCCATTTCCCTTTTTCGATGCTGAAGGAAGGATATAGATGAGGCTGGGTGTTGGGGGCTAGGCGGGAGGGAAGTCATGGAGGCCAGAGCTAGGTCTGCCCAGTCCTGAAAGAGATGGGGCCGGGTCTCCTCCTGAGCGAGAGTGCTGGGCCGTGAAGCCCGCTGACTTTTATGGAGAGGCCACTGGAAAGGAGGAAAAATGCTTAAGGCCCACTCTTGGCTCTCCCAGGCTCTCAGGCTCCATTAGGCACGTGCAGGATCAATAAGTGGCGAGAGGCAGAAGCAGCAACGTGGGTCTCCTGGGCTGGGGCCAGCACCATCAGGGGCAGGCGAAGGAGAGCTAATGGCCAGTTCCAGGATCGGAGACTCATCGCTGACTCCAAGTCCAGAGCTCTATCCATGGAGCCATCTAGCTGCCCTGTATGTGCTAGCTTTTAATTGTTCCTGGTTAGGAGGAGCAGCCCCTCTTTCCTGCTCTGTCCTTCTTTCTATAAGGATCATGGAGCTGAAAGAGTTGTCAGTGGCCAACTAGTCCAGCCCCCTCGATTTATAGATAAGGAAACTGAGGCTGAGAGAGGCTAAGGGACCCATTCAATGTCATAGGTGTGATCGAAGATCTCCAGCTGGCAGGGACCTTAGCAGTCATCTCAGTTTACAGATGTGATCTGGGAAAGCTAAATGACTGCTCTAAACTTACACAAGGAGGGTCAGAGGCCAAATCTACACGAGGTCCTCGAACTCCCTACCCCGTGTTCTTTCTTACTATTATGCTCCCTCCTTTTGTTACCCCCCCCTACACTCACACCCCCTTAAGCAGCCACCAAAGAGTGACAGATTCTAGGACCAGAGAAGGGGCTGAGCACGGAGGTGAATGGCAATCTGGACTCAGGGATTCCATCTGGCAGCCATCCGGCCAGGAGAGAAGACCTCTGCCAACATTGACTTAGCAGACAGATGCAAGGGCTGCTCTCAGCATCCCCATACAGGGCATCAAGGGTCCAGCTGCTAAGAGGGTTCTCAGAAAATCTGCCCTGCAAATGGCAGCCATGTCACAGCACCCTCGGGGTCCCCTTCTCCTCCTGACCTCTTATGAGATCTCGTTTGGCTTAATACAGGGTACCTTCCCTCCTTCAGCCCAGGCCAGCCTTTCCCCCTTGTCCCCTTGGGTCCCCTGGCCTCCTTGGCTTAGGTAGGATCTGCTCCATGATCCTTATAGAAAGAAGGACAGAGCAGGAAAGAGGGGCTGCTCCTCTTAACTAAGGAACAATAAAAAGCTAACATGTTGGGGCAAGCTGGATGGCTCAGTGGATAGAGCTCTGGGCTTAGAGTCAGGAAGACTCATCTTCCTGAGTTCAAATCCAGCCATAGACACTTCCTAGCTGTGTGATCCTGGGCAAGTCACTTTACCTTGTTTGGCTGTTTCCTCATCTGTAGAATGAGCTGGAGAAGGAAATGTCTGCCTGAGCCGGGCTCCACCCTGGGTGGATGGCTTTCCTTCTCAGTCACAGTAGTGAGCTGGCCGGGTCCTCCTTGTTTCTGTTTCCCTGCCCCAGACACCCCACTGAGATCCCCTTTCCAGAGGCAGGCTCTTCCGAGCCTGAGCTCAAGTCACTGCCCAATGGCATTCCTACAGTCCTGAGGATGGAGGCACTGAGAGGTTGTTCTGGGCCCCAGGCTGGGAGGGAGGAGCTCTGATTTCTAGTCTCAGCTCCGTGGACTTGCTGGGGGCATCCACCGGAAGCATCCCTGAGCCTCAGGGCTTCGCTCGGAAACCTAGGAGCCTAGGGGGGCAGGCAAAGGTGCCCGGGGAGGACTGAACACCAGGGCCACCGAGGAAGAGGCTGCTGGGCCCCACAATCTGCCTGGGGAGCTCTTGCAAGTTCCAGCCTCTGCACCCACCAACTCTGGCCATTCTCCCAGGATCCCCTGGGTTTAACGTGGTGGGGGAGAGGGGAGGAAGGGGGACGACCTTCCTTTTTCAGGCCAAGATTTCCACTGCCACCTGTCCTTCCGGGGCATCATTCTGTGCTCGGGGGTTTCCTCTCGGTAAGGAGAGAGGAGCTGTCCATCAGTCCTGAGCAGCACCCTCTCTGGGGGCCACAGAAGCGGCCACATAGCTAGGATGGGTCAGAAGGCAGGACCCGAACCCAGGTCTTCCCGATTCCAAGTTCTGCGCAGCATCCCCCAGGCGACGTATGGAAGTCTTCATTCACCCTCCAAGCCACACACTAGGGCTTGGGGATGAGGGAGGCTTTCTGCAGGATAGTGTTGGGGAGGAGGAAGTAGGGGCACAGGGAGAG
Source organism: Gracilinanus agilis (assembly GCF_016433145.1). Taxonomy (NCBI): domain Eukaryota; kingdom Metazoa; phylum Chordata; class Mammalia; order Didelphimorphia; family Didelphidae; genus Gracilinanus; species Gracilinanus agilis. The sequence continues at coordinate 284,732,030 of NC_058135.1, read as the reverse complement.
GAGATGGGGAGCAGAGGAAGTGAAGAAGCAGCCGTGGATGGCTCTGGGTAGGGCGGGCAGATCCCCTTCCCCGGGAAGCAAAGGATCATGTGCAGAGCCGTGACCACAGCTGCGGGGGGCGGGGGGGGGGGGTCGTACTCTGCCTTGGGCCCCTCCCCCAGGCTTCCTGGTCACAGTCCATTCTAGCTATTCTCCAAGTAGGGTGGAGTCCACGTGCGCGCGCGTGCACTGGAGGTGGGGTGCGCCTCAGAGATCGGAGTGCCCCTCCCCCTCGCAGGCTCGCGGGCTCAGCCCCTCCCCTTTGTCACCAATGCTCCCTCCCGCTAGCCTAGGCGGCCACCAAGCCTGAGACTCACGCGGAGCTCTTCTGCGCGCGCCCTGGCGCACGCACGCACACACAGGCACGTACTCCTCCACGCGCTCACATTCACTCACACTCACGTGCAAGCTGCGGCCACCACCCACTGCGGGGCTCCGGGGCTGGGGCTGCCGGAGCTGGGGGGAGCATTGAAGGCTGGCGACCTCCTAGGGGACCCTATCACTGCCTCATCACTCCTCCTCCCAGCCCTTCTGAGTCCGGCCCATCCTGGCCCTAAGAGGTTGGAACCAGTTGAGAGACTGTTAAATTGGGCCATTCCTCACCCCCGCCCCCAGAGGATCTTGGCCTCTGCCCTTTCTGCCTCCACTGACTGGCAAAACACAAGGATGGCTCTAGCCCAGTTCAGGAGGGGATAAGACAGAGAAAGAAAATGCCCATCCGAGACAGGTAGAGCTGGGCAGATGGACGCACCTCAGGAATTCCCAGGCATCGCAGGAACTTGTCTCCGTTATACAGAAGGAAGAAGTGAGGCTCGAGGGCCACATCCTTTTCCTCTGGGGCTTGCTATGAGACTATGCCTGGGATCCTTTCCTCTAGGCTAAGGGGCCTTGAATCAGGACTGGATTACCCTAAGGAGACAGGCCACCCTCATCCCACCCACAGTCAGTCCTGTCAGATAGGGAAAGGGTTCCAGAGGGCAGGATTGGCTGGAACTAACTCAGCCTGACTCAGCACAACCCATTTCTTGCCCCAAGTTCTGGGATCCAGGGGCAGACGGACCTCTCCAAAGGTTTCTTGGGGCTTGGAGCTGAAGGGGATTTAAAATACCCTGCTCATTTTGCAGAGGCCCAGTGGTGCAGAGACTCATCCAAGGTCACATCGCCCGGAGGAGCCAGAGGTGGTATTTGAAAGCCTGTCCACTGAGCCCAGCACGAGTCATTTCCCCGGCTCCCACGCGTGGGTTCCCACCACGCAGGAGCTGTCCGACAGGCGGCTCATGGCTCACTCAGGGATGCGTGTTAACTAGGTCAATTCTGGATGGTGTCAGGCTCGGGGGACCAGGCTGGGCAGGGGCTGACAGGCGCTAAGCAGGCAGAGAGAGGCTCAAAGCTCAAGCCGAAGCAGGGAGATCTCGGCCGGCTAGGCAGCGGCGGCGGTGGCGGCAGCCCGCCCGGGGCTTGGAACGAAACCACAGACGGTTTCATCCTCTCAAAAGAGCGTTAGAAGCTGAGCAGTTTGGGGGGAGGGGGGCCGGGCCCAGGAGGGCTCAGTTCCCATCAGCCCTGGATCAAAAGCGTCTGGTCAAAGAACCTTTAAATACCTTGAAAACCAGGTGACGCTGAGTTCAATGGCCTTCAGAAAGGATTGGGTTTCATTTGAAAAAACTGTCTCGAGCTGAAAAACGAGCAGTCTCTAGTCTGGGGGACGCCAGACCGAGGGGGGAATGGGAGGGAGAGGAGGAGGAGGCTGGGGCCCGCAGAGAGGCCCAGAACGGGAGTGGGGTCACCATTGGGGGGTCCCAAGGCTCTGGTAGAGGAGAAGGGGCTGGGGAGCAGAGAAGAAGGGCTGCTTCTGGGCACCTGGGCTGAGGGGGGATGTGTGCCCAAGGGACACCAAGGGATCTGGGCTTGTGGGAAGGCGCTGATCTACTAAAGTCCCTTTGAGCCCTTCTTTTTAATAGATGAGGAAACTGGGACAAACAAGGTTAAGTGACTTGCCCAGGGTCATACAGCTAAAAAATATCTGAAGCTGGATTTGAACTTGGGTCTTCTAGACTCGAGGCCTGGCATTCTATCCCCTTCACCACCTAGATGTCTCTCCCCCCTCCCCCCCCAGTTCTTTATCTATAAACTTAAGGTCTCCTCTCAAGCTGTATGATGGCAGGTAAAGCAAGGAAAAGCAAGAAGGAGAAGGGAGGGAGGGATAGAGGAAAGAAGGGAAAGAGAGAGAGAAGGGAGGGAAGAAAGGAAAAAGGAAAGAAAGAAGGGAGAGAAGGAGAGAAGGAAGGAGCCAGAAGAAAAAGCATTTATAAAGAACTGTCCTAAGTGCTGGCAATACAAATAGAAAAGCAAGGCTGTCCCTGCTCTCAAAGAAGCTGTTTCTCAGGAGCAACTAGGTGGCTCAGGGGATAGAGACAGGAAGTTCTGGGTTCAAATCCAGCCTCAGACACTTCCTAACTGTATGCCCTTGAGCAAGTCACATAATCCCACTTGCCTAGCCCTCCCCACTCTTCTGGCTTGGCACGAATACTTAGTATTGATTCCAGGAGAAGGTGAGAGTTTAAAAAGAAAAGAAAGGTCAAACAGAGCCTGGAAGAGACACAGTGGGGCAAAGCTAAGGTCCATCCGGTGCTCTCAGAAGAATGGAAGCTTCCTGAGGCCGGGGAGTTTGTATCCTCAAGAGCACAGCACAGTACAGTGCCGGGCACACAGTGGGTGTTTAGGATGGTGGTTTGATGCCAGACCCATGAGTAAAGCATTGCAGAGACTCAGCTGTTGCACTTTGCCCATTCCCCACTCCCAGGTAAACTAGTCCAGGAGCCAACTGGGGCCAGGCGCGCTTTCCTTCTGGGCGGTGCTGCCCTGGCAGGAGCCGAGGTGGCTGAGGAGGCTTATCTGCACACATGGCTTCTGACAGTAATGAGTATGATTTAGCAGGGGACAAAAGCAAGTTTTTGTTTATAATTCAGTCCTGCCTCAGGGCTGCAGGTTGGGGACAGACCCAAGCAGGGGAAGCAATGAGCCCCAAGGTCTCAAAGGCTGACAGAAGCTGAATGAATGAGAACCCAGGAGTCCTACCTCCTAGTCTGTGACCTAGCAACCGAACCCCACAGCCTCCCAGGTTCCCAGTTTGGAAAGTGCAGGCCTGATTCCTGGCCCTCAGGAGAGGAAACAGCCCTCCTTCCCAATGCCTCCTCAGAGAATGGATGACCCGAGGGCCCAGCCCACAGGACTGAGGCGGAAACTGTGGAGGCTGAGATGGGGGTCAGGGGTATCCCCCAGGAATCTAGCATCAGTGACTGGGTCGGGGAGGCTCTTAGGTTAGGAGAGAGCCCTTGCTTGACATCATGGAAATGATCCTGTCTTGGGGGAACCCACCATGACCTGCTGAGGCTCTGGAAAATGGGCTAGCTAGGCTAGGGACGCCGAGTCTGGAAGGAAACTACCCCTGATGGATCTGAGTCTAATGCTAATCCTCATTCTTTGAATGTTTTCTCCACAACGGCTCCCATGTGGTTGGTTATTTTCCCTATTTTCAAGATGAAGGGAGAAACTGAGGCACCAGAATCTATCAGGCCTCTGTTCTCTGTCCTGCTGGAGTTCAGCTGGAAGTTTTTCCTGATATCAAGCTTCAGTTTTCCTGTCTTCAGTTTCCGCCCATTGACTCATGGGTGAACTGAACTGAAAGAAACTTTGGAGGTCATCTTGCCTTGTTCTTTCTTTCTTTTTTTTTTCTTTTTTTAAACCCTTGTACTTCGGTGTATTGTCTCATAGGTAGAAGATTGGTAAGGGTGGGCAATGGGGGTCAAGTGACTTGCCCAGGGTCACACAGTTGCCTTGTTCTTTCATTGTACAGATGGGCAAACTGAGGTCTGGAGATGGGAAGTAGCTTCCCTAGAATGTGCTCAGTGCTGAGGTAAAGTCCTGTTGAATAGAACAGATGGGACACAAGATCATAGACTTGGAGCCAAGTGGGACGTTGGAGGTCATCGATCCCAACTCTCCTCCCTTCACCAATGAGAAAACAAGATCTGCTTAGGGCTCCATGACCAGGAAATGTCGGAAGCAGAATTCAGATCGGGTCTCTTGGGTCCTCTGGTCCACAAAGGTGGAAGGTACCTGAGGGTGGGAAGAGAGACAGGGCAAAAAGTACCTTGAGATATTGGAAGAGATCCCATTTCCACCAGATTGGGCTGCTCAAGTCTCTCTGCTCCTTCAGCAGTCAAGAAACATTTATTAAACATGTATAATGTGCCAGGCACTGTGTTAAGCCCAGGGGATCAGTGCAGCCCATCTCTCCTGCCCTCTAGGAGCTTCTAATCTAATGGGGTTCCCAAATTTGAAGGTGGAAAAAAGCCTTTAGAGACCATCACTAAGGCCTATCGAGTGAAGGGTCTTAACTTGAGAACCCAGAGGCAGAATTCAAACTTAAGCCTTATGAATTTAGTGTCTCTTTCTTGGGGCAAAAATGGCCTCCTTGTGGGTTACCTTCTCCATGAAGTCCCTTCTAATCCTCTCTCCCCTCCTCCACTAGCCAGAAGTCACTGGGTTCTCTCCTTGGCTCTCTTTTATGCACTTCCCAGGTGCACCTTGGCATCCTTGTCTGATCATCTTGGCAAGACGTGAGGGCATGGACTAGACTGGAGACAATTCTGTCCATCAGCCTCATTTATCTAGAGATAGGGTTGAAAGTGCTAGGCTGGGAGATTGGAATGACCCTAGGCAAGTCACTTAACCCTATTTGCCTCAGTTTCCTCATCTGTGAAGGAAAGTGAGCTAGAGAAGAAAATGGCCAGGGGGCAGCTGGGTAACTCAGTGGATTGAGAATCAGGCCTAGAGATGGGAGATCCTAGGTTCAAATCCGGCCTCAGATACTTCCCAGCTGTATGACCCTGGGCAAGTCACTTGACCCCCATTGCCCACCCTTACCACTCTTCTGCCTTGGAGCCAATACACAGAAGTTAAGGGTTTAAAAAAAGAAGAAAATGGCCAACCAGTCCAATATGTTGGCCAAGAAAACCTCAGATAGGGCCATAAAGAGTTGGACAACAATCATTAAATCCATGGGAGACCTTGTGCTTGGTACTGGGGACACAAAGATAAAAAGCCAGCCTAGTCTCCATCCTCCAGATGCTCCTGGTGGGGGATGGGGAGAGGGAGGAGATAGGACAGTTATGAGAATAAATATGATACAAGGTAGAATGTGATAGGAGTGAAGAGCCATGGGAAAGTGCCATGAGAAATTTGAGGATATCTCTTTTAGCCAGGGACCCTGACAGGGGAAGGCTTCTTGGAAGTCCCCAGATCATCCATCTTGGTATCCCACTCCCTCCTCCTGAATTGTCTAGCACAGGACCTTGGACAGAGTCATAAACCATCAGTGCAAGCTGCCTGTTGCTCTGGCTTCTTCTAGAGAATTTACCTTGGGAGGTGGACCTAGCCCTGGGGTTGGGGAAAGTTCTTAGAGAGGATTAGCTGGATTGCAGGTAGGTAGCTCGAGACCCAGGTTAGCCCTGTGGGAGGAGGCTGGGCGGGTCACAAACCTTCTCTCTCTAAAATGAAGGAACTGGACTTGGTAAACCCCTGAGGTTGCTTCCAGCTCTGGAATGAGGAGCTTAGGACTTCTCAAGTGGACGGAGGAGGCTAGATGTTTGGGGACTGGGTCCCCAGGGGGGCACCTCTCCAGTCTCTCTTTCTTCTCATTATGACTTAATTAGAACATTCCATCCAAGGAAATATGTCCTCTGCGGATGCAGGCTTCCCAGAGATTTGCTTGGGGAATTTCCTTGACTTCCTTATCTGCTTTTCAACCGGAAAAGCTGTGTGTGTGTGTGTGTGTGTGTGTGTGTGTGTGTGTGTGTGTGTGTNAAGCTCTGTGTGTGTGTGTGTGTGTGTGTGTGTGTGTGTGTGTGTGTGTGTGTGTGTGTGTGTAGGGGGGACAATAGAGTTGGAATCATGGAGTTGTGTCCCGGTGTGAGACTGTTTGCGTGGAGGTGTGGCTCTGGGTGGGTGGCCAGCATAAAGGAAGGTATATATCCAGGAGTGGGAGGGGAAATCTTTCACTCTGGATGCCATAGTCGTTGTTCCTGTAGAAGGGCTGGGAGGTTTGGGTGTTGTGTGTCTGTGATTCTGCTCTCATTTCCACCCTCTGGGGGTGTTATGTATATAGACAAGGGGAAGAGCGATTGTACTCGTATGTGAAGGGGTGGGGGGTGGAAATTCTAAGCCTGTTTTTAAGGGGTCTCCTGCCAGGGCTTATCTGGAAGTAAGTCAAATGTAGAATTAGGTGATAAGTATTTGTTAAGCGCCTACTATGTGCCAGGTGCCGGGGATTCAAAGAATGGCAAAACCCAGTGTGTGGAGGTGGCTGGTGGGTGTTTCTGAGGACTTCCTGGGACCTGTGAGCCCCATCCTTCCCAAGAGCTGTTCTCCACCCCCAGCCCCAGATTATCCAGACTTGTATGTTGCTAGAGATGTGGGGGAAGCCAGAGGGAGAGCAAGTGGGAAGGAATAAGGCTGTGTTTGCAGGATCAGGGTAGGAGAGAAGGGGTACTCCCATGGGATTCCTTAGGGCTGTGATTCGGGTTCTTAGAGGGCTGGGGCTGGGGTCGGGGAGAGGGCTCTTGTGTTCTTAAGAGGATTGGATGAGGGTGAAAAAGCCTCTCTCTCTCTCTCTCTCTCTCCTGAGGAGTACTATGGGTAGGTATTCGGAGTTAAGTCCCTGGCCAGGGAGGTTCATACTATTCAAATTCTGAAGAGGCCTCCCAAATCACCCAACATCTGGTGACTAATGAGTGGCCCAAGGGCCTGGATTCGAATGGAAATTCTCTGCCTCTTAACCTAGATTCCTTCCATGAAATCCTGACCACTTTAGGTGGGGAAGGGGGCTCTGCCTCGGCACCCTGCCCATTCATAGGCTCAATGATTTAACTCTGGAAGGAACCTCAGAGGCCTTCAGTTGAACTCCTTCATTTTACAAATGAGGAAACTGAGCCCCGGAGAGGCTAAAATGACTTGCCAAGGTCACACAGGTAGAGGCACCATTTGAAGCCAGGTCCTCTAACACCAGAGCCAGGGCCCGCCGCCAACAAACGGCACTCTGCCAGGTCTTAACCCGGAGGTGGGGTGGGATGCCAGGGATGGACTGGCCTCAAAGGTTGGGGAATGGCCCCCCAGCCCAGGCCAGACTTCTGACTCCATCCCACCTCGAATCCACTCCTGGTTTCTCCTAGCTCCGGGCTGGCTCCTGGGGACCGCGGTGGTGGCAAGCCCAGGGCTGACGCGCTCCGCGCCGCTACCATGTGGAAAACCTGGCCTGGATTCATGACCGTCCCACCCAAGGAATCAAGGGGCACCCTAGAGCGAGGTGGCTGGCCACCCGGCCCACGGCAGTGTCCCTTGCCCAGAGGGCGGGCGGGGTTGGGGTGGAGGGAGCCCAGGTCACCGGGGGCGGAGGGGAGGGGGAGTCTGGGGGAGGGGCGTGCTGCACCAGGACCCTCCCCCCGGGGGGCGGAGGAATAGGATGGGGCGGGCGGGGGGCGTGGGGCGGGCTGCGGGCGTTGCCCACGGGGTGCCCCTGGTCCCCGGGTGGCAGGCGCAGGCTGCAGTGCCCCAGGCGGCCGGCAGTGGGCAGCGGGG
>NC_058135.1:284649421-284659677 GCF_016433145.1 Gracilinanus agilis | reverse complement strand
TCTGAGCAATCCAGGCTTATCTTGGCCCTTTATCTATGGTGATCCATGCTATGTTGATAGCAGAGCCTTAGCCAGACAAATGAAGAATCAGTTCTAGTTAGGCTGAAATCTTTCTCTCTCTCTCTCTCTCTCTCTCTCTCTCTCTCTCTCTCTCTCTCTCTCTCTCTCTCTCTCTCTCTCCTCCTGTCCCACTCTCTATTTTTAACCTGACTTTACCTCTCCAGCTATTTTGGTCTCCTCCTTCCTCCCTGTGCCCGTGTCTGCATGAGCACGTGTCCTGTGAGTGTGTGCGTGTCCGTGTGTCCGTCCCGCTCCCCTGTGGGAGGGGCGCCGGAGCCAGGCTGTTTGTGGCCGTGCTGGGGGAGGAGGTGGAAGGCAGGCTGGCTGCCATGGTGCGTCCGCCCCGCTGAGCCCAGGTGTGCCCGTGCGTGCGTGTGAGTGCCAGGGGTGTGCCCGTGCGTGCGTGTGAGTGCCAGGGGTGTGCCCGTGCGTGCGTGTGAGTGCCAGGGGTGTGCCTGTGCGTGCGTGTGAGTGCCGGGGGTGTGCCCGGGGGCCCCCTCTCTCTCCAGCTCTAAGCACGCCCGCTGTGCACCCGTGCCGGCCCCTGCCTGGCGGTCACCCCGGGGGGTGTCGGTGCGTGTGTGTGTCCGTGTGTGTCCGTGTGTGTGCGTGGGGCCCCCTCCCTCCCCGTCCCCCTTCGGCGTCTCCTTCCCGGGGCCTGGCATGGGTCTGGTGCATGTCCGAGTGGGCCCGTCGTGCGTGGGGTGCTTGCCGCTGTCTCGCTCGTGTGCCCTGGCTTGTGTCCGGTTCCTCGTGTCTCCAGAGGCGGCCTGTGGCCCCGGCGCTGCCCGGGCCGCCCCGTCCTCTTTGGGCTCGTCCCCAGCTTCATGCTCTCAGTGTCTTCCTCTGCCTGCTCCCGCCTCCTCTTCCCGGGATGTTCCAGCCTGGTCCCCGTCCATTCGCTCTCCCTCTCCGCCGAGGGGGGAAGGGGGTCCGGGCTCAGCCACCAGCCGGCCGTAAGAGCCCCCGCGGGGGAGTAGCCAGGGAGCCTCCCGAGCGGACGCGGCCTCCCCGGCCTGGGCTGGAGGGCGGCGGGGCCCGCGGAGGCCTCTGCTAGGAGCCCCCGGAGCGTCCGCCCGGAGACACCTTTCCCATGGATGGGAGGTAACAGCGAGGGCCCTGCGAGGCCCAGACATCCTGAGGTGGGGCGCAGGGGGGGCTCGAGGGGCCCCGGGACTCCGGCAGGGCCCTGGGGGGGGGGGGCCCGGCCTGCCCGGCCCCTGAAGGGCTGCGTCGGCGCCAAGCCTAATGCCCCGGCAGCTGGGTCCTATCTGAGCAAACACGGGTGGGGGCCCCGGAGTGACAGACGCCGGTCGGGCCATGTTTGTAGAGGGTAATGATGTGTAGACGTGCCCTGGGCGCTCCCAGCTGGGCCTGCTGCCACCGGGGGGGGGGGTCCCCGGAGGGGGGAGGCCAGAGAGCAGGGGCACTCCCCGAGGGGCGGACCGGGGCGGACGGTCACTGCAGAGCCCAGAAATGAAGCCAGGGAGGGCCTGTCTCTGCGGACGGGCTCCTACGAGAAGCCCCATGGCCCACTGGAGAGAGCAGCTAAGCCAGGCCTTGGGGTTCGGGGGACGGGAGGACAGGTGAGGCTCACCCAGTGGGTGAGAACCCCAAGGATGGGCTCCCAGGCAAGGACAGAGACAGCGTCAGGCTGGCGGGAGAGGCAGGCGCCCGGGGGCCCAGGGCTGACCCTCAGAAGAAGCAGGGGGTCCCCTGCCCGGGCCAGGCCCAAACCGCCCCCCAGCCAGCGCTCATTCCGGCTCTTTCCCCAGGTTGCCAGCAGGTGGGAAGGCGGTGAACACGGCCCCCGTCCCGGGCCAAACGCCTCACGATGAGTCCGACCGCCGGACCGAGCCACGCTCTTCGGTCTCAGACCTTGTCAACTCCCTCACCAGCGAGATGCTCATGGTGAGGAGGATGGGGCGGGGGTCCGGGAGGCGCCAAGGGGGAAGGAGAGCCGGACCCCCCCATAGCCACGCCTTGGGCCAGGAGAGCGGCTCGGGGGATCGCCAGGGGACATGGGCGTCCCGAAGGGAGGCCTGGGGGGCTCAGCGGATAAAGCCAGGCCTAGAGGCGGGGGTCCTGGGTTCCAGGCTGGCCTCACACACTTCCTAGCCGGGTGGCCCTGGGCAAGTCTCTTCACCCCCGTGGCCTAGCCCTGACCGCTCTTCTGCCTCGGGACCCATCCACGATAGTGAGTCCGAGATGGGAGGGAAAGGTTTAAAGAGCAGGCGGGACAGCCTGGCCGAAAGCACCTTCTCCATGCACTGCCTGCTCCTGGGGAGACGGGGGGAGCCCTGGATTTGGGGTTCGAGGCCCCGGGCGTGGACCTCGGACGTCGCCGTGACAAGAAGAATCTCTGACTTTTTACACGACACGATGCCGCTCGGCAGAGACGGGGGTCCGGATGGAATTCTGGGATTGGACCGAATCCGCCTTCCCGGGTGCTGGGAAGGATAAGAAGGCCTGCCCAGCCCCCTCTGCAACCTCCTTATGGCTCCACGCCAGCCGGAGAGGGAGAGGTCGCTGCTGCTATTATCTTCACTTCACGGAGGAGGAAGCCGAGTGCCCGGGATCGCGGGGCAGTGGCACGGCGGCAGCTAACGTGCATTCGAACTCCAGTCTTCCGGGCTCGGGCTCTGGCACAGATTTGCCCGGCTGCCCCTCGAGAGGATGGCGCAGCAGCCTCCCTCCCCGGCAGGGCTTCGGGGAGGCCGGGGCCACCCCACGGGGCTCTTTGGGCACAGGCCGAGCCCCAAGGGGAATGGTGCCCCCCGGAAGCCAGAGAGGGGCGCATGCCTGGCTCCTCGGCTCCTGCCACCCTTGTCTTACGAGATCGCTCTTCCGGCTCCCCCGTCCCTCCCAGGCTCCCTGCGCCTGGCTCCCTTCCGGCCTCTGTCCGTCCCGGGAATCCTCGGGGATGCCTAGCCCCGACCAGCTGTGAGAGCTCCGTCTGCCTTCTTTCTACGTCTCCGGAAACGACCGAGGCCAGATTTAAGCCCACGTCCCCCGAGCCGCCCAGCTGCCCCCGAATCGTGGGCTTCCAGGGCCCAGGACCCCAAAGCTTACAGGGGAGAGCCCCTAAACCAAGATCCCCCCAGATGGAGTCCAGGCTCGACTCGGGGCGAGGAAGACACTTGCCCATCGCCTGCACCTCAGTTTCTGGGAAACGGGGACAGGAAGGGCACCTCCCTTTCGGGGGTCCTTCGAGGCTCCAGGAAGAAAACGCACCCCGCCTGTGTCCGTGCTCGCTGCCAGCTCTAGAGGCCAGACCCAGAAGATGAGGCCCCGAGAGGCTGGGCTGGAGAGAGGGAGGGAGGCCTGCCCGCACCCCCTCTCGCGGGGTCAGCCCCCTCCCGGTGCACTCAGGAGGACGGGCTTGCCTTTGATATTTTTTTGACGATGCCTTCTGAAGGAGAAGGGTCTCCGGCTGCCTGTCCCCCTGGGGCTCCGGTGGGGGCTGCCCGACCAGGTTGCCATAGTTACGGCTCCACTGTGCCATCCCAGATCTGCTTAATTAGGGCTCAGGGCTACGGTGGTGCATGCGGAACCCGGTGAGGAGCCTGGAAGAGGCCCCAGAGTCCTGGAGGCACTGATCCGGGCCTGGCGCCACCCCCGTGCCCACACCCAAAAAGGGGGCGGCTGAGCCCTTGGCCGGGGGCACCCTGTTTTCAGAAATCCGATGATGAGCCGGAGTCGATGCAGAGATTGCCACCAGGCGAGGGAGGGAGCTCAAAATGAAGGCTGGGAAAGAGGAGTTTAAAGGAGCAGCGAGGGAAGGCGAGGCCGCCGCGCCAGGGATCTGTGGAAGAGGGGTCTGGGGGCTGCCGAGAGGGGCAGGCGACGCGGGACAGCCGAACCGTGGAGGATGGGCGCCTCGGAAGGGAGCGAGCCTCCACGGTGGGGCAAGACGCGCGGGGTGCTGGGTTCAGAGCTTCCAACTTCGTCTGACAGTGAAGTCGGTGAAAAGAGAAGGACCCTCCCCGGGCCTTTGGGGGTCTCCTCAGCCAAGGCCCGAGTCTCCCCGGGCTCCGTGCCCGCTCCGTGCCCAGGGCACATATTAGGTTCAGGGCATTGAGAGGGGGCCCGTGGCCTTGGCCAGACTGCCCGGGGAGCCCGAGGGAAGAGAAGCGAGGCCCGGCGTGTGCCCCTGCCTCTCCCGGGATCCACCCAAGCCCGACCCCAGGCCAGGAAGAGCGACTGACACAGCTGGGTCCCTGCGTGACTTCCCAAGTCCTCTTGGCCATTCTAGGCTTCCGGGAGGGCCTCAGTCTCCTCGTCTGTAGAATGGGGATAATCATGCTTCAGAGATTCCTCATCAAATCAAGTCACCGAGTCGTTATTAAATGCCCACCGTGTGCCTGGCCCTGTGCTAAGGGCTGGGGACCCAAAAGGTGGTCCCTGCCCCCCAGGAGCTCACAGGCTATTGGGGGAGGCGGCGGGCCAAGACCGGGGCACAAGGGGGGACACTGGCAGGTTAATTTGGAGGTGGCCGATGGAGAGACAGCCTGGGGAGGAGGAGGGGGGGGGCCGGGAAAGGGATCCCTGTGAGGATAGAAACAGGGGCTTCCCCCCCTCCCACCCTGCCCTGGTGCCCCCCCATGGGACCCTCCCCCAGACCTCGAGGGGGCTTTCCCTGAGGCCTCCGGGGGGGTCTGTGTCTCCTGCCCCAGCTGTCCCCAGGCTCGGAGGACGACGAGGCCCACGAGGGCTGCAGCCAGGAGAACCTGGGCCGGATCCAGTTCAGCGTGGGCTACAACTTCCAAGAGTCCACCCTCACCGTGAAGATCATGAAGGCCCAGGAGCTGCCGGCCAAGGACTTCAGCGGCACCAGCGACCCCTTCGTCAAGATCTACCTGCTCCCCGACAAGAAGCACAAGCTGGAGACCAAGGTCAAGAGGAAGAACCTGAACCCCCACTGGAACGAGACCTTCCTCTTCGAAGGTGAGGCGGCCCTGCCCTCCCGCAGGGAACCCCTGGGGAGCAGGCCGGACACACGCGTCCGGGGGGACGAGCCGGGCGGCCTGGGGGGCCCCCTTTCCCTCAGGCTCCTCATCCGTAGGATGGGAGCATAGATGGCAATCTGAGGGATGGGAAGTTACTACAAGAGGAAGCCTTTGTCTTGTGTCTCTGGCCACTGCAGTTGGGGCTCATGGTGGGTCTTCGGGCCTCCCCGCCCCTAAGGAAGACGGTGGGGGTGCCGTGCAGACAGTCCTGGATTAGAAGCCGGGAGGGGAGGTTCTAGGCCCGTCCCGGCTGCCAGTTTGGGTCTTGCCTCGTCTCCCTCTCCCTGCTCTGTGTCCTGATCCTCCTCTGCCTCCTGGGGACCATTCAGCCTATTGTGGGCTTTGGAGAGGCCTCCCTAAGTGGGAGAGAGAACAAAGGGGGCGGCAGCCGGCAGCTGCGGGCACACGTTTTCCCAAATCCCTGGTAGCAAAGTCCCAGAAAGAAAGGATTAGCCTGCTTTGGCTCAGCCCCCCCGAGGGCAGAGCCAAGGGAGGAAGAGGAGAGAGGCAGATGGGGCTCGAAGCAAAGAGAAACGTCCCAGCAGTTAGAAATGTCTCAGCAGAAGGCGATGAGCTCCCCGTCACCGGAGGTCATCACGCAGTGTGTCGTAGATGGGCTGGATCCCCGCTCGCCTTGTCCGCTGCCTGTCTTTAGAGGCCCTTCCAGCCCTGAAAGCCTAAGCCACGTCGAGGGGTCCGTGCTGGCGAGCCCCTGGTGGGCCCAGGAAAGGCCTCCTGAACAAGGGGTCCCTGAGTGGAACCAGGAGTTCTGAGAGGCTGAGATGAGGAGGAGAAGCATTCCAGGCATGGGGAACAGCCTGGACACAGCCAGGACATGGGGCGTATAAAGCCTGGAAACTTGGGAAGGACTTTAAGTGTCCGAGTCCATCACACAGGGCGGGCGGCCTGGTCACAGAGGCTCTTTAGCTGTTTCGGTTTGGTGGCTACATGGAGGATGGATTGGAAGAGGGGGAGGGTCGAGGCAGGGAGGCTGGTCAGGAGGCTGTTGGAAAAGTCCAGGCAGGAGGTGATGAGGCCCAGAACTGGGGCGGGGGCTGCAAGAGTGAAGGGAGTGTGGAGGTGAGATGTGCTGTGGAGGTAGAAAAAACAAGATTCAGCAACTGATAGGATGTGTGGAAGGAATGAGAGGATGGGCATCAACACTGATTTTCTGGATCTGCATGCCTGGGAGGGTGAGGAGGCCTTCCTCAGAAGCAGAGAAGTTCAGGAGGCCGTGATTTGGGGTGAGGGGGAAGGAAAGAGTTCTGTGTTGGATGAGCCGAGCTGGGATGTTGACAGGATGTCCAGTCAGAAGTGGCTGACTGTGGGTGAGGTGGGACTGCAGCTCAGGAGAGAGGTAGGGCAGGATTTATGGATCTGGGAATCATCTAGAAAGAAAAGAGTAAAGGCCTAGAACAAAGTGTTGGGGAATGTCCAAGTTAGGGGACATGACATGGGGGTGAGCCAGCCAATGAGAAGGTGTTGTCAGAGAGGTAGGAAAAGGGAGAGAGAGACAGAGAGACAGAGAGACAGAGAGACAGAGAAAGGAAGAGAGGAGAGACAGAGGAGAAAGGGAGAAAGAGACAGAGAGGAAAAGGAGAAAAAGAGAAAGGAAGAGAGGAGAGAGAGAAAGGAAGAGAGGAGAGACAGAGAGAGGAGAAAGGGAGAAAGAGACAGAGAGGAAAAGGAGAGAAAGAGAAAGGAAGAGAGGAGAGACAGAGAGAGGAGAAAGAGAGGGAGAAAGACAGAGAGGAAGAGGAGAGAGAGAGAAAGGAAGAGAGGAGAGAGAGAAAGGAAGAGAGGAGAGACAGAGAGAGGAGAAAGGGAGAAAGAGACAGAGAGGAAAAGGAGAGAAAGAGAAAGGAAGAGAGGAGAGACAGAGAGAGGAGAAAGAGAGGGAGAAAGAGACAGAGAGAAAGAGAAGAGAGAGAGAAAGGAAGAGAGGAGAGAGAGTAAGAGGAGAGAGAGAAAGGAAGAGAGGGGAGAGAGAGAGAAAGGGAGAGAGAGAGGAAGAGAGGAGAGAGGAAGAGAGGAGAGAGAGAAAAGAAAAGAGAGAGAGGAAGAGGAGAGAGAGAAAGGAAGAAAGAAAGAAGAAGAAGAGAGAGAGAGAAAGGAAGAGAGAGAGGAAGAAGAGGAAGAGGAGAGAAAGGAAGAGAGGAGAGGCAGAGAGAGGAGAAAAAGAGGGAGAAAGAGACAGAGGAAGAGGAGAGAGAGAGAAAGGAAGAGAGAAAGAAGAGGAAGAGAAGAGAAAGAGAAAGGAAGAGAGGAGAGAGAGAGGAAGGAAGAGGAAGGGGAGAGAGAAAGGAAGAGAGAGGAAGCGAGAAGAGAGAGAAAGGAAGGAAGAGAGGAGAGACAGAGAGAGAGAGACAGACAGACAGACAGACAGAGGGGGGCCGGGGAGATCACTAATGGCTCTGGAGAGGATGATCTCAGTTGCATGATAAGATCAGAAGGCAGACCCAGCCCTGACCCAGCCCCTTTTTCTTGGACTCTAGCAGATAAAGAGAAAAGAGATAGTGGGTGGGAACCTCAAAGAAAAAGGTTGGGGCCCAAAGACTTGAGTTCCAGAGGCGGAAGAGGATCTCTTCCACTGGGAGTCTCTGGGCGGAGGATGGATGATGGCCCATTGAGGGTGTTGTGGTGGGGGTCCCTCCTGTGGCCACGGTCCCTCCTAGCTGTGAGACGCCAGAATTTTTCCATCCATGGAAGGAAGGGCCTGGGGGTGGGGGTTCGGGGCCCACCGTCCTGACTTCCCTCTCGGTCCCCACAGGCTTCCCCTATGAGAAGGTGGTACAGCGAGTGCTGTACCTGCAGGTCCTGGACTATGACCGCTTCAGTCGTAACGACCCCATTGGGGAGGTGTCCATCCCTCTCAACAAAGTGGACCTGACCCAGATGCAGACTTTCTGGAAGGAGTTGAAGCCATGTAGCGACGGGAGCGTAAGACCCTTTCTGTTCCTCCCAGGGGTTGAGGCTTAGCCTCTTAGCTATGAGAAGAGGGTCCTCCCCTTTCCCTGCCACAGCAGGAGAAGGCTTCCATCCTATGGAAAGGGAGGCCTCTGATCCAGGGAAGGGACAATAAGAGGTCATAAAGGACAGCTGGGGCCCCAAAATGCATCTAGCAATGGTCCTGGAGACCAGAGGACCTGAGTTCAATTTCTGCCTCACACACTTCCTAGCGAGACCCTGGGCAAGTCACTTAATCTCTGTTGACCTCGGTTTCCTCATCTGTGAAATGGGATAATAATATCCCCTAACTCCCAGAGCTGTGATGATATTCGTAAAGTGCTTTGCAAACTTTCAAGCACTATACTATTAACTATTGATATAATTAATTAATTATTAGTATAATCAATAATGATTATTGATGTTAATATTATTACCCCCAGGGGGGGGATAAGAGTGGGGGAGCCACTGTAAAAGGGACCCCACAGCCCACATGTGCCTCGCCCCTGCTGCCCCTGGAATGAGCTGGGAATCGGAGAAAAGGGCCTCATCATTCGGAATGTGGCTCAGGCTCAGGCTCCCAGCCCCCACCCCCTCCTCTTGTCTCTTCCAGGGAAGTCGAGGGGAGCTGCTCCTGTCCCTGTGCTATAACCCCTCTGCCAACTCCATCATCGTGAATATCATCAAAGCCCGGAACCTAAAAGCCATGGACATCGGGGGAACATCTGGTACGGGGCGGCTTTGGGGCAGGGCTGGGCGCTGTGAACAAGGGCCTCCGAGCTCAGGGCCCCAAGGCCCCCCGCCCTCTCCCTCAGCTCTCTCCTCGTTGGATTGTGGGATCTAAATCTCCCCTGTCCTTCCCTGTCCGTGTGTTGGACAACATCATCCCATGGAGCTCTCCTTCCTATCAGAACACTCCTGGGGGCAGCTCAGTGGCTACAGAGCCAGGCCTCGAGATGGGAAGTCCTGGGTTCAAATCTGACCTCAGCTGGGTGACCCTGGGCAAGTCACTTAGCCCCAACTGCCTAGCCCTTACCTCTCTTCTGCTTTAGAACCAATATATGGTATTGGTTCTGAGGTGACAGGGAAGGGTTAAAGCCCAAAGCCAGGGCTGTCGGGCTGTCAGCTAGCATTGACTAGGGGTCTCCTATGGGCTGGGTTCTAGAGGAAGTGCCAGGCTCTCTCGGGACCTCTTGCCCACAGCAGCAAGTTTATTGGGGGTTATTCCAGGTTCCTTTCCGGAATGAAGAAGGTAGCGCGGTAATAGAAAGAAAGCCAGCTTGGGACTCGAGCCGTCCGAGTTCTGGCCCCAATTCTGTCAGCTTCCTTGGTGCCTCGGAGCCAGGCATGACCCCTTTCTAGGCCCATGTTTTCCCATCTGTAAAATAAGATCGTTGAGCCCAATGATCCCAGCCCTGACCTTCCCTGCTCTGAGCGCCCCTCCTGAGCGGTTCTGATATTCCCTGTTCTGAGGTCCCTCCCGGCTCTGATGTTCTGTGTTCTAAGCTCCAACATTCTATAATTCGGTATCTCTTCAGGCTCCCTTTAGTCTTTCGTGGCTCCCTCTTCGATTGCTGTCCCCCCCCAAAGGGAAGAACCTCTCTTTTCTCTTCTCTTCTTCTCCTCCTGCCTCCGAGTCCTCCCTCGGCGGAGGGGTCCGGGCCGGAGAAGCCCCCCTTCCATTGGCTCCTGCTTCCCGCCCCACAGACCCCTACGTGAAGGTGTGGTTGATGTACAAGGACAAGCGAGTGGAGAAGAAGAAGACGGTGACCATGAAGAGGAACCTGAACCCTGTCTTCAATGAGTCCTTCATCTTCGACATCCCCACCGAGAAGCTGCGGGAGACAACGATCATTATCACCGTCATGGACAAGGATAAGCTCAGCCGCAATGACGTCATTGGCAAGGTGGGCGGCACCGGCACCGGCACCGGCACTGGGCCACCTGCTAATGCTGGCAGGAGCAGTCAAGGGAGGGAGGGAGGGAGGCCTCTGTGTGCTGGAGGAATTCAATCAATATTTGCTAAATATATGCATGAATGAGGGCAATGAAGCTAAAGTGTAGGAGGGAGGAAGGAGGGAGAGAGGGAAGGAAAGAAGGAAGGAAAGAAGAAAAGGAAGAAAGAAAGGAAAGAAGGAAGGAAAGAGGGAGGGAGGGAAGGAAGAAGGAAGGAAAGAAAGAGGGAGGGAGGGAAGAAAGGAAGGAAGGAAGGAGGGAAGGAAGGAAGGAGGGAAGGAAGGA
>NC_058135.1:284630953-284649112 GCF_016433145.1 Gracilinanus agilis | reverse complement strand
AAGGAAGGAAGGAAGGAAGGAAGGAAGGAAGGAAGGAAGGAAGGAAGGAAGGAAGGAAGGAAGGAAGGAAGGAAGGAAGGAAGGAAGGAAGGAGGGAGGGAGGGAGGGAGGGAGAGATGGAGGGAGGGCATGAAACAGAATCCATTCTGGAGCCAGCCTTAGCATGTGTGCCTTAGGGTACCATCCACTCTCTAGTGAAGCCCTCAGGCCACTGTCCCCCAGGATTCTCAGGTGAGACTCCTAGAGAGTGTGATGTCCATTTCCATCAATTCAACAAATACCTATGAAAAGTGTTCTGTGAGGCACTCAGGCCTCTGCTAGGCCCTGGGGATACAGTGGCAAAACCCCGCTCTCAAGGACCACACATTCTCTTCCCCATGGGATATATCAGTAAATACAAAGTGGATTCTAATTGCCTTCAGCACTAACAGCCAGGTGTGTGTACATGGGATGGCCCTAACTGAGACAGGCCTGATGTAGGGGTGACTTCTGAGTGGTACCTAGAAGGGAGCTGAGGCTTCCAAGAGGCAGAGACAAAGCTAGGTGACACAGTAGATGGAGCCAGGCTTAGAGATATAAAGTCCTGGGTTCCAATCTAACCTCTGACACGTCCTAGCTGTGTGACCCTGGACAAGTCACTTAACTCCCATTGCCTAGCCCTTACCACCCCTCTGCCTTGGAACACAGTATTGATCTAAGACAGAAGGTGAGGATTTAAAGGCATTCACAAGTGTGGGCTTGCCCCACCCCCATCTCTACTCTATATTTTTTAATATTTCTTTGCATTTGATTCTCTCCTTTCTTCCTCTTTTTTTGCTTCCTTATTGCTACCCCCACCCCTTATAATGTATCACCAAAGCCAAAAATTGGCCTAGTAACTGCCCTGCCTGGAAACCCCAGGCCCATTGAGCTCCCAGGGCCTTTCCCTTTCCAGCAAGGATGAGCAGCCCCTCTCCTCTTCCGTTTTCTCCTTCTCTTCCTCCTCCTCTTCCTTTTCCCTTTCTTCCTCCTCTTCTTCTTCCTTCTCCCCTTCTTCTTCTTCCTCCTCCTATTTCTCCTCCTCTTCTTCCTATTTCTCCTCCTCTTCTTCCTTTTTCTCCTCCTCTTCTTCCTTTTTCTCCTCCTCTTCCTCCTCCTTCTCCTCCTCTTCATTCTCCTCCTCCTCCTCCTCCTATTTCTTCTCCTCTTCTTCCTCTTACTTCTCCTCCTTTTCCTCTTCTTCTGTCTCCTTTTCCTTCTCTTCCTCCTCTTCCTCCTCCTCTTTCTCCTCCTCTTCCTCCTCCTCCTCCTCCTCCTCCTCCAGTCTCTGGAACCCTCAGCCCATCAGAGCCTTGACCCAAGCCCTGGAGCCCTTCTGTCCTGGACAACTTGGAATGGTTCTGGTTCTGCTCACCTCTCCCTCAAGCATCATTTGTCTGGGTTCTCGCCTGGCTCCTCCTGAGCTAAGTACCTGCAGGGGGGATTGTGGACAGGTCACCTGAGCCCATTTGGTTTCAGACTCCTCATCTGTGAAGCCAGTGGGTCGGAGGAGGCAAGAGCAAAACTGAGTCCCTGCTCAGAATCTGGGATTCCATGATCTTAGCAATAATCCTCCCATTTCTGTTGGGCCAGGAAGTTTTCCAAGGCCTTTTCTTAGGACAGCCTGTAAAACAGGGGCAGCAAGATGGCTCAGTGGAGAGAGCACTGGGCTTGGACTCAAGAAGACCCATCTTCATGGGTTCAAATATGGCCTCAGACATTTCCTAGTTGTGGGATTCTTTTGCCCCCAGTTTCCTCATCTGTAAAATGGGCTGGAGAAGGAAATGGCCAACCGCTGCAGGATCTTGGCCAAGAAAACCCCATAGAGTTGGATATGACTGAAAAATGACCGACCAGCATTTTAAGAGGGGAAGAAGTGGAGGCGCAGAAAGGTCACAAAGAGTCAGAGCTTGGACTTTTGCCAGTGCTTTCTATGGTGTCACCAGCCTCAGGTCCCTCCCCCTTCCAATCATCCTCCACACAGCTAGCCACCCAAATTAGCTCCGATGGTCACCGCCTGGCTCAGTCAATGCCATCAGCCCCTTTTTCCCTCTAGGATCAGCCCCGTTGGGCCCCACCTTCCTTCTCCTCTCTCCCACACTCTTGACAATCTAGCCCAAGGGGGCCTCTTGTTCTTCCCATCATAGACTTCATCTCCCACCTCCATGCCTTTGCCCAGGGTGAGCCCCATGTCTCAGGATGCCTTCCCTCCTCAACGTGGCCTCCTAGAAGCCCTCGTTCCCTTCACAGCTCTGTTTTAATGTCATCTTCTACATAAGGCCCTGTCTGATCCACACCCCCACCCCAGCTGTCAGTGCCTCCTTCCAAAAACATTACTTTGCATTTACTTTGTATATACTTTCTATCTTTCTCCCTTTCTTAAAATAAAACAACCTTCACTTCCCTCTTGGAATCAATACCGTGTATCGGTTCCAAGGCAGGAGAGCTGTCAGGGCTAGGGAAGTGGGGGGAGGGGCGGTGAAGTGACTTGCGCAGGGTCACCTAGCTAGAAAGTGTCAGAGGTCAGATTTGAACCTCCTGTGTCCAGGCCTGGCTCTCCATCCCCTGAGCCACCCAGCTGCCCCCTGTGTGTACTCTCCCCGGAGGCACTAGAGGCTCCTTGAGGCGAGGATCAGCTTCCCTTTTGCTCTGACCTCCGGATGCCTCTGCAGGACAGCTGGCACCCAGGAGGTGATGAAGGAGTGCTTGGCGCTGGCGTGACCGTTGCCTCTCTCCCTCTCTCCCTCTCTCCTCCCTCCAGATCTATCTGTCCTGGAAGAGTGGCCCCGGGGAGGTGAAGCACTGGAAGGACATGATTGCCCGTCCTCGGCAGCCCGTGGCTCAGTGGCACCAACTGAAGGCCTGAGTGGGGCCTGGGGAGGCCCGGGGGTGGGGCTGTGGGCTCGGGGTTCGGGTCCCACCTTCACACTTTATGCACAACGCCCCGGGCGTGGCTCCCCCATTGGGTTGTGGGGAAGGACCCCTGTGGGCTCAGCCAGGGAGGGGGGCCCAGGACTCAGTACGGCCATGTTTCTAGGCAATGCCAGCCCTCCCCGGTTTGGGGGGGCCTTTGGGAGCCATTTTCCTGCTTGCCCCTTTTCTTCAACTCGCCAACACTAAAGAAACAGGAGGGGGGAGTGAGAGAGAGCAAGAGAGACGGACAGACGGCAGGACAGAGAGATCCCTCCAGAGGCCCCACCTGGTGGCTTTTGACTGGTCTGCCATCTTCTCTGCGGTGGCTCCTGGAGCTGGGGGCGGGGTGGAAGCAGGAGGGCGAGGGAAGGCCACGGCGATTGGCCTGGCCAGAGAGGCCTCTTCCCCTCCGGGGCGCCAGGGTCTTTGGAGCCGTCTGGAGGCCCCTGGGTGCCAGGGGGGTATAAATAGCCAGCGTCGAGGTCCCGTGTACGTGTGCCGTGTTCGAGCCGTCCGTGTGTGCACGTGTGAGTGCGTGAGGAGCCCGGCCTGTCCTCGGGGCTCCAGATGGCTCGCTGAGAGGGGGCGCTCTGCAAGGGGGGACGAGGAGGGCTAGAGAGGAAGATGGCAGGATGGGGAAGAAGAAGCGAGGAGACAGGATGGCAGCTTGGAACTTCCAGCCGGTGGGGCCGCAGAAGACAGTCGATCCAGGCCTCTCATTTTTCAAATGAGGAAACAGAGTCCCCGACGTGCCCAAAGTCCCAAGCTGCGGAGCCCGCCGACGAGCCAAGGCCCTCACGTCCCAAATCTGCTCCAAGTCCAGGCCTTCGTGCTGGTCTGAGAACAAGGCAGATCCTGTCTCCTGCCCCGATCTCTGCCTCCCCATTCCCAGGGACCCCCGAGGGCTGTGGTGGAGTGATCTCGGCCAGGGTTCCCCACGCTGTGTTTCTGGCCCTTCCCGCCACGGAATGTACGTGCTGGCTCTCATTTTCCTTCAAAAACATGAAGTGTGAAATTCTGTTATATATGAAAAATACTTACTCCCTGTGGCTTTCTTTTAGTACGAACATAGGCTTAGGATCCTAGGAGTTAGAGTTCCAAGGGCCCTTTCGTGGCCCTCTAGTCCAACCCTCTTGTTCTTGAAATGGGGAAACTGAGGCCCAGAGGGGTTCGGTCACTGAGATGACAACAGAGCCGAGATCTTTGGTTACAAATCCAGCGCTAGTTCACCTGCACCCAGTCCCCCTCTTCTCTTTGGCTTCTGTGCCCCGTATCCTCCCCAGAGGTAACTTTGTCCGAAACCCCAGACCAACAGTTATCCATTTATGTAAACATAGCTTAAGCCCCCAAGTGCTCCATAGCTGAGTTCGTACATCATCCCTGTGAAAGCTAAATCTCCAATAAAGAGTCACGCGTGCCCAGGGCTATCCCCCTCGATGGATGACCCCCATTGCTGAGAATTTTTAAGTTGGCTGGTCCCTTGGATTGCAAGACAGGCCTAGAGAGGGGAGGTCCTGGTTCAAAAACAGACTCTAATACTTCCTAGCTGTGTGACCCTGGGCAAGTCACTTAACCTCAACTGCCTAGCCCTTTCCACTGTTTTGCCTTGGAACCAATTTTGATTCCAAGATGGCAAATAAGGATTGGAAAATAAATAAATAAATAGGCTGGTCCCAGCCACTGCCCTCTGTATGGATACACAGTGCCCAACAGGCCTGGTTCCATCCATCCCTCGAGCCTTCATTCGAGCCCTGTCCCTTCCTTTTTCATTGTCTTAGTGGTCCCACAATGCTCCCCATCTTCCAAAATCTCATTGCCTTCATTCTTACTTGGAAAACGTGCTCACTCTAGCTGTGCTAGGTCCTTCTCCTGTCCTTCTAGGTTCTTCTCTGTTCTTTCAGCCCCTTATTGCTCCTTTCCATCCCTTCCCCATATGGCAGAATTGGGCATAAGGTCTGCACGAAGAATCTCTGAGCCTGGAGGAAAGGGCCTCAAGACATGAAAGGTCAGCGTTCCAAATGGAGCCTACGAGACCTCAGATGTTCGGATGCTGATTCTCAGAGCCAGAAGGGAATGTAGAACCTAGAACGTCAGCCAGAAGGGAACAGGAGTCATGCTGGACGCAGCCTTCGAATGGAGGCTTACAGAACTGGAAGAGAATTTCAGACACAAAATGTTAGAGATGGGAGGACCTTAGAAGACTGAATGTTGGAACGAGGAGGCCCCTTATAAGGTAGAAGGTTGACCGCTGGGTGGCCCTGTGCCTTGAGAGCCAGGACGAGAGGCAGCAGGTCCTTAGGTTCAAATCTGGTCTGAGACACTTTCCAACTGTGTGACCCTGGGCAAGTCACTTAACCCCCGTTGCCTAGACCTTACCACTCCTCTGCCTCAGAACCAATACACAGTGTCCATTCTAAGGGTTTTTTTTTTTTAAAGTAGCATGTTGGAGCTGGAAGGAACATTAGAATATAGATGGTCAGGAGTGGAAGGCGTTGTCTTGGAATATAAAGCGCAGAGTGCGGCAGAGTTAGGAGGAACCTCAGGACGTAGAACCTGGAATGTCAGGGCTGGGAGGAACCATAGATCGTAAAAGGTCAGAGCTAGAACATCCTCAGAGTATAAAATGTCTGGGCCGATCTTGGAACCTAGAAGGGCTGAGCTGGAAGAGATCTCAGATTGCTGCCTAGAAGAAGTCCTACGGGAGCCCAGTGGCTCTGTTTTTCTCTGCTAATCCAGGAAGGGGCCCATTCGGCTAGGATCCTGTGAAGCCTGGGAGCTGGTGTGACCATCCATTTGCCCCCAAAGTATTCCTGAACACCTAAGAGGTGGCCACCTTGAAGGAGGCTCGGGGAGGGCCATGCCCGTTCCCTTCTCCACCTCTGGCGCCCCTCTCTGCCCACTCCTTGCCAAGAGAGTTGGGATGGAGCCATCGGAAGGTTCCCTGAGATGTTAGGCTAGTGCCCCTGCTTAGCCCCATACGGTAGGTGCCAGCTTCCTGTCAGTGACACAGTGACGGCTTCTGGGTGATCTCGGCTGAAAGTCAGATGACTCATCCCCGCCCTCAGATTGCTACCTGGAAGAGCATGATTTGATGGAGGGCAAAGCCAGAGTCCCAGAGGAGCAGGTGGAGACCTGCAGTTCATAACACTGGCCGCCAGATGGCAAATAGACATCATGGACTGGCACATGCTCTTGTAGAAAAGTTGACCTGGTCTAGAGAACAAAGAGCAGATGGCCTGTCATGTTAGGGGGAAGGAGAAGGGGAAAGAGGACCCCAGGACAGTCTGGTGGTGACCCCCAAGGGCCCATACCCCAGGTCCAACAGAGGGACGAGGGCCTTCAGATTCAGGGGGGACTTCCCAGCCACCATTTCTAAGAGGCTTGGGGCAGGTATGCCCTCTGTTTAGAATGTGGATTCCTGGAGTCGTGGTGAGCCAGAGGACCTAGGCTGTCCAGCTGCCTCCTTTCTGGACACAGAGAGACACATCAGAATTTCAGAGCTAGAAGGGTCTTTAGAGCAGAGAATGCCAGCGCTGGAAGGGCTTTGGACTATAGAATGTCAGTCAGATACAGAAGAACCTTCCAACAGAATTTCTGAGCAGAGAGGGGCCTTAGAACGCCGAGGGTCTTTGAATGAGGCAAAAGTCATTTGCCCAAGGTTACGCTTGAATTAGAGATGGAGCAAGGATTGGAACTCAGATCTTTGGGCTCAAGATTGAATGCATACTTACTCCTCCTCCGTGTCTCTGGGCTGAACTACTTTCCATCACTGATTATAAGTCCCAGGAGCTCCGAGACCCAGCCTTTCTAGGTCTTAACTCTGCCCTCGCTTGTCTTTACTCAATGTTACCTTGAGCAAGTCACTGAATTTCTCTAGGCCACCGTCTTCACCAGAGAGGCAAGGGAATTGGGCCAGATGACCGAAGGGCTCCTCCAGCACTCAGTCTCAGATTCTGTCACCCTATGAAGGAATGAAGAAACGCTAGCAAGCAGTGACTCGGGCTTCTGGGATCTCTGTTATTTTATACTAGCTGTGGGACCTTGGGCAAGTCACATCATCTCTGTTTCCTCGTGGGCAAAATGGGGGTTAGGGAGAGTGGTCCAGAGGCTGACCCCTTGGGTCCTTTCAGATCTAAAGTCTGTGAGTCAATAAGTGGCAGAAAGGCTCAGGTTTGTGTGGAGGGAAGTGATGGAACAAGGCACAGAGGCAGCCCTCGAGGGAGGCAAGAAGAGAAGTGGCAGGAAGGGGAGGTTGTGGGTGAGGAAGGCCAAGTCAGTGAAGAATGTGATCAGGAGAGACTCTTCCCCCCTTGGTGCCTCAGTTTCCTTCTCTGTAAAATGAGAGGTTTGGACCAGATGGCCCTAAATCCTAACGAGCGGGAGTCTGGGAGTCCGCAGGCTGGGGAGGGGGCACCCAAAGGAGAAAAGGGAAGGCTGAGGGCAGGGGAGTGAGTGTGAAGGGCTGACGGGTTCTGGCTCTCTGGCCACCAGGTGTTTCGTGTGTCTCCCCCTTCCTTCCCTCCTCCCCATCCTTGTGGATGGGGACGAGCCCACCAGCCAGCAAGCCCCTAACCTTGCCATTCTTAGCTAGTGATTCCCCGCTGGGGTCAAACCAAATCGTATTGGAGTGGGCAGGGGCCAGGCATCTGGGTTTGGGTGTCCTGCCCCTGCAGCTCTTAGCCAATCAGATGCAAAGATGCTCTCTGGGTGGTGTCCTTTGTTTTTCCGGGGGACCAAGTTGGGGGGGACCTCCTGCATCCTTTGCCCCATGCTCCCACGTCCGCCCCAAGCCCTCCCCTTTCCCTTGTGGCTTGACCCTTTCTGGCCCTGCTGAAGTTTTCGCTTCATGCCCACAGCCACAGAGGGAGGCAGGGAGGGAGGAAGGAAGAGGCGAGGTGAGGGGAGGGTTCGGAGAGAGAAACTCCCTGCTCCACAGGGCCCCCCACCCAGGCTTTACTGGATGGGGGCAGGGACGATTGATGAGACCATGCACAGGGCCTCCAGCCTGTCCTCAGACCAATGAGTGGCCAGCTGGGTAGGAAAGCCTAATGGGATCTGGGCGGCCAGAGGTAGGTGTCACGAGACCCAGGAGGAGCAGGGGGACCAGAAGCAGCCCCACCACCACCCCAGGCACCTTGGGAAAGTCCCCTGTGCACCTGCGGCTCATTTTCTCCATTTGTAAAAGGTGGTAAAAATGAATGCTTCACCTACCTCACAGGGGAGGTTGTGAGGCTGCAGTCGCCTGCCCTGTGTCCGAGGGTGCCCCGGATGCCCTCCGGTTTGGAAGGGGCTGCCCTGAGAGTGGGGCCTGCTTCTCCCTGGCCAGGGGACCTTCTGGGATTGCTGAGACCAAGGATGAAAGCCTAGCCCTCCCTGCCCCCCGCCCCGCGGCCTGGGTCCCTCCGGTCCCCACTAGGATGGGAGAGTCATCCGTGGTCTTTTGGG
This sequence comes from Gracilinanus agilis, assembly GCF_016433145.1. Classification (NCBI taxonomy): domain Eukaryota; kingdom Metazoa; phylum Chordata; class Mammalia; order Didelphimorphia; family Didelphidae; genus Gracilinanus; species Gracilinanus agilis. The sequence continues at coordinate 284,640,736 of NC_058135.1, read as the reverse complement.
GGACGCTAGAGCTCTTAGCTATGACCTTTTTCAGGTATGTCTTTTTTCTTGTGACCATTCTCCTGTAATTGCTGTACAGAGTTCCCCCCACCCCAGCCACCCACCTAGCAATGCCCCTGAAGGAGGGGACGGAGAGACAGCGGCCTAAAGGCCCAGGTGCCCTCCAAACCCCGGCCCGGCTGGGGCCCAGGGGTGGGGGGACCCTGCTGTTTTTATTCTGTTGAGTCCTCTAACAGCAAAGTGTTTTATATAAAAAAAAGAAAAAATTCACCACCATAAAAAAACAAAAACAAAAACAAACCACAAACCTCAACATTCTCAGCGAAGAGAAAGGAAGAAAAACTAATGGAAAAAAAAACCATAAAAAATGTTTCCACCATACACACCCTGTAAGCCAGCGAGATTTCCTCTTTGCAGATTCCTATTTTTGTGAGAATGGCCCCTGCTTTTTGTGGGGTGGGGCCGTTCTGATTAATAAAGGATAGTGAAAAAGCAGGGCCTCGGCTCCTTCCTCCGCCGTTCCTTAGGGACCCCCCTGCCCGGCCTCCCCTCCCCCCAGAAGGAAGCGAAGGAGATGGGGGAGGCCAGGCTGGGGCTCTCTCCACCTCACACCCCCACCCCTGGCCTCCGGTGGAATATGGCCTCAGCCCTGGCGAGTCCCCCATCATCCACTCATTTGCTGGCTTCCTGGCTATCGTCCCCCAAGGGGAATTAGTGGCACGTTAGGGCCTCCCGCTGTGTCCTCCACCACCACTTCCCCGACCCCCAGGGAAGAGCTGAGACAGACCCCCCCCTCGGTCCATATCTGGGGCAGAGCAGGCCAGCTTTCAAAACCACCCCAAGGGGAGGCCCAGCCCCCTTAGGAACAGCAATAGCCAAGCGAGCATTATCTCCCCCACCCCACCTCTGGGGAACAGCCTGCAAGAACTGGGTTCCAGTCCTGCCTCTTCCCCCTCCCTGGCTGTGTGACCTTAGGCAAGTCACTTCCATTTCTTACCCCCCAAAGGGCAATAAGCACCCCAGGCCCTGTCCCTCCCAAGGAGGAGCTGAGGTCTGAGCTGTGCTCAGGGTTTCCTAGGAAGAAGGTGCTAAATCAGCTTCCCTCACGAGCACAAAAGGAAATTCCAGTCCTGGGCTTGCTGCGGTCCGTCCCGCCCTCCTTCCTGCCCCCAGCCCTGATGATGGATTCCTCCTGCAGCGAGGGCTGATGGGCTTCTCCCTTCCCTTCCCTCCCGAGCTGCCCCGCACTCTGGCTGGGTCGAAGCATCCCTCCCGCCATCATCCTTTTTCTCTGGAAGCTGCTCCCTCGTCAGGGAAACAGTGCCAGGAAGGACCTTGGGGACCAAGCCGTCGGGCCCCGTCCCCCGCGGTAATTAGCCAGGCTCCCCCACCCTGCCCGGTGTGGCTCCCCCTTCTCGCAGAGCCAGGAGGAGCCACGGGGGGCAGCTGCCAAACAGCTCGGCCCAAGGCCCGGGGCCTTGAGTTTTTCCCATGGAAAATAGTCCCTGGAAAAAAGAAAAACCACCCAGCCCTGGTGCTCAGGTATCGCCCAGTGCAGGCCTGGAGGGGCCGGACCCGGCCGCTTCCCGGCTCTCCCTCAGCGGGCTCCAGGCCTCCTCGGTCCGCCGAGGGAGTTGGGCCAAGTGGATTCTGAGGTCCTCCTTGTTCCGCCGCCACCGCTGTGCCCCCTCCGAGCCCCCGAGAGCCCACACCATTTCAGCCCATATTGGGATCCGCGGCGCCTCCTCCCCCTCGGCTCTCCTTCTGTTCTGGTCCCGCTCACCCTCCCCTGTGCTCGGTCCCGTTCTGCAGGCCTCGGCTCGCCTCCCCCGGCTATTTCTCCTTCCTTCGTCCCCCTGGAGGCTCCTCTCTCTAGATTCCCCCATCTCTGGAAGCTCCTCTTGAACAATCCTCCCACTCCCACCCAGGACAGCGGGAGGGCTAGGACCCCCCTTCGTGTTCCGGCTGTTGTCTCTCCCGTGGCTATGTCCCCCGCCTCCATCCCCCCTTGTCTGTGTCCTGTGTGTTTCTGTCTTGTTTAGATTGTGAACCCCAGGGGCAGGGCCCCCCGTCTGACTCAATGTTCTGTACAGCACCAGCGGGTGCGTGAATAAATGTTACTCCATGGATTGAGAGTGCCCAGGTCATCTTGGGGAGCAGCTGGTGGGGCAGGCGGGCCAGCAGGGGGGCCGGGCTAGCCTGGATGTTCATGATGCCAGCCTGGGGGCTGGGGGGCTAAGGGGGGGGGACAGAGCTTCTCAGCCCATCCTGGCCTGCCCTCGCCTTCCCAGGGATCCCAAGGGGGGCAGGCATTATGGGGTTTGTTTGGGGGAGGGCAGACGGCCAGCCCTCCGAGTGCCCCCCAAAGGAAGCCCTCCCAAGCAGCGGGTCCATCTTGTCCGAAGGAGCCCCCTCCAAAAACCGGGGGAAAGGGCTTAAAATCTGCCCCCCCACCCCAGCCAGCCCCAGAACCACTCCCAGCTGCCCTTCCCATACATGCCCAGGCTTCCTTCTCCTGCCCCGGGAAAGGGGCCAATGAAGGGCCTTCACGGACCCCGAGAATCCTGGGCTGGGGGCTGGGGGCAGAGCCAGGGAGAGTATCCGGGAGGCACTCCGTCCCTGGCAGTCAGTCTACGTTTATTAAACACCTACAGTATCCCAGGATGCCACCAGGCTTGGAGGAGGGGCTGAAAAAATGACAGCATTCTCGTTCTCGAAGAACATTCGTGGCAGTGGAGGGAAGAATGAGGCCAGAACACTGATGTAGGACAGAGCAGGGCTCAGGACAAGGGAGAAGGGCAGACGGAGTGGTCTGGGTCCAGGAGCCTCCAAGGAGGGTAAGAGAAACACTTTCAGCGGTGGAGAATCAGGGAAGACTTCCCTGAGGAGGTGGCATACACAGAAAGGAAGGCTTGAAGGCAGAACGGTTTGGATGGGCCAAAATAAGATGGGAAGGCATTCTGGTGGGGACGCGGTGTTGAGTAACTGAATAGAGGCCAACAGCTGGCAGTCCAGTGTTGGAACAGAGAGAACCGTCAGGGTTGGAAAAGGCCTTGGAACAGAGAACGTCAGAGCTGGAGAGTTTATAAAATGGCCTTGGGAGCTGGGGGGAAAGCCAGCTCCCTACTTGTAGGGCATTAGGCAAGTCCCCTGCTCTCTGGGCCTCCTGTTTCAAAGGAAGACACTGTGCAGGAGGCCTCCCAGATCCCCTCCTCCTCTAGGACTGTTCTGCGCTCAGGCTTCCATCCTTTGAGCATAGAATGTCAGCCAGTGAATCACCGAGCCGTCATCCCAAGCTGCCCACCTGCCAGCCCTCTGCTGAAGCACAGTCACTGTAGGGGCAGCTAGGTGGGGAGGCCCAAGGGATCCTGGGGAGTCCACGAACGACAGGTTAAGAATCCTGGATGGGGGGGCGGCCGGGTGGCTCAGTGGATGGAGAGCCAGACCTGGAGCTGGAAAGTCCTGAGTTCCAATCTGGCCTCCAACACTTCTAGCTGCGTGACCCTGAGCAAGTCCCTTAACGCCCATTGCCTAGCCCTTACCGCTCTTCTCTCTTGGAACCGAAATGTCGAATTCTACAATTCTAAGACAGACAGGGAGGGCTTAAAAACCATCATCGTCGTCACTTCGGCCGTGGGGTGGAAGATGGGTCCGAGTGGGGAGAGGGTGAGGCCGGAGAACAGGTGATGGAGGGGTGACCAGGGTCTGGAGGAAGGCAGTGGCCGAATGCCTGGAGGAGTCGGCACCGGCTATATTGTCCACATAGATATGGCCAGGGCTATGGGGAACGAGGGAGGCCGAGGAGTCGGACAGCCCAGAGCTCATTCCCCTGGCCGTAGGTCTAGGATCTTTGGCATATCCTTCTGGGTCTCTGAGTAGAAAGTTTGGAGGAAAAATGACGAGGCCCATTTTGCAAACGTTGAGTTGGTGTTTGGAGGTTTTCCAATTGGAAATGGCCAAGAGGGAGTTGGCGATGGTGGACGTGGGAGGGAGCCTGGGCCTGGCTGTGCAGATAGGGGAGACCCCTGCACGGAATTGACAAATAAAAGCTTTTTTAGTCCAAATTTGTCATTTAATAGTTGGAGAAACTGAGGCTCAGAGACCCGGAAGAATGCCAAAGATCATGGAGTCAGTCAAGAGAAGAGCCATTTGGTTGGTCCAGACTTAAAGAGGAGAATCATTAAGATTAAGCTAAAAGGTGGCACCGGAGAGAGAGTGCTGGACTTGGAACCAGCCCTGAGTTTGAATCCTGCCTCAGTCCCTTACAAACTGTATGACCCTAGGCAAGTCACTTAAAATCATTTCCTCTGTTATAAAGGGAGGGGATGATTACAACCCCCACCTCCTAGGGTTGTTGTGAGGATCAAATGAGACAATATCATGTAAATGCTCAGCCAAACCTTCAGCACTCTATAAATGTTAGCCGTAATTCCCTGAGCTCATCCTCCCACCTCCCCACACCATTGCTGGGATTGCTTCTGCCTTATTCCTCTTACTCATTGGCCCAAGGACAGACAGCTCTGCTAGTAAGCCCTTCATCTCCAGATGCCGAGGACTGGACACAGAGGAAGCTGCCCTGGAGACCCCTGCCGGAAGCAGCTGTCTCCTCTCCATCTCCTGCCTGCAGGCCGCTGGGACACAGGCAGAGGCTTCCCTGCCGGTACCTTCCTCTTTAGGCTAGGTGGCAGCTCCTCTGATGCTCCTTCTTTTCCCCTCTGCTCCTTCAGGCCATCCTCAACGACCAAGGGCCCAGCTGAGGGCCCCAGCCGGGGACCCTCTATGGTTTCCTGCCTGGAAGGCCAGAGATAGGGAGGTTTGGAAGAAGGGAGGGTTTGGGGACAAAGACGACGAGTTCTGTTTGGAGGCTGCATTTGAGATGGGGCATTTCGCTTAAAGTGAGCAATAGGTTGGAGTTCAGGAGAAGAGGCTAGGCCTGGACACAGAGGCAGCTCCAGTTGTCTCTCTGGCCATCCTCCATTTCTCATCCACTTTGTCGAGGCCTGGGGAAGACCTTCCCGATCGAGCCGCTGGCCAGGCAGCCACGGTCAGGCCCGAGGGACCCCAGAGGAGGGAGCTGGGGGTTAAGGCGGTGGCTGATAGCCCTTGGCCTATTCATGCTATTCACTCTCCTCCCAGGCCCCATCAAGCCCACTGTGTCCATATTGTGTCCACTTCAGGTAACCCCTCGAAAGGTTCTTAACATACGTTTGTGGCCTGGACCCCTTTGCCAGTGAAGCCGGCAAGCTCTTTCTCAAAATCAAGTTTTTAAGTACAGAAAATAAAATCGAGAGGATTACAAAGGAAACCAAGTCTATAAAATACTTTCCCCCCATTCGAATTCAGTTTCCTTAAAATCTATCCATGGACCCCTGGGGGAGGGGAGGTCCAAGGGAACCCAAAGAGTCCATGAACAACAGGTTAAGAATACTTGATGAAGAGCCACTAGGTGGTTCAGTAGATAGAGAGCCAGACCTGGAGATGGGAAGTCCTGGGTTCAAATCTGGCCTCAGACACTTCCCAAGTGTGTGACCCTGGGCAAGTCACTTGACCTCCACTGCCTAGCCCTTACTGCTTTTCTACCTTAGGAACAATGCACAGTATTGATTCTAAGATGGAAGGTGAGGGCTTAAAAACAAACAAAAAGAATCCCTGATGCAACTAACCTTCCCAGAGGTATGCTGATGCTGAAACATCTGGGCTAGGGAAGCCTCCTTCTTCATGTGGCCTCGGTCTACTCAGGAAGAGTGAAGGGCAATAGAGAGCAAATGGGGCAGGACCAGGACAAGGGCTGTTGGGAGCAGCTGCCCTTCCTCCTCCGCATTCCTCACGTTCCTTCACTGGATGGGAAGGAACCCAATTCAGGCAGCCCTTTCTAACAGGTTTGCTGGGTGGGGAGGGGAAGCATCCTGGGGGGCTCGGAGGGGCCACAAGAGGGGCTACAAGAGGGGCTCATGGGGAGCTCCGCCAGGAGCCGGGGGGGGGGCACCACAGCAGAAAAGCAGGAAAGATTTTCGTTCCTTCTGTAGTCACCGCCTTCCCACCACCTGGCCCTGCTTGCCTTCTGCCTTCCCCGTGTGATCGGTCCTTTCTGTCCTCTCCTTTCTCCTGCCTTCAGGAAGAAAGGCCAGCCTTTGGGACCCAGCCGGAAGGATACTTGGCAATTGCTGGGGCCACTCACTTTACAGTCAGGGAAGTCGAGGCCTGTGACTTGTCCAGGAGCAGTGAGTTAATGGCAAAGCCACCAACCTAGTGGTGACACGCCCCTTCTCTCCTCCTTGCTCCCTAGATCTGGCACCCAAGAGCCAAGGGGCAGCGCGTCTCCCTGCACATTCTGGAGCCCCTCCGGGAATGGGAGACAGAAACAGGGATGGACTGAGGCAGAAGGAAAACCCCTGCCCAGAACCCCTTCTCACACCTTCCCAGAGCAGAATGCCGAGCTGGGCAGGCCGGGCTGTGGAAGGCAGCAAAGGAGACCTGGATGCTCCCCAGCAGTGCCAGGCTGGAGCCCTGAGGGCAGCTTGTCTCTCTGCCAGCATCTCCCTACCCCCACCTCATGGCACACTCCCAGCCCGGCTAGGAGGGCCTGACCTTTTAGCCCGAGCTCCGGCCCCATTGCCATGACAACAGAGCCTTGGCATCATCTCCTCGGCCCATTAGGAAGGCTTTTTTATTGACTTCTTGTCCCTGGCTGTGGCTATTTTTCCTGAATGGTTTAGGAAGAGGGAGAAAAAGGGCTAAGCAGAGGTGGGGGGGGGGAGAAGAGGGGGCCTGAGAGACAACAGACAGCCAATGAGGGAGGGAGGCACCAGGAGAGAGGCCGAGTTGCCCAGGAGGGGGCCCTACGCCTGGGAGGCTGGGGATGTGCAGAAGGAGAGTAAGCAGAGGAGGAGAGGTGCCGAGGACAGACAGAGGGAAGGACCAAAGGCGGCAGAGGAAGAGGAGGCTGGGGCTATGCCACAGCATCTGCTAAACACCTACTGTGTGCCAAATGCCCAGCTCAACACCCATGAAACACTCAGATGGCAGCCTGAGGGGCCAAAGACAGGAGAGAGAGAGAGAGAGAGAGGCCAGGGTCAGAGAGGGGCAGGAGGTGGGGGAGCAGGCAGTGTAGTGGGGAGGGCTGGGGGGGGTCCAGGAAAGGGAGGCTCTGAGGAGACCCAGGACAGAGGGGCAGAAAGGAGGGCCAGAGAGAGCTGGAGGGAGAGAAGTCAGGCCAGAAAGCAGCAGAGGGGCACCCACAGGGAGGGGAGCAGAGTGACAAAGTGATGGGGGGGGCCAAAGAGGGGCAGAACCCCCACCTACCTACTCACACACACAGGACAATCCTGGCTAAAAGGGAATCATCACAAGGGCCGAGGGGTCTGAGAACAGAACTGTGGACGGACACACAGACAGAGAAACAGGCCGGAGAGGGCTTGGCCAGGCCAGGGTCCAGAACACTGACACAGACCAGAGCCGGGCTGGGCAGAGGCACCAGAACGCAGGCTGACGAGGGGACAGCACTTGGATGGCAGGAGAGCAGGGCAAAGTAGTGGTAGCCGGCAGACAGTCCCCAGCCTGGACAGGCAGCTGGCAGGGCTGGTGGATGGATGGGGGGCAGAGGGAGGATAAGGCTGGGGAAGGGATCCAAGCTGGCCAGGCCACAGAGAGAATCAAAAGCAGACACTTTAACCGGAGCCCAGCCCAGCCCTCTCCCGGGGCTTCTAAATAAACAGGCATGTGGGAAACGAGGATTCTTTCACCAGGAAATAGAATTTATGTTTACAGACATAATTTTTCTTTTAAAGAATATCCTTCTTTTACCCTGTCTGTGTCCCCTGACAGCGTCCCTGAGTTACCCCAGTTCCTGCCCGGCTCTGCCTTAGAAAACATCTTCCCTTTATTGCTCGGATGGTAAATGATCCTGCCCGTGGGAAGTGGGGAAGGGGCGACAGGGATCCCCGGTGTCCCTGGCCAAGGAGGAAAGAAAGAGGAAGCAAGGCAGGGCCGGTCAGTCTCATCCCCTGCTCCATGTCAGCTGCCCCAGATGTGCCCATTTATGGGAATGGAAAGAGCTGCTGTGTGGGCTGCCTGGTTCCCACCATGCAGAGGACCTCTCTGGGGGGCAGAGGGAGCCGAGACGGGAGGCCTGGCTCAGGCACGTCAGCTTCTTTTCAAACTTGACAGCTGGAGGGAACAGCTTCCATTCCGGGGGACGATTCTTCCTCGTGTGATTCCAGTAACAAGCTGAGGAAAACACTTGGGGGTAGGGCAGGGCCACTCCAAACACCAGAGGGCCCACGGGCCTGTCCCTTCCCTTGCTGCCCAATACTGCTTAGGCTGCAGGCCCCAAGACCAAGAAATAGCCCAAAGAGGTATGTAGGATCCCCGCTGAGGGGGGGAGGTGATTCGGTGCTAAACACAGGCCCTTCCCGGCCTCCTGGGACCCCAGGACTGGAGTCTTCCTTCCCTGGTGAGCACCGCCCAGTCCCAGCTCCAGGCTAAGGCCAATGTGGCCCAGAAGGGACCAGCCTCCAGTCCTTTCAGAGCAGGGCTGTGGTTCCCATGGTGAGAGCCAGCGACCTCTAGGAGAGGAAGAAGGTGGTGGCCCATGGCAGGGGATGTACCCCAATGTAAGCCCAGGCAGAAACGGGAAGGCAGGAAAGGGAGTCCCTTTGGGCTGTCCTGCATGGCAGTAGCGCAGCTGGGCTGTGTAATGGGCAACTGCCCCGTGGGCTGTTCTTGGTGCCCACAGGGGCCCAGCTCTAAGCCAAGTGGAGAGGGTCGGCCCCTGGGGGCTCAGGTGGGCTCTCCTTTCCTGGGGAGGCCAAGGGGCCTGTGGCCTGCACACAGCGGGCTCTCCTCTTGGGGTTCCTTCTCCCTCTCCTCTTCCTCTTCTTCCTCTTCCTCGGGCTCCTCCTCCTCCTCCTGGTCCCCAGTGTTCTCCGTGGGCTCCTGGGCAGGCGGGGTTGGGCGAGGGCTTGGCGGCTGAGTCGGGGCTGAAGGGGGCCGGGGCCGGGGCTTTGGGGGCGGGGGCGGTTCGTCGCGCTCGGCCATGCGCTCTACGGCGCCCTCCCCCACCAGGAAGACGGTGTCGAGGACCCGGGGCGGCCCAGTGACGGGGTTGTGATCGTAGGAGAAGAGGCGCAGGGCGCGCAGGGGCCGCAGGTCGGGGAAGCCGCCCAGCTGGTTGCGGTCCACGTCCAGGATGCGCAGGCGGCCCATGCGCAGCAGCACGCTGGGGAAGACCTCGAGCCTGTTGCCGTAGAGCCAGAGGCCCCGCAGGCCTTCCATTTGGGGCAGCTCAGCGGGCAGGCCTCGCAGCCGGTTGTCGCCCAGCTGCAGTGACTGCAGCGCCGGCATGCGGAGCAGCGCGCGCGGGAAGCGCCGCACGTGGTTGCCCTCGAGCCACAGGCAGCGCAGGCTCTGCAGCTGCGCGAAGTCGGCGGGCAGCCCCGGCAGCCGGTTGCCGCCCAGGTAGAGGCGGCTGAGGCGCGGCAGGCGGCACAGCGCCTCGGGCACGCGCTCCAGCTTGTTGAAGTCCAGCGCCAGGATGCGCAGCTCGCGCAGCTCCTCGATCTCGTCGGGCAGCTCACGCAGGCCCGTGCCGCTCACGTAGAGCCGCCGCAGGCCCAGCAGCGCGCACGCCGCCGTCGGCAGCCGCCGCAGTCGCCTCCCGCTCAGCTCCAGCAGCTGCTCATCCCCGTCGCGCAGCTGCTCCGCCACGTCCGACGGCAGCTCGTCCAGTGTCGACTCGGCCGTGCCCATCCCGCGCTCATGGCCCCAGCCGGGGACCGGCCCCTC
>NC_058135.1:284611059-284630574 GCF_016433145.1 Gracilinanus agilis | reverse complement strand
GGGGAGGGAAGGAGAGGGGAGAGAAGGGAAAGGGAAAGAAAAGAGAAAAGAAGAAAAGGAAAAAGAGAAAAGGAAAGGAAAAAGAAAAGAGAAAAGGAAAAAGAAAAGAAGAGAAAAGGGAAAGAAAGGTGAGTTGAGGGGGAAGGCAATATAATTACAATCAAGCCTACTCGACCTGTGCTACTCACTCTTTCCCTTGGAAAAATGAAAAATGTGTGGGAGGAGACAATAGTCTCACTAGCCACAGCTCCAGAGTGGCCTGCTGTGGGAGTGAGTGAGCCACCAGGCCACCAAGATTGTCTCTCCATTACATTGTAACATGGTATAATATTCAGTGCCCTCCTGCAGATTTCTATGGTGGGGAAAGGTGTCCTTGGGACCACCCAAGCTCAGGAAAGGCTTCCTGCCAGGCTGGAAAGGCACTGGATAGGGGCAGCCATGGATAGTGTGAGACTAGTTGGGAAGACCTGGGTTCCAATCTTGACTGATATTTTCCAAGCATATGTCCTACTGTCCATGGTCAGGAAGTGCCTTCTTAGGAAATCTGCCTCACTGCCTGCTGGGGCCTGGTAGCACAAATCCCTTGCCTCTTCTACATGACAGCTGCACAAAGAGAGCAATCATGTCCACATCTTCTCTCCTCCATGCTAAATATCTCTGGTTGCTTTTAATTGCTTCTGTAGTGGAACGATCACAGTTCCCTTTGGACACGTCTCCAGCTTGTCAAAACCTCTCCTAAAATATGGTGCCTAGAGCTGACCCCAGTAGTCCAGCCATACTGGCATGCTGACTATTGAACACCAATGAAGCTCAATCTCCAGTCTTCATGCCTTTGCACTGGCTGTCTCTCATGCCTGGAGTGCCCTCCCTCCCTCACCTCTGGAATCCATCTCCAGTTCATCATTCCTTATAGCACAACAGTATTCCAGTATTCCATATAGTATTCCATACTATAAAGCAGCGGTCATCAAAACAATATGGTACTGGGGGCAGCTGGGTAGCTCAGTGGATTGAGAGTCAGGCCTAGAGATGGGAGGTCCTGGGTTCAAATCTGGCCTCAGACACTTCCCAGCCGTGTGACCCTGGGCAAGTCACTTGACCCCCATTGCCCACTCTTACCACTCTTCTGTCTTGGAGCCAATACACAGTATTGACTCCAAGACGGAAGGTGAGGGTTTAAAAAAAAAACAAAACAATATGGTACTGGCTAAGAGATAGAAGGGGGAGGATCAGTGGAATAGACTTGGAGTAAGTAATGTCAGCAAGACAGTCTATGATAAACCCAAAGAGCCCAAATTTTGGGACAAAAATCCACTATTTGACAAAAACTGCTGGGAAATTTGGAAAACAATATGGGAGAGATTAGGTTTAGATCAACATCTCACACCCTACACCAAGATAAATTCAGAATGGGTGAAAGACTTAAATATAAAGAAGGAAACTGTAAGTAAATTAAGTGAACACAGAATAGTATACTTGTCAGATTTCTGGGAAAGGAAAGATTTTAAAACCAAACAAGAGTTAGAGAAAATTATCAAATGTAAAATAATAATTTTGATTATATTAAAAAGGTTTTGTACAAAGAAAAACAATGCAACCAAAATCAGAAGGGAAACAACAAAATGGGAAAAAATATAACAAAAAATTCTGACAGAGGTCTAATTACTCAAATACGAGCTAAATCAATTGTATAAAAAAATCAAGCCATTCCCCAATTAATAAATGGGCAAGGGACATGAATAGGCAATTTTCAGATAAAGAAATAAAAAGTATCAATAAGCACATGAGAAAGTATTCTAAATCTCTAATAATTAAAGAAATGCAAATCAAAACAACTCTGAGGTATCACCTCACACCTAGCAGATTGGCTAAAATGAAAGAAGGGGAGAGGAATGAATGTTGGAGGGGATGTGGCAAAATTGGGACGTTAATGTAATGCTGGTGGAGTTGTGAACTGATCCAACCATTCTGGATGGCAATTTGGAACTATACCCAAAGGGCTATAAAAGACTGCCTGCCCTTTGATCCAGCCATACCATTGCTGGGTTTGTACCCCAAAGAGATCATAGATGAACAGACTTGTACGAAAATATTTATAGCTGCGCTTTTTGTAGTGGCAAAAAACTGGAAAGCAAGGATATGTCCTTCAATTGGGGAATGGCTGAACAAATTGTGGTATATGCGGGTGATAGAATACTATTGTGCTAAAAGGAATAATAAACTGGAGGAATTCCATGCAAATTGGAGAGACCTCCAGGAAGTGATGCAGAGCGAAAGGAGCAGAGCCAGAAGAACATTGTGCACAGAGACTGATATACTGTGGTAAAATCTAATGTAATGGGCTCTTGTACCAGCAGCACTGCAATGACACAAGACAGCTCTGAGGGATTTATGGTAAAGATGCTACCCACATTCAGAGGAAGGACTGCAGGAGAGGAAACATATAAGATAAACAATTGCTTGAATGCATGGGCTGAGGCAGACATGAATGGGAAATAGACCCTGAACAAGGACACATGCTACAACCAGTGGAAATGTGCGTTGGCCATGGGTGGGGGGAGAGCGGGGGTGAAGGGGAAAGTAGGGGCATAAAGTATGTAAACAGGTTAAAAACGAATATTAATAAATGTCTAATAATAATAAAAAAAGATACAGCTTAAGCATTATCTTCTACATGAAACCCTTGCCTTCCATCTTGGAATTGTTACTGTATATTGGTTCCAAGGCAGAAGAGTGGTAAGGGTAGGCAATGGGGGTCAAGTGATTTGCCCAGGGTCACACAGCTGGGAAGTGTCTGAGGCCAGATTTGAACACAGGACCTCCCATCTCTGGGCTTGGCTCTCCATCCACTGAGCCACCCAGCTGCCCCCTAAGGGTCAGTCTTTATGACCAGAAGGACAGGAGAATTGGCCCATCTAATTAGAAGCCCAAATGTAATCACACAAAGCCCATTTCTTTCCCTGGATTTCTTCCTGAGTTTTACTGTACTAAAGGGAAAGTTAAAAATTGACAATCTTTCTAGTTGCCCTGCCAGCTGTTTTTAAGGGAGTCCAAAAGAGAGCAACCAAGATGATTTGGGTCTTGGAAATGGGCCCTTGAGAAAAAAAGCTAGAGGAACTGGGTCTGCCAGAGAGGAGTAGGAGCTATGGGGAGGAAAGGGGCTTCTCTTTTCTCCATCTCTTGTTTGGTCATAAATTCTTCCTTTCACCATAGATCTGCCAGGTAAACTAGTCTATGTTCCCCTAATTTAGTTATATCACTCTATTTAAATCATATACCCATTTTGACCTTATCTGGTATAGGGCTGTAGTGGTGAACCCAGGGCACACATGCCTCTCTGTGGGCATGTGAGCCATCAGCATAGAATTTGTTACTAGAAAGCCTGAGGGACTTGGGGCCAGGCATCTCCCCTCCCTCGCTAAAAAGTTGTGAGGACATCATTCACCCCTCTAAAAGGTTCACCATCACTTGTCTCTAGTTTCTGCCATACTGTTTTCCAGTTTTCTCAGCAATTTTTGTTAATGAATTCTTATTCCAAAAGCTGGGATCTTTGGGCTTCTCAAACACTAGATTGCTGAGGTCATTTACCCCTAGGCTATTCCATTGATCCATCCTTCTATCTCTTAACCAGTACCAGACTGTTTTGATGATTTCTGCTTTATGAGACAGTTTGAGATTTGGTACTTCCAGGCCACCATCCTTCACATTGTTTTCATTAGTTCCCTTGTTATTCTTGACCTTGCATTCTTCCAGATGAAGTTTGTTCTTATTTTTTCTAGTTCTATAAAATACTTCAATCCTTTTAAACAAACACACCTCCTCGCACCCAGGGCCCAATTCCCCAGATCCTCCCTCCTCCCTCGCCCAACAATATGGTGACATTTCCTGGAGGAGATGGGATCTGAGAGGCAAGTTCAAGGACAGGAGAGAACCGGTTGATTCAGAGAGGAACTAAAGTTAGGTGCTGCAAGCTGGCTCCCTAGCCAAATAGCCACCCTAAGGGCTGTCTGTGGGCCGTAGTGGAGTGTGCCGCCCCCCAGAGAGCAGAGAGGGACAGGCTGTGTTCTCTTCTCTCAGTCCCCCACCCCAAGATGGAGGGCAGCCACCAGTCTGGCTCCTAGGCAGAAACCTTAGGAAGTGCTGGCACACACGCAGCCCATTCTCTTCCTCTCTGTTAATTCTGTTCTTCTGCCTCCCACCGGGCACTGCTTTGCAGGGAAAGGTAGGATGTCTAATGTTCTGGGCCCACTCAGGCTGCCAGCCTTGGGAATAATGATGAATCACCTGGGCCCCACGCAGCAGGCCCCAAGGACTTTGCAAAGCAGAATTAACCTAGAGCTGCCACCCCAGCACAGGGGCCTCCGAGCCTTCCCTTCCTCGCCCAAAAGATGGAAAAAAGTGAGACCCCCCCCCCTCAGAAGTAAAACTGGAGAGGAGAGCCATTCCCCACGGGTGTCCATGAAACCAACTGGACCCCTGCACAGTCAGGAAACTGAGCTCAAGGACTCGGACCCTTGTCAATCTCCTTCCTCAATGGAAGACTCCATCTCCTTTGTGTCTCTCTCTCCTGACCCCCAAAATGCCACACACACACACACACACACGCACACACACACACACACACGCACACACGCACACACGCACACACGCACACACCTGGGCAACATTTTGTAAAACTCTTCTTGGGATCATTTCTAAGACAGAACAACAAGGGCTAGACAATGGGAGCTAAGTGACTTGCCAAGGGTCCCCTAATTAGGAAGTGTCTGAGGTCAAATTTGAACCCAGGACTTCTCATCTCCAGGCCTGGCTCTATCCAATGAACTACCTGGATGCCCCCCCCCCCAGGCAACTTCTTAAATAGCCTCTTTTTTTTTTAAACCCTTACCTTCCATCTTGGAGCCAATATTGTGTATTGGCTCCAAGGCAGAAGAGTGGTAAGGGTAGGCAGTGGGGGTCAAGTGACTTGCCCAGGGTCACACAGCTGGGAAGTGTCTGAGGTCAGATTTGAACCTAGGACCTCCCGTCTCTAGGCCTGGCTCTCAATCCACTGAGCTACCCAGCTGCCCCTTAAATAGCCTCTCGAAGAGGCTATTTTGGGGGAGGCTGGGAGGAAGTCGAGTCCAGATCTATGATTTCATTAGTATGAAAATTCCCTCCATTGATGGAGGTCAGCAACCCATCTGCCACCTGAAATCTTAGTGCTTTCTTAGGGAGGTTAAATGACTTATCTAAGGTCACAGAGCCAGGAAGTTCCAGAGATGGGACTCAGACTCCAGACTGGGGTAGCAGAAGGCATCAGGCTTGGGAGATGGGAACCTCGACTTGAATAGCAGCTTTGCTACTTACTAAAGGGTCTTACACAAGGAACTGAATCTCTCTGGGCCTCAGTTTCTTCATCTGTAAAATGAGGGGATTGAACCAGATGACTTCTCAGGTCTGTTCCAGCTCTTGAGTCTATAAAGCCCACAGAGAGAAGAAACACAGAAGAAAAATAACTGCTTGAAACACATGGGCTGATGGGGATATTATTGGGGATACAGACACTAAACGATAACTCTAGTCCAACTATCAATAATATGGAATTAGGCTTTGATCAATGATACACGTAAATCCCAGTGGAATTGTGTGTTAGCTAAGGGGGGTTTGAGGGAGAGGGAAAGAGCATGAAACATGGAACTCTGGGAAAATATTCAAAATTTAAATTTAAAAAAAAAATATATATATAAAGCCCACAGACCCTAGTTTGTAATTTCTTAATAATGAACAGCAGTGCCATCCTGAGCAGTGGTTAGTTTTTCATTACTATTTATCTTTTCAATATGTTACATAATATAACATGTGACATAATATTATGCATATGATTTAATATAAACATGTAATATTTCTATTATTATACATTTAACAGATTTTGTAATCAATATGTAGTGAATTCAAATAAATCTGCTTCTCTCTCCAAGAGAAACAAATTCTCCCACGAGCTATATCCAAAAACCTCTCTGTGTGGCTCATGTTTTTCCCCTCTCCTCCCAAAGGCAGATAACGTGGCCCAGGTTGTACACGTGTTATCATGGAACACCGATTTCCCTGTACGTCATATTGTGAAACAAGACACGTTGCTTACACTAGAAAAAATTCATGGAGGAAATCAAGTGAAGAATGGTCTGTTTCAGCCCGCTTTCAGACTGTCTGTTCCTTCTCTGCTGGAGGAGAGACTCTTTTCATCCCGGGGCCCTTGGAGATGTCTTGGATCCTTGCCTTGTTGAGAACAGCAGAGCCAATCACAGTCAATCATCATACATTATTGTTGTTAGTGTGCACGGTGTTCTCCTGGTTCTATGAAGCGGGAGCTCTTAAAGACACAGCTCCCCTTGAAAAAGAAAAAGAAAGAAAAAAAGAAAACAGATCAGGGTAGCTAGGCAACTCAGTGGATAGAGAGCCAGGCCAATAGATAGGAGGTCCTGGGTTCAAATCTAGCCTCAGATACTTCCTCGCTGTGTGACTCTGGGCAAGTCACTTAGCCCCAGTTGCCTATGCCTTACTGCTTTTCTGCCTTGAAAGTGTTCATTAGCTTTGATTCTAAGATAGAAGGTAAACGATTAAAAAAAAAAAAAAAAGGAAAAAGTTCTTTTGTTCTATGGCATTTGGCATTTTGATTCATAGTTTTATGTATTATGTAAGGCCAACCAAAGGACATGCTCAATAATTCTTCTTCCAATGGCTTCACTCCCTTCTGACTCACTCAAGGGACTTGTCCATACCTCATATTGGGCTTTCCTTGGGTGCAATTTTTATCTTGTTTGGGACCATTTTTCTGTAATCAAATCCTGGACTTTCAAGGGACATCTCCATTGTACACCATCTTTCACCTCCGCTCCTTCCCCATGAGCCATCCTTTCTGGTAAATCAGTCTAGCAAAATCAACATGTCAGCCAAGGCTGGCAGTATATATAATATTCCACGCCCAGAGTTCTCCACCTTCACAAAGAAAGAAGGGGAAGCTGGATACTTTTTATTTTTTTAACCCTTACCTTCCGTCCTGGAGTCAATACTGTGTATTGGCTCCAAGGCAGAAGAGACGTAAGGGCTATGCATTGGGGGTTAAGTGACTTGCCCAGGATACAGTCCAGTCAGATGTGAAAACCAGAAGTCTGGGAAGAACCTGGGTCTCTACCTCCTATGGGATGAGGAGGAGATTTTCTCCCTTCCATGGACCATGACTTCTAACAACAAAGGTCCTTGACCAGAAGGAAACACTCCACCCAGCAGTTGAAGAGAGTTCATCAGTTTGGGAGAATTCAAGGCAAAACTGAGGAAGAAGAGTCACACACATTCCAGGTAGCTCAAGGCAAGTGTTACTTAAGGCAGGCAGCTTTTCCAAGGAGTGTGACCCTTGGATTATGGATCTCAAGAGTGAGTTAAATCTTTCCTTTTTTTTTTAATTTCATTTTTAAAATTCCTCTTTTTTCCATTTCATTAAAAAAATGTGATTTCCTTCTTTTCCTTCAGCCCCTCTCCCACTCATGAAGAAGCAACATACCAATTAATTGTAAATGTGAAGTCATGCCAAATATATCCCTGTATTGGCTAGGTGATGGGACAGTGGGTGGGTGGGGGCCAGAGGGAAAGAAAAATTAAGAAAGTGAAAAACTAGGCTTCAGGCTTCATCAGAGATCATCACTTCTGGCTCTGGAGGTGAATGGTATTTTTCATCATAAGTCCTTTGGCATCGTCTTGGAACATTGTATCGAGCAGAGTAGCTAAGTCTTATATAGTTACATTGTTCCTTTCATTGAGTAGCTAAGTCTTTTATAGTTACATTGTTCCTTTCATTGAGTAGCTAAGTCTTTTATAGTTACATTGTTCCTTTCATTGAGTAGCTAAGTCTTATATAGTTACATTGTTCCTTCATTGTTGCAATGTTGTTGTTACTGTTACAGTGTTTTCCTGGTTCAGCTCACTTCACTTTGCATCATCAGTTCATACAGATCTTCCTAGGTTTCTCTGAAACCGTAATCCTTGGCATTTCTTATAGCACAATAATAATTCCAGCACACTCATATGCCATCCCCTAATTGATGGGCTTCCCCTCAATTTCCAATTCTTTGCCACAACAAAAAGACCTGGTATCCATATTTTTGTAAAGTGAGGTCTTTTTCCTTTTTCTTTGATCTCTTGAGATACAGACCCAGCTGGCTTTAAGAATATATACAGTTCTATAGCCTATTGGACAAAGTTCCAAACTGTTCTCCAGAATGTTGGATCGGTTCACAGTTCAACAAACAGGGTATTAATAACCTTAGTTTCCCATACCCCTGTCAACATTTGTCATTTTCCTTTTCTGTCATGTTAGCTAATCTGATAGATGTGAGATGGCATCTCAAAGTTGCTTCAATTTGCATTTCTCTAATCAGTAGTGATTTAGAGGTTTGTTTCATGTGACTATTAATAGCTTTGATTTCTTCTTCTAAAAACTTCCTGTTCATATTTATCAATTTATTAGCCATTTATCAATTGAGGAATGGCTCTTATTTTTATAAGTTTGTCTCAGTTCTCTATATGTTTGAGAAAATTGGGTCTTTATAAGAGAAACTTGCTATAAAATTATTTTTCTACTTCCTGCTTTTCCTTCTCATTTTGGCTGCATTGTTTTTGCAACCCCCTTTTAATTTCATATAATCAAAATTATCCATTTGCCTCCTGTGATCCTCAGTCTGTTGCTTGGTCATAAACTTCTTCCTTATCTATAGCTCTGATGGGTAAAATTTTCCATGTTCCCCTAATTTGCTTATGATGATACCCTTGATGTCTAGATCTTATATCCATTTTGACCTTATCTTGGTGTCCTATGTGAGATGTTGTTCTATGCCCATTTTCTGCCAGACTGCTTTCCAATTTTCCCAGTAGTTTTTGTTGAACTTTGAATTTCAAGAAGAAAGTTCTTGCTTGAAAACTTGGAAGTTGGAGTAGGTTACTACAATCATTCACCTCGGTGTACCCAATCTATTTCACCAATCAACCACCCTGAATCTTAGCCAGTATCAGATTCTTCTGATGACTACCACTTTCTAAAGAGCTACAACTGAGAGTTGGGCTACAGAGAACATTACATGAGGAGAGAAAGGGACTTAGTCCCTATAGTAGTGGACCTCTGAGTTGTTTTGGCCATGTGTTCCTTAATCCTGTGTCTCACTCTCACTCTATTCAAAGTTTGAATCCAATCTTCTCAGAAGATACTCACATATCCATACACACACACATAT
This sequence comes from Gracilinanus agilis, assembly GCF_016433145.1. Lineage (NCBI taxonomy): Eukaryota > Metazoa > Chordata > Mammalia > Didelphimorphia > Didelphidae > Gracilinanus > Gracilinanus agilis. The sequence continues at coordinate 284,621,311 of NC_058135.1, read as the reverse complement.
AATAGAGTAAACCAGGTTTATGGAAGATGTTTTGGAGCTACTATTGTACTAGTCCATCTTAGTCAATGTCTTTGCTAAGAGCTGTGTCTAGTGGCTGATTGTTAAGAAGTACATTAGTGGGGGCTTCTGAGTTAAAGTGTTAAAAAGGACAGCCCTACAAGGTACACCCTTAAACCTAAGATGATTACTGCCCTGAGGTGGAAAGGGAGGATCGTCTAGAGGACATTCTACAGATATTAAAACAATTTTATCTAAGATATGGAGAAGTATCTCAATGGAGACTAGAAAATGTGTTGTTCCTATCTGTACTTTTTTCCTCTTATTCCTGGATCTTGTGAGTTCAGGAAAAGGCCTATAATTCCCTTCTCAGCCTGTTCCTTGAACCCTAAGTAGTCATTTATTCATTCATGGCTTCCTCTGAGCTTGGTCCTAGTTCTGGGATGGGGTTAGAGGAAAAAGCTCTTGTTCCTGTCTTTATGTGCTAGACATTTAAACAGTTTGCCCTTTGGAAAATAGAGCACTGAATGAAGCAAGATGAACGATGGTCCAACTGGGAGAGAAAAAGGCAATCTATACCTCCCACACCCAGAGAAGACTTGAGAAGCCACCCAGCATGATTGATCAAAATGCCTTGGACCTACCTGATAGGCATCAGTGCCATGATTGGGGTAGGGGGGTAGAGTAGGAGAAGGTCCCACCCTGAGGTGTCCCCTCAAGGCTTTCTAATATTCCCAATGCCTTGAGCTTGTGGAATGGTCCTAGGGGCTCAGAAACAAGATGGCATTGAGAGGGTAGGCGGCCAAAGTGCCTGTGAATCCACAGAGCATCTCAGCTTTGTTCTCAAGTGATGTCCCTGAAGATTTATGGGTAGAGATTTCAACTTAAAGTAGTCACTTTGGGTTCAGGGTAGCATCTTCCTTTAAAAAGTCCCCGGGGGGGGGGGTGCAGCTGGGTAGCTCAGTGAATTGAGAACCAGGCCTAGAGAAGTGAGGTCCTAGGTTCAAGTCTGGCCTCAGACACTTCCCAGCTGTGTGACCCTGGGCAAGTCACTTGACCCCCATTGCCCACCCTTACCACTCTTCTGCCTTGGAGCCAATATACAGTATTGACTCCAAGATGGAAGGTGAGGGTTTAAGAAAAATAAATAAATAGATAAATAAATAAATGGATGGATGGGTGGATGGATGAATGAATGAATGAATAAACAAACAAATAAATGAATGAATGAATGAATGAATGAATGAATGAATGAATAAATGAAATTTAAAAGTCCCAGAGTTCACTTCCCCAGTACCCCCCTCTATGATAGTAGTTCTTATTTCTCTGGTGTATAAGGTTAGGGTTAACAATTCTTTAAAAACTGAAACAAAAAGGAGAGTTCCATTTAAAGAGAATTTTTAATCAATACTAAATAACAGTCCAAGGCAGAAGAGCGGTGAGGGCTAGGCAATGGGGGTTAAGTGACTTGCCCAGGGTCACATAGCTAAGAAGAGTTTGAAGTGAGATTTGAACCCAGAACCTCTCATCTCCAGGCCTAGCTCTCTATCCACCAAGCCACTAATCTGCTTCTAGTTAAAGCATATTAATGTAACCAAAAAATTTCAGTAACCTATCCTGAGCTACATACTGATCCAGAACTTTCTTTACAAGTCTGTGAGACAGGCAGTGAATGCACGATTTATTCCCATTTTATTGATGGGGAAACTGAGGCACAGAAAGATTAAGTAACTGGCTCAGAGTCACAGCTAATAAATAGCAGAGCTAGGCATTGAGTTCAGGGCTGCCTTCCCCTGTAAGTTCATGAATTCTGCCCATTACCCTGAGAACACAGAAGAGCTGCCAGCTGAGCTCATTCCCCTGAAGGGGCCAAGCTAGAAACTAGAGCTGAGAGACAGCCTGCTTCTCAGATACTCTCAGGAGGAGCAACTCGATATTCTGCCCAGTGTCATATATGGAAACCCGAGAGTCACAGGCCCACCAGTGACACATGAGACCAAGGATGGAGGCTGAGTCAGAAACAAGAGAAGGTTGTCACTGACCTACAGCCACTTGGCCCTGCTGGACTGTCTCCATCACCGTGACCACCATCATCGCCATGATTCATCCGCCATCATTCACCACTGGCTCTCTTAGCAACATACACACCACCATCAGCACCACCTTAGCTGTTACCATGAGAGACGCCTCTACCATCATCCAATTCAACCCAACCTGTATTTATTTGGCACCTACTGTGTGCCAGGCACTGAGGACCCAAAGACAAATGGGAAATGGTATCCTCGAGGATCCTGTGCTTTCCTGGGAGCCAATTCATGCTAACTGAGAAATGTAAGCTTAGCTGTTTAAAGAGGAAGCACGAATCAAAGTGTTCCAAAAAGGGCACTCATGAGATGGGCTTAGATCTGGAAATTCCAAGTCAAGAAGTGAGAAGGAACGGCATGTCAGGCATGGGGTATAGACTGTGCAAAGTCAGTGGTGGTAGGAGATGAGGGAACAGCAAGTATGCCTGTTTTTGTTTTATTATTATTATTATTATTATTATTATTATTATTATTATTATTATTATTATTATTTAATTTTAAACCCTCACCTTCCATCTTGGAGTCAATACTGTGTATTGGCTCCAAGGCAGAAGAGTGATAAGGGTGGGCAATGGGGGCCAAGTGACTTGCCCAGGGTCACACAGCTGGAAAGTGTCTGAGGCCAGATTTGAACCCAGGACCTCCCATCTCTAGGCCTGGCTCTCAATCCACTGAGCTACCCAGCTGCCCCCAAACTCAGGCCTTCTGATAGCAAGTTCAGCCCTCTCTGACTGTCAGACCTAGAGATACAAATGCAAAAATGGAAACAAGAGCTTGTCTTCAAGAAGCTTCCTATGGATAGGGAAGATAGGATACCAGTTCTAGGCAGAGGGAGCTACCCAGCTTCCTAGGTGGTTTGCCTCCCTCTGTTCAGATGCAAAACATTCTAGTGTCTTTGCTGAGAAAATCCTAAAATGGGGGACACAAATGAAATGACCAAAGGACAACACAAATTAGAATGTAGGTTCCAGATACGTTTGATGTGTGGATTCGTGTTCATAGACATAGATCTCAGAGACCATCTGGCCCAACTCCTTCCATTTACAGATTGGGAAACTGAGACCCAAAAAAGCTAAGTGACCACAGATTTGAATCCAGGTCCTCTGACCCTAGAGCTAACACTTTTACCAGGGTACCAGCATAGTGCTAGGTACATAGTAAGCATTCCCTTAGGGTTTTCTCATTCATTCATTCTTTTAATTGAATTGAAGTTTTTACTCAACTCTACCCAGGATTAAAAAGAGTAAACTCGAGATCAGTATTGTGTCGGGGTCCACAGAATGGCTTTCTCCCAGTACAGAGTGTTCTTGACTTTGAAAAGTTCCATGACTCTTCCCTAATCATCCCTTATACAAATGGGAGACTCACTTATGTAGGAAAGAAATCAAGGTCAGAGTCTGGACTTCATTACTCGGACAGGTGAAAACTGGGAAGAGGGGCCTGGTGAGTTCAGAGATGGGGAAGGATTCATCAGGCCAAGTAGGAATGGAAAGAAGCAGATGCTTTCAAAACCAGGAGGCCTGGACACTGGAGAGAGATAAGCACTGAAAACGTTTGTGTATACCTGCCATGAGAAGTCAGGAGGGCCAACTCTGTGCCTGTGTCTGTCTGTCTGCCTGTGCCTGTGTCTGTCTGTCTGCCTGTGCCTGTGCCTGTGCCTGTGCCTGTGCCTGTGTCAGTGTCTGTGTCAGTGTCTGTGTCAGTGTCTGTGTCTATGTCAGTGTCTGTCTGCTTGTCTGCTTGTCTGCCTGTCTGCCTGTCTGCCTGTGTCTGTGTCTGTGTCTGTGTCAGTGTCTGTGTCTGTGTCTGTGTCAGTGTCAGTGTCAGTGTCTTTGTCAGTGTCTGTGTCTGTGTCAGTGTCTGTGTCAGTGTCTGTGTCTGTGTTAGTGTCAGTGTCAGTGTCTGGGTCTGGGTCTATATCTGTGTTTGGAAGTGGTCACTCAACTGCTGCTCAGAACCTTACTTACTTACTCAGATCCCTTAATGGAGGGTTGAGGCTGTTAGGAAGAAGCCTGCCAGCAGAATTGCCACCAGGGAACAAAGGGGATGTGGCATCTCTAAGGGAAGATAAAGGAAGACACATCACGCAGCTGTTCAAAGAGCCCAGACCTCAGGGGTCTAAGGCAAGGGAGAAAGAGCCATGAGGTTATTAGGGATAGAACCACAGAGAGCAAAAACTGGAAACTCCTGGCTGGGAGGAAATCATTTGTCTTTATGTGGATCAAATCTTTTGGATTATTATTGCTAGAGAGAGGATAATTGTAGCTGTGTGTGCTATAACGTACATAAGGACTATAAAGGTTAAATTTAGTGGTTGGACTTAAATTATATGAAATAACGTGGTCGCTGAAGTTATTATATCTCAAATCAGAAGTTTATTTACCAAATTAGAGGGTAAACAATAGAGAAATGTGAGAGAGGTTAGATGAAATACCTATACTAGTCCTCAGCCTGGAGGGCCAGAAGTGAGTCACCATGAGGCCTCCTCCAAGATGGAAGCTATTCTCTTAGGAAACTAGGAAAGGAGTCAGTCCTTTACACTCACCCAACTAAGTAGTCAGAATCTAAGTTGAAGCCACAATTCACGCTGCAGTGTCCAGTGAAGTTCCCTTGAAGACTATCTCCAGGAGACACGCTCCACCAGACTCAACTCACAAGACTGTCCTAGCTGAAGGATTTCGTGGCTTTTATGGTGGTTTCCTGTTCCTGCCCCTCTTCACAGGGGCCAGTCACAGTTTCCAAATTGTCCAGCCCTGCCCAGGGGCAGTGTCTGTGGGATTGACTTGTCACCTCTAAAGGTGTTAACTTTCCTCCTAGGATTCACATGTTTCTGAGTTATCATCCAGTTTAGTGGGTTGCAGACTTCCCCCCACTTAAGGTTAAGTAGGGGTATCTTCCTTTTGGAGGTACAAACTCCAGGTAGTAAGAGTTTCCCTTACTTTAGGGCTAAGTATAGGTGTATTGCTTTTGTTGATTAATTCAAAAGTAGACCAAGGAGTTAATCCTGTCCTCACAGTCTAGTGAGGTACTAAGTAGGGGTACTTAAGTTATTGTTAACCAAAGTGTTACCTCCAACTAGGCAAAGAGAATAAAGGATTCCCTTTTCACAAGTGTAAACTCAGAATAGACAAAGAGAACCAAGAATTTCCTTTCACAGGACTTCCCTTAATCCTTGGACCCCTCATGAAAGTCTCCTGTTTTTATGTATGTATGTATGTATATATATATATATATATATAGGGTCTTAGGAGGAGTAAGTAGCCCATTCTGCTGAGACAAATGAGAATGGGATACTCCATGCCCAAGGCATCTCTTAGTCCCCAAATGGAGAGAGGAGACTAGGGACACTAGGCACCCCACCCTTTCCAGTGCTGGCAGTAACCATCATCCTCATCACCATCACTATCCCTATCACCATTTTAGATTCAGTACTGAATCAGAGAGAGATCTTAGAGATTATCTAGTTCTATTTCTTTATGTTAAAGAAGAAGAAGCTGAGACCCAAAGCAGTTAAGTGCCCAAGGTCACACAATCAGTTTGTGGTAGAGTTAAAACTCAGATCTGTGGAATCCTCCTGGGTGCTCACCACATAGTCATCATCATCTCCATCACCATAAGCAGTACCTTCAGCACGATCATGACTATAACCAGTCTAGCACCATCATAGAGTCTACACCCCCCCCCATCATCACCATTGCTAGCATCACCATCTTGACTACCATCACAATCTTCATTATTATCTTCATCACCACCACTATTGCCATTTCCAGAAGCAGCATTATTGTCATCAGTTATCATCTTCATCATCTTCATCCCCCCCCCCCGTGATAATCAACCATCTTTCTCTCCCCACCCACCATCTCCATCCCCACTCTCATCCCCATCAGCACCACTTTTGCTGTTTCCACCACAGCCACAATCATCCTGGCCCTCATTGCCCTCCTCCCTGTCATCACTACATCATCAATATCCCCCTGTCGTCCTCTTTGCCACCATCCCCACCATGATTTGTCATTGCCATCCTTGTTCCTTTCCCCACCGTCTTTGCCATCCCAATCCTTGTCTTCCCTGACTCCATCATCTTCCTCCCCATGCTTGCCATCTGGGATGCTGCCGCTACCATCACTGCCTCCTCTCCTCACCACCTCTGCCACCATCACCCCTTTTGTGGTAGGAATTACCCTGCCAGGTCACTGAGACAAACCCTCACTGTGCCAACTGGTCTCTCCAGTGATTCAGGCTTCTCCTCCTTCTTCTAGGCAAATTCCCAAATACCAGTTTCAAAGGAAAGCCGAGCTTTGCCAGCTGTCCTGGGTCAGATGCCCAACTGGCTCTAGGGGGTGGGGATGGGGTCGTGCTTCCCCTCCATTGCCCAGAGCCACCTGCCCCCCATCTTGCCCAAAGCTTCACAGTATCCAGTTTATAACAACGTCCAGATGAATCATCTGGCCAGTGAGGGACCCAGAGAGATTCGCCTTCACCCATTCATACCACCTCGGGGCTGGGCATCGGCGGACGGCTTTGCCAGCTGAATCTCTGCAGCCCGTCCCCAGCCTGGGTCCAAAGTGTCAGTGACGTTTGCTGGTCCATCTCCTTTTCCCTTCTCCAAATGTCTGGTTGTCCAGGTTGTCTAAATGTCTGCTGAGAGTGACTCCCCCTCCAGATGGCCGGAAAGAGAATGAGGGGAATGTTCAGAGTTGTATGCAACTCCATCTGGCCCTGCATAATGAAGGACCCAAAGTCCTCACACCTTCTCAGCTGGGGGCTCCCTACCACACCACTGAACCCCGCGGGCTGTAGGCACACCCCCAGCCCCCACCAGGACCCTCTCCTTACCCTCCCTGGTATTCAGGAAAGCAGCTTTCAGGCGGGTGGCCTTTTGCTTCTGGCTGCTCACAAATAGGATCATTGATTTGGACCCGGAGGGGCCTCAGAGATCATCAAATCTACCCTCTCATTTTACAGATGAGGAAACTGAGGCCCTGGCAAGTTAAGCAAGTAGTAAGTATTGGAGCCAGGATTCGAACTGAGATCCTCCCTCCTCTACTCCAGATTCATCCCTCTGTGTCCTATCCAGCGCTGTTGGGGCCTCATCAGCCACCCGCCTCAGTGAGTCGCTGTCCTTGGCCCCCATCAGCCACCCACGGCATCCCTCACGCAGCCTCAGGGCCACCAGCACCTGCCAGCGTGTCACCGCGTGTCAGGCTGACAGCGTGTCACATCATTCAGAATGCCACCGTCCCGTCAGTGCTCCAGGCCCACCGCTGACAGCCCACATAGGGACACTGCCATAGCAACCCCTGCCAGCCACCCCCAGACATCCACTGGGAAGGCCCCTTTGTGTGCCAGCTGAAAAGACTGAGGCCTTGAGACTGTTCTCGTCGCCCAGCACACTGTGGGGGCTTAATACATGTTAATAATAATCATTTTGCTAAACCCCCCCCCAAATATTTCATAACGTACCCACAGAAATGGGTGGAAAAATCTTTGTCTGCCTGTACAATAGTCCCCGTCGCCAGCAGGAAAGGCTGACTCAGTGGAGCCCAAAGCACTATTCTCCAAGTGCAAAGAGGCAAGAAAACTGGTGGAGTCTTTGGGAAGGAGCTGAATGGCTCACGGAACAAAAGCCCCGGCAGCAGGCGAGCCCAGCCAGAGGGAGGCTGAATGTCACCCTTCGGGGGGCCCCGAGGCCACGTCCAAAAAAGAAATCATGACCCAAACCCTCATTTCTCCAGCACTGTAAAGTCTAGAAACACTTTTCGCCCAGCTGCCTGCAGGGGTAGATGGCGTCGGTGTTATTCTCCCCATCTGACGCTTGAGGAGGACCCCGAGGTCAAATGAGGATGGGGAGGGGGGGGGGGCTGGATAGCTCAGTGGATGGAGAGCCAGGCCTAGAGACGGGAGGTGTTGGGTTCAAATCTGGCTTCAGACACTTCCCAGCTGGGTGACCCTGGGCAAGTCATTTGACCCCCCATTGCCCACCCTTACCACTCTTCCGCCTAGGAGCCAATACACAGTATTGACTCCAAGGTAAGGGTTTAAAAAAAAATGAGGATGGGGAGAGAGGAGGAGATGCTGGCATTATCCAGCCAGGGAGTGCCACAGTCAGAATGGGAATCCCTATCTCCTCTCTAAATCCAGTAAATAAATGGGTATGTCGCCTGCTATCCAATGGAAAAACAAGATGGAAGACAACATTTGCAAAGTAAAGCTTTTCTTTTGAAAAGGCTGCCATATTTTATAAGCCTGTAGCATAAAGAAGGGAAGCTGTAGGATACAGAGGGAAGAGTTGAAGACTTGAGTTCAAATCCTACTGCTCATGCTGATGCCTATGACCTTGGGCAAATCTCTTGAGCTTTCCCCCAAGCCTCAGTTTCCTCATCTATAAAAAGGAGAGGGCAGCTGTGTGGCTCAGGGGATGGAGAGTCAGGCCCAGAGAGGGGATCCCAGTCCTAGGTTCAAATCTGGCCTCAGACACTTCCTAGCTGTGTGACCCTGGGCAAGTCACTTAACCCCCATTGCCTAGCCCTTACTGCTCTTCTGCCTTGGAGCCAATACATAGTATTGATTCTAAGATGGAAAGTAAAGGTTTTAAAAAGGTGGGGGCTAGAATGGATGGCCCATTCTGAGGTTTCTTCCAGCTGGTCTAGAAGCCTGTGTGAACTCGGTTAAGTCAAACTCCCTGGGCCTCAGTTTCCTCATCTGTAAAATAACAGATTGGACAAGATATCGTGGGGTGCCTCTGGCTCTTGCTCTATGATCTCTTGGGTATCAAGAAGTACTTTGGGTGGGGCAAGAAGCGGGGTAGAAATGGACTGGAAGGAATGGGTGACAAGCCAGCCCTTACCCAAAATGCCTCCTGCCTCCTTTATCCAAGCCCCTCTCCTATCATGGAAACCCACCCCCCTTAGGCATTCCAAGAGAATCATCTAAGGTCCCTTCAAGCTTTCTCTATGACTCATCATCTCCATCAACAAATACAGCTTGTGTCTTCTGCCTCCCCAGCGAGGGATGCATCATGGAAAAGGCCTGGGCAGAACGGGAGAACCAGAGATGAATAAGGCATGTTCTTCCAGCCACACAGGATCTTCATTGGCCCCAAATGGCTCCAGGTTCCCCACTGCCCAGCGGTGCCCTGGGCCTGCTCACCTTCTGCCCTGGGCCTCTCTCATCAGCTCCTCAAAAGCTCTCCTCAGCGGCTGCCACAAGAGAGGAGAGGCCATCCTCTGATGGGTGATGCCGTCTCCTGCCTGGTGACATCCTCCCCAGCCAAAGGGCTCACCTCCAGTGCCACCTCCTCTAGGATAATTGGGATGAAAGAGGTAGTGAGTGTGAAGTCAGAGGACCGAGATTCAAATCCAGATCTGCTATTGTGCACCTTGACTTCTCTGGATTTTCCCCTCTGTAAAATGCGAGGATTGAGTAAAAGACCCTTAAGGTCCCTTTCTAGGGATCTTCCTGAACCTCAGTTCCCCCATCTATAAAACGAATAGCGTAAAACTAAAAAGAGGGATAGGTAGGTGGCTCAAGGGATTGAGGGCCAGGCCCACAGACTCCTGGGAAGTTTGGGATTCAGATCTGACCTTAGACACTTTCTATCTGTGTGACCCTAGACAAGTCACTTTACCCCCTTTTGCCTAAGCCTTACCACTCTTCTGCCTCGGAACCAGTACACAGTTTGGATTCTAAGACAGAAGGTAAGGGCTAAAAGAAAAACTTAAAAGATCTCTAAAGTCTCTTTCAAGCTCATTAACCTCCCTGGGCCTCAGTTTCCCCATCTAAAAAATGAGACCTTTGAGAATATTCTGGCCGGTCCTTGCCTTTAAAAATGAGGAATCCATGCCTCAGAGAGAGAAACTAGAGTTACTCTACTAGAGAGCTTTGGGCCATAAAGGCATAGGATTAAGGAACCACTGCTGGGCCCATGAGTACTAGAGCAGCTGCCCCAGCCTTCCCTGTTCATATCCAGTCAGGCAGTTTGGACCTGGGGACCCCGGTGGATTCAGGTGACAGAAAGTTCCCTTTTCACACACTCTTCAGCTCATTAAATAAATCCTAGGGATGGTTTTCGTGATAGTAAATTAGATTATGGCTTACAAATCTAGGGGGGTCCTCAAAAGGGGAGAAAAAGAAAGAAAGAAAGAAAGAAAGAAAGAAAGAAAGAAAGAAAG
>NC_058135.1:284579444-284596090 GCF_016433145.1 Gracilinanus agilis | reverse complement strand
TCCCCCCTCCCTCCCTCTCTCCTTCTCTCCTCTTCTCTCCCTCCCTCTCTCTCTCAACACTCCTCTTTGGGAATTTTTTTAAATTTACTTAGAAAAGTAACAAGATACCCCCTCGAGGAGGTGAGAAACCAGCTCCTGTCTCTGCCTGCTGGGTACAACCTGTGGACACGACACAGAGAGGGGACTGTCAGGCCCCGAAGAGGCATGCTGGCTCCTTTGGGCTAGAAGCTTCCCCTTCCAGCCTCTCTTTTGCAGAGGTCAGGCCGTAGCTCCCCTCTGCCCAGGGTTGGCCCCGGCCCCTTACCAGCTCAGGATGGCGTCCGCAGAGAAGAAAGGCCGGAGCTATGAGGATTGTCTCTGTAGAAAGGATCCAGGGCAGTCAGGGTTCTGCACGGAGAGAGGAGCCCCAACAGTGGGGAAGAGTCTGAGTGCAGGACCAGAGAAGCCAGCCAGCCCCCATTTTACAGATGAGAAACTGAGATTCAGAAGGGGAACGGGACGCGCCCAGAGGAAACGGAAGCGGGGGGTTCCAAGCCGGGGGGGGGGGGGGGGCAGAGGCAGGAAGGCCGAAGCGAGGCCAGAAGACGGAAGGGGCTGAGGCGGAGGGGCCCAGAGGCTGGGCGGGTCCCCACCTGCCCACGTGGGGGTGAGATTTCCGAATGGTTTCTATGGGGTTGTGGTAGCTCTCCATGTTGTTCTGGGTCACAGGATTGTTGGTCACGTAGCTTCCGGGGTGATGGTGCTGGATGCCTCCTCGAGTCCACCCTTCCCGGTCCTGACCCTTGGGAGTGTTATCGAAGTATCTGCAGGGAAAGGCAAGCAGAGCAGGGGCCCATCCAGGCCTGGACCACGGGGCAGGGCGATGGAGAGGAGGGGCCTCCCCAGGGGCGGGGATCCCCGTTCCCCAGGCAGCCCCCTGGCAGGACCAGAACCTGCTGAGCCCCCGGGCGTGGGCCAGGAGGAGTCCTGGAGGCCAAGGAAGTCCTGGAGGCGCACAAGAATCCTGGAGTGGGGCAAAGGGATGGGGGCTGCGCAAATGGGGCTCCTGGTGTTGGAGCCGGCAAGACTAGGCGGGGCCAGGAGCCAGGACTTTGGATGCCTCCCGGGCAGCTGGGGAGGAACAACCCAGAAAGGAAAAAGGAAGAGCCTGTAGAACTGGACAAAACAACTAATACTGTGGGGCTGGGGGGAGGCGGTATGAGAGTTTCTCCAGAAGCCCCTCTGGATGATAAGAATGAACCAGGATGGGGGAGCTCAGTGGACTGAGAGTCAGACCTAGAGATGGGAGGTCCTGGGTTCAAATCTGGCCTCAGACACTTCCCAGCTGTGTGACCCTGGGCAAGTCACTTGACCCCCATTGCCAATCCTTATAATACACAGTATTGACTCCAAGATGGAAAGTAAGTGTTAAAAAAAAAAAAAAAAAAGAATGAACCAGGATGGGGCAGCAGGTTGGCTCAGTGGATTGAGAGCCAGACCTAGAGACAGGAGGTCCTGGGTTCAAATTTGACCTATCCAAGCTGGGTGACCCTGGACAAGTCACTTAACCTCAATTCACCCAGCCCTGACCACTCTTCTCCCTTGGAACGGATACTTATGATTGATTCTAAGAAGGAAGGTCAGGGTTTTAATTTTTTTTAAATCAATCGGGAGATTCAGAGAGGGTGACGCGGTGACCTCAGCTGCACAGCATTCTAGAAGAAAGGCGGGCCCTAAAACTCAGATCTGGGGCCTTTCACCAGAGAGGAACCAGGGATTCGTTCTCCTGTTCCCAGTGGCCTCGGGGACCCGGGAATGGCCGGGAAGGCAGGGTTGGACCTCTGGCTTCCCAGGCCGGGGGAGTAGCCAGCGATGCCGCTTAAGAGCGCGGCTCGGAGCCCCGCCCTGCTGGCCAAGCTCCCCTCCTGCTCCCCGCTCTGCCCCTTGGAGGAGGGTCCCGGGCGGGGTGGGGGCGGGGCAGCTCACTTTTGGTTGTACGTGGTCAGAAACCTCTGATCCGCGTCTGCGCCGAAGCTGCGCGTGTAGCCGGGGTTGTTGGTGCTGAAGCCAGACGGCTCCTGGGAGGAGACGGGGGACGGCAGTGAGCCGGGGGGCCCGGAAGGGGCCCTGGAGCGGGGGGAGGGGCAGCGGCCGCAGAGCACTCACCTTGGCCCCCACGGTCTCCCGTCCCAGCATGGCATTGGTGGTCGGGGGGACCCACTGCAAGCCCTGGAACTGGCGGTGAGTCAGACTGCCGGACTCCGAGAGAGAAGGCGGGCCAATGGGCGGGGTCTGCAGGTCCGGGAAAGAGTCTGGGGTGAGAGCCGGCGGGAGCAGGCTGGGTAGGGGAGGGAGGGGGGAGACGGGAGCGGGGCTGTGAGAGGGAGGACAGCACAGACAGACAGACACGGAGAGCCCGAGACACAGAGGGACAGGCAGGAGGAAAAGAAGGAGGAGGGGGCAGCTGGGTAGCTCAGTGGATGGAGAGCCAGGCCTAGAGATGGGAGGTCCTGGGTTCAAATCTAGCCTCAGACACTTCCCAGCCGTGTGACCCTGGGCAAGTCACTTGACCCCCATTGTCCACCCTGACCACTCTTCTAACTAGGAGACAATACACAGTAATGAGTCTAAGACGGAAGGTGAGGGTTTAAAAAAAAAAGAAGCAGGAACCGCAGCGGGGGAGGGAGGGAGGGAGGGAGGGGGCGCCCTGAGGGCAAGGCCGGGTCTCCACTCACATTCTGGGTTTGGTCTGACCCGGGAAAGGTAGGAGGAAAGAGAGAAGCAGAGGGGCGGAGAGAGGCAGACGGAGGGAAGATGGGCGGAAGGGTCGCGGTGCGGATAGGCAGCCCTACGGTACAAACTTTAGCTCGCTCTGTCCTCAGAGTAGCCCTGCCCATTACACCCATTTTAGAGAAGAAGAAACTGAGGTCCAGGCCCTTGGCCAGCCAGAGTCACCGAGCTAAAGGATGGCTGACGCCAGACTTTTTGAGCTCGAGTCTCGGCTGACGCCAAACCTTGGATCTGTCCATGGTACCTCGCAATGCCTCCCTGAGGCCTAAGGGGAGGAGGGGAAGGACCTGGAGACCAGCAGAGCCCAGAGGAGGAAGCAAGACAGACTGGCAGAGGGGTGGCCGCGGGGCTGCTTACAGCTTGGAAGAGCTTCTCCTTCTGCCGGCTAAAGCCGGACTCTCTCTCCGAACCTTTGGCCAGCACAGGCAAGTATTCATCCCCCTGGAAACAGGGAGAGCCCAGGGAGCTGAAAGCTCTGGCCCGCCTTGCCCTGCCGCTGCCCCCTGCCCTCACCCATTCCCCGCGGGGCCTCCCCACTCGTGGGCTCCCTCTCATACTCCACCTCAGCTCCTGGGTTCTTTGTCCCCTTCCTAGTGGCGTCCAGTGACCTCCTTCCCTCCCTCCCTCCCCCCCCTCCCTCTTTCCTCCTCCTTCCTCTTCCTCCTTACGTGGGGGTTGCTATAGGAGATGTAATCTGACTTGCTGACGCTTCTGTTGCAGGACAGCACCTGGAAGGGAGGCCCCGAGCTCAGCCTCTCCCGGGGGTAGCAGGCCATCTTCCCCCTCTAGCCTCGCCCACCCTGTCGCCACCTCTCCCCGGAGACCCCAGCACAGGCCTGGCCCATTCTGTTCCCCAGTTAGGGCCTTCCTTGGGCTCCAGGCTGGGGGCTAATGAAGAGAGGAGAGGACAAGGATGCGAAGCGCCACCGAGGTGTTAACCGAAGGAGCAGAGCTGAGTGCCAGGCAAGGAAGGGGCAGGGCCATGGGCAGAGGGGGAACCAGGAGAACGTCCAGTCACTGAGATCCCCATCAGGCGCTTTCTGTTGCCGTTGGTGGGGTCTCTTGTGGCCGTTTGCTGAGGGGCTTTAGCCGTGGAAGAGGCCCAAAGCATAAAATCCCAGAATCGCCCCATGTTAGAACCGAAGGGGATATCAGGCACCGGTTAGTCACAGAGGAAGAAACTGAGGCCCACAGAGGGGAAGGGGCTGGATCTCTTCAACATGGATGGATAAAGACATGGCAAATTAGGCAAGAAGAGGTCAGGTAGGGGAAAAAAAGAGGAAGGGCATCTCCTGGTCCTGGGGAGAAGGAACAAGAGAGGGAAAGGCTTCCCGCCTCCGAGCCTTGACAGTAGAGAAGGAATTGGGGAGAGGGGGCCTGTCATAACTTACAGGTTCTCCGGGGAGGCCCTGGGGGACAACGGGATTCCTGGTGCCCTGCTCTGTGAAGCCCGTATCCTCCTTGGCACCAATCGTCTTCTTCTGAAGGAAATCTGGAAAGAACTCATACATGGGTTTTTCTAGCCCCCAGGGTTACCGGGAGGGGGCCCCAATGGCATGCCTCCAGCCAGTGGCTGCCAGGTAATCCCCACCCCATCCCACCCCCTAGCCCAAAGATTTTGCCCTCTATTCTAGCTCTTCTGGGGAAACAAAATAGCTCCAGAGTCTTGCTTCCTCCCCCCCCCCCCCGACTCAGTAGCCCCTATCCTTTTAGCTGAGTGATGGGTTTAAGTCCTTTGATGGGCTGCAATGGTCGGCAACCTTTTTGGCCATGAGAGCCATAAATGCCTGCGGAAGGAGGAGGATGGAGGGAGGAGGATGGAGGCTGGAGGTGCTGGAATATGGGGCGGGGGCTGAAGGGTCCCCCGGGGCACATCCTGGGGCTCTGCCCGGACTGGCCAGTAGGGAGGTGGAGCCACATATGGCTCGAGAGCCATACTTGGCTGACCCCTGGGCTAAGGGATTCGGGAAGTCAATCAAGTAATAAGTGGAGGCAGCAGGGTTCAAGCCTGGGTCCTCCCACTCCAAATGCAGGCCTTTCAGCCCTGCTTCCCTGGCCAGGATTTTCTCTGATGATATCCCAGCCCACTGGGTGCCCAGCCTTCACTTGAACACCTCCAGGGTAGGCAACCCACTGTCTGGGCTTATTTCTAGGCCAGATGGTATAGCAGGAAGGGAGGGAAGAAGGGAGGGAAGAAGGGAAGCAGGGCTGCATCTCCCCAGCTGTGTACCTGGCTGGCCTGGGATTTCATAGCGGTATTTGGAATTGTACTCGGAGGTCATAAATCGGGGACCCTGAAGCACCAAGGGAGGAAAAATCAGTGGGGAATGTGCCGAGTCCAGGCTGCTCACTCCCATCGCTACCCTCACATCAGCCCTGCTCCCCCCTCACTGGCCCCCAGCTGGAGTGGAGCAGAAAATAGATTCTTAGGGGCAGGGCAGGGCCAGGAATCCTCTTCCCCTGCTCTGGGGAGCCTCAGCCAGCCCCGCTTCCACACAGCTTCTCCCCCTACCCAGATGCTACCAGTCCCTAAAATGCCACCATCATGGATCCATTTCTCTGCTTGAGGGGCAATCTCCAAGGCAAACAGCAATCATTTGAGAGGAGGGATTGTCAGCCATTGGCCTGCGAGTATAAACTAGAGGGCGGAGTCCTTCCCACTGGGAGCAGGTTTGCCAGAGGAGTAGGAGAACACCCCAATTTCCACTTTCCCAAAAGGCTGGAGGAGGATAAAGGGGTTTGGTTCCACGGCCCCATGACTCCTGGAAGGAATGTCCCAGAAGAGCCACTCGACCACTGAGCTGTCTGTCATCATCACCAAGGCTCCCCCTTCTCACTTTTCCATAAACATTCAGGAGAGGCCTCTGGGAAGGATAGCCTGACCCTACGCCCCAGCCCTGGGGATGGCCCGTTGCCACCCACCAGCCATGCCCCGGTCATTTCCTAGAAGATAGCTGCAAACTCACATATCGGTAATTCTCCATTTCAATGCCTCCTTTGCCCACATATTCATGGAGGGTTGGCACAGTCTTGGGTTCCAATCCTGCGATGGCATGTCCACCATAATCCTGGGTGTTGAAGTGGACTTTCTTGACCTGCGAGAAGGTAAAGAAGTCTTATCAGTTAACTCCAGGGCAGAGCTGAGCCTGCAGCCAGCCTGAGACCTCAGCACTGGTAGGCAACCTTACTTTCTAATCTACAAAATGGGAGACATTGCCTGGATCCCTCAGATTCTTTCCACCTTGCCCCAGAACTCTTCAGGCCTCTAGATTCCGGGGGGGAAGGAGGGCAGTGGACACTGGGGGAGAACTCCTAAGAAGCTGAGGAAGAACAACAGTTTGGGGATTGGCCTCGGATTGTCTCCCACTAATATCCTGCTACTCAGCCAAATAGATGATCCTGATCCCCCCAAACTCCCCTTAGGATCTCTAGCCTCCGGGATTTGCTACAGGCAGTTACCCCTTGTCTGCCCAGCCTTAGCCTGGCCAGTCTACATGGTCTCCCTTGATCTTCTCTTGACAAAGCCCAGCCTAGACCGCGTCTCCTCCAGAAGCTGGCACCTCACTGCCACCCCAGCCAGCTTACACCAATCTCCCTCTTTCCTCTGCCTCCTGGCTTGCAGGCTCCATCACTTGCAAGTTGCACCATCCTGGTGCCTGACCTTTATGTCCTGCTTTGAAGCAACCCCACCCACCCACCCAACTCTGTTATCATTACATTATCCCCATTTCACAGATAGGAAAACAAAGGCTAAGTGACTTGTCCAGGGCATCCTAGCAAGGATTTGAACTCCAATTCTGCGTTTGCTCTACGGAGGAAATTATTTTTTCAGGATTTATTTCCTTTCACACTAAAATATGAGTTCCTTGAGGATAAGGACTCAGTCTTACTCCCAGGCCTAGAGACAGGAGGTCCTAGGTTCAAATCCAGCCTCAGACATTTTCCAGCTGTGTGACCCTGGGCAAGTCACTTGATCCCCATTGCCCACCCTTGCCACTCTTCCACCTAAGAGCCAATACACAGAAGTTAAGGGTTAAAAAAAAAAAAAAGCCTCATTGCTCAAGACCCAGGAATCCATCCCATGACCTTAAGGCAGGACCAGAGCAAGGAAATCCCCTTTGGTGCTAGTCATCATCCCCACTTCTGTCTCAAGGACTGATAATCAAATCAATGTTACCGTGAAAGACACAATAATCTAATTCCCTGAAATGTTGCCCCGCTCAGCATCCCTCTGCTTCTGAGTTATTGGCTGCCTCAACCTGATCTTTCTTCCCTGATCGACACCCCACGTTCCCAGCATCCGTCCGTCCCATCATCTCTTTCCCACTCTCCCATAGTGCTCTCTGGAATTCTTCTTACAAGCTGCCTTTTTTATGCCTAGAAATTACTTTGTATTTATATTTTTATTGGCTTTTGTAATGTTTGTATTGGCTAACGTAACGTCCTGGAGAGTGGGGCCTCTTTTCTCTTTGGCTCCCCAGCACCCAAAAAGTAGCAGACATATAGTAGATGCTCAATGAATCCTTGTCGAATTGTTTCCCTTCTCTCTGCTCCAGACTCCAAGGCACTCACCTCTTTGGAAGGGACACAAGAGCTGACTTTATCACGAACGTAGGAGGAGCCAGACTGGTACACATTCCAGGGCAGGGAGTTCCTGCCATCTTGAAGCTCCAATGGATGGTAGCTCTGGGTATAGACTGACTGAGAAGCGTCCTTGATATTTTCCCTGGGGCAGGGCAGAAAAGGACCAGGGAGCTGCTTAGAGATCAGGGATGATAGTGAGGGAGGGAGAACCCCATGAATTGAGGAAAACTAGGTTTAGAGAAATAGGTGAGGGAGGGCATTCCAGCATGGACCTAATGGGGCTATGGGCAACAGGGGCTTTCGGTATTCTCTCCTCCACTGCAGATCCTCCTCCCTCTGTTCCCAAGTCTGTGATGGGCTGGCATGGGATGGGCAAGATTCATCCAGGGTGCTTCAAAGGTATCGCCTTACCCTGGGAGTGGGCTGATTGCTCAGCCTGGATAGAGATGGCAGAAATGGGGCAAGGAGAATGCACCCCCCACCCAGGTCTACAAGGTAAGATCAACCCTTGAACCTGCTCCCCGGTCTTATTCCTTCCTGGATCCCAATCTAGGGGGCCCCTAGACCCCATAGCCTTTGTGTCCTCAGTGCCTAGCTGAGGATCGAGGGGTCTGATCACAGGATCAGCATGGCAGGGGTATTTGCAGAGTGCCTTAATGTTTGTTTTATGTCTGCTCCCCCCCCCCCAGAACTAAATGAACACCCTGTTCCAGGTACTACCCTCCCCACAAAGAGGAATGTGACTGTTCAGAGCCACCCAGCTAAGGACAGGATAAGAGGCCAGATCCTAACTCATCAATCAATCAGGATTGATCTCTTAAGCTCCTACTACACTGGGCTAAAGACTGGGCTGAGTGTTGAAGATATAAAAAAACAAAAGACTAGTCCCTGCCCTCAAGGAGCTTCGACTCTATTAGAGTACCCATGAAGACTCAAGTCTCTTTAAGGGGTAGCTAGGGAGCTAATGGATAGAAATCCAAGTTTGGAATCAGGAGGACCTGGGTTCAAATCTGACCTCAGACACTTCCCAACCGTGTGATCCTGAGCAAGTCATTTAACCCCGATTGCCTGGCCCTTTCCGCTCTTCTGTTTTAGAACTGATACAAAGAAGGTAAGGGTTTAAGGGGGCGGGGACGGCTTAGAAGGTACTGAATCTAACCCATTTATTTTACAGATGGGGAAATTCATCCTCAGAATGCCTAAAGTCACATAGGTGATAAGCAGGAGCATCAGCAAAGAGGGGGAATTAAGGGCCTACCCTTCAACAGGATTGTCCAAGGAGTCCAAGGTAGGATGGTAGCTGACCAAGGGGCGGTAATTCGCCTGGTATCCAGTGCCTTTGTGCTGACCAATCTGGGGCTTGAAACCCTCCCGACCTGCCAAAGAGAGAGGATCATTGTCCCTTAGAGGCAGCAGGATGGACAAAGACAAAGGAGGCTCCTAGGGCCTCCACTAGAAGCACCTGAGGCCCAGAATGGCTCTCTGGCCTGGCCTGGGGTCTGGGTGTCGCAGGGATAGGGAGAGGAGTGTTGTGAAGGAGTCAGTATGATGGTCACCACGAGGTGGGGGGCTCACTCGATAGGATTAGGGAGGTGATGGAGACAGGCCAGTGAGATCAAGGTCCTTCCTTTGAAGACAAGAGAGTCAGGCCAGTTAATGGATATCCATTCACAAAGCCCCTGATGTCAAAAGCATTCTACGAAGTCAGATAACAGAGTTTCCAATAGCCAATCAATAGCCTATTAACTACCTATCCAACCTCAGGTTAGGCCTAGAGAGGTTAACCATCTACCTAACCTCTCAAGGATCCCAACCTGGGCAACTGTTAGAAGGAAGCCAATGACAGGCTTAACCAACCAAGCCTGTCAGGGAGGAGAGGGATAATTACATCCATAGCTATTGTGAGAGGAGCATGTTTCCTCCCTCACCAACTATAGCCAGCTTAGGCGTCGGGCACTTGATCCCTCCTCCTTTCATACTATCTCTGAAATCTACATACCATCCATTCTCCCAGATCTAGAGAGGAAGATCTATAGGAGATATATAACGATATATCTTTTTTTTTTCATTCCTTTTTAACACCAGCCTGATGAGACCTGGCCAAGGCCAGGATCTGGGTAGCCCCAAGATTTCCTGGGCCACTTGAGACTTGGGCTCTCCTTGGCTGGCTAAAGCCCATCTTTGGGAAGCAGTAATGAGCGTAACTTTATTTCTGCAGGTCAAACAAAGGCTTGACAGTGTACATGTTTTCTTCTGCCTGACTTATATGGCAGTTTGGAGATAGAGCACTGGGCCTGAAGTCAAGAAGACTTGAGTTCAAATCCAGCCTCATACTTGCTAGCTGAGTGACTCTGGGGAAGTCACTTAACTCTATTGGCCTCAGTTTCCTCATCTGTCACATGAGCTGGAAAAGGAAACGACAAACCACTACAGTTTCTTGGCCAAGAAAATCTCTAACGGGGTCATGACGGAAGAGCAATTCTTGGGTGACTTTGCCCACTCGGTTGGCACATTATTCAATAAACTCCAGAAGTTCCCTCCTTTCCTTGCCCAGAAGGGGTTGGGCTTGGAGTGCTGTATACAGTGTTAGATTGATCAATTTGCTGATTGATTTTGCTGAATTGATTCATTTCCCTCCTTTTTCTTCTATTATAAGGGTCAGCTCTCTAGGAGTGGGAAGAGACTAAATGGAAAATGCAAGTGGTCTAAAAACAAGAGCTATCAGCAAACCATTAAAGAAAATAGACCTTGGGGCAGGTAGATGGCGTGATGGATAGAGCATCAGGCCTGGAGCTGGGAAGACCTGGGTTCAAATCTGGCCTCAGCCACTTCCTGGCTGTATGACCCTGGGCGAGTCACTTAACCTTGATTGCCTAGTCCTTGCCACTGTTTTGTCTTAGAGTTGAAACTGAGATAGAAGGGAAGGGTCGAAATAAATAAATAAACTGTATATTTAATTCAAGGTGGGTGTGATTTTGACCCTGTTCTTTGAAATCCTGAATTCGACTACCACAGACAAGGTCCATGAAGGTCCAGTCTGTCCACACTACCAGCTTTGGTGGAAAAGTAACTTGGAGTCCACAGATGAGGTGATTAGGGTCGGGGAGACCTTGTGAGGGAGTCGGACACGTCAGGTGACAAAAGGTCAGTGCAATGGGGCAAGAGACTCCAGTTCCTACACCATAGGCTCATAGGGCAGGACCGAGTTAGCATGGGCTAGAGCTAGAAGAGAGCTCCTCAGAGGCTTTGGGGTCCCAGAGAGCTCGGTGGTCTGCCCGCAGCTACAGGGGAAGTAAATGAGAGCGCCAGGGTCTGGGCTCAGGTTCTGCACATTGCTGATCCAGGTCTCAGAGTGCTCTTCAGTGATGATGCCTCTGTACACCCAGAGTTCTGGAGGTCGGCCTGATCAGGGCATTGGGACAGTGGAGCAGGGTGGGCATGATGGGGATAGTCTACTTCCTGACCAGGAGGAGGGAAGGGATGGTGGCCTCGGGGAGCACGGAGGGAAGGGCCCTTACTGTAGGCTGTGCAATAGCTGGTGGCGTAGAATTTCAGGGGGTCTGCACAGCCCCCCGAACTCATCTTTACATAAGGGGAAACAACCCCCAAAGGCAGTTTGCCCATCATAGTGGCAGCAGGAACTGGGCACCAGGAGCACCTAGGAAAGGAAAGACACAGAACAAACATCAACAACCAATTCTGGCTTTGCACAATTAGACATATTGCGAAGGTTTTCTTTTTCTAGCCTTCTCAGAGGGTGAGGGAGAGGTTTTTTGTTTTTGTCCCCCCAGCACCCAGCCCAGTGTTTGGCACATAGGAGGACATGCTTATGCACCAATCACTCCAGCTTGATCTCTTTCTTTTACAGCTGAGGAAACTGAGGCCCCAGAGAGGGAAAGGATCTGTTCAAGTCGTCCAGCTAACAAATAGCAGGACCAGGATTTGAAGCTGGGAGCTCCTTGCAGACGGGGACTCTTTATTGCCATTTCTCTTTATCCTTAGTGCTTAGGGAAGTGCCTGACACACAGTAGGTGCCTCATAAATGCTTAACTTGAGCCGACTTTCCATTCCAAGTCCTCCGAGGCAGAGAGGTCCACCTAGATCAATTCACTGAACCTGAAGTCAGAAGAGACCTGGGTTTGAACCTTACCCCTGACACTAACTAGTTGTGGACCCTGGGCAAGTCATTCCTTTCTCTGAGCCTCAGTCTTCTCATCTGTAAACTGGGGATGATCTTACCTTCACTATATACCTCACCAAGTCCTCATCTACAAAAGGGGATTATAACAACCCCCAGGGTAGAGGAGGATGGCTGACTCTGGTATTGAATGACCTGAGTTCAAATCTTGCCTCTGACAGTAGCCGTGTGACTTTGGGAGAGTTATTTGACCTCTCTGGACTTGGGTAACTAGGGGGAGGGTTAAGACTAGATTAGATGACTTCTGCTGTGAATGCCAGCTCTAAATCTCTGCTCCTGCAACATGGGATTATCAGTGAAAATCAAATGGACAGATATCTGCACCTAATAAACGTTTATCGACCGCCCTGAATCTTTTGAGATAGCTGTAAAAACCTCCGTTAGAAGGTGAACCTCTTAGGGTGCCTCATTAGAATGGGAGAACAGGCTGGGGCTGCCTTTTCCAATTGTACCCCCACTGCTTTTTTTGCATATAGTAAGCACTCAAGAAAAGCTTCATCATTCCTTCACTTGCCCTAGATTTGGTCTGGCTGAATGAGTGGCAGCCATGAGGACTATTTTCCTTCCCCTAGAATGGGTCTGTCTCCAGTGCCTCTTTGTGGTGGGTGGGTAATCCTGGGCTCTAGCTGGTCCTCCACCCAGGAAAGCCTCCAGATCACGACCTGTTTGGTGTCCAGGGACCAGTCTGGCTAACTTCAGAGGGACGCATGGCCAGAAGACCAGTCGCCCGGGGAAATGCAGAGGAGCATCTCTCTCCCAAGGAAATCATGGGGTTCCGGGAGGAGGCGACAACACATAACATGGCAGAATCTTGAAGAATGGATGTACTTTTCTGTAGAATTTGGCCAAGGATCTCCTCACAACTGCCCTGCCATGCAAACACAGGGATTCCTCTCCCTGTCTGACAGGCGAGGGAACTCTCCCTCAGAGAAGGAAGATAAAGTTGCCCATCATCACTAACCTAGTAAAGTGGGATTTGAACCCAGGTCTTTAAAGAGATTTTTTTTTTTCACAACCCCAGATTCCCAGGGTTCAAAAATCCCTCTTCCTCTTTTCCCACACATAAGACGTCATGGTGAGGTTTGAGTTCTTGTGGCACTGGAACCTCCTGGAGGGCAGGGACTGTGCTTTCTCCATCTCTGCAGCCTCCCAGGATAACCCAACCCCAAACTCTAGAGCATTGATTCCCCTGGTGGGTGCTGCAGCGATCCAGGGAGGCGGTGATGGCCACAGCTGCATTGATCTTTCCTATTAATTGCTATTAACATTTTTTAAAAATTAATTTCCAGGAGGGCTAAGGAATATTTTTTCTGGAAAGGCCAAAAAAGTTTGGGAACCGCAGCTCTGGATTATTTGAGCTTTGTTGAAGGGAATTAGCAAGTAAAGGAGAGAGGAATGTGCCTGCCTTCCAGGGATTTCTACCTAGAAGGCACTTTCCTGCCCGCCTCCCCTGACCCCCGGGGTCCTAGTTCTCCTCCCTCCCTCTCCATCTTCCCTCAGGTTTCTGCCCAATCTCAGGCTGCCGGTGGCCCCCAGAGATGCTCCTGGGGAGGCGGTGCCCAGCCCCCACCGGCTTACCTGTGCCTGTGTGCCTCTGAGTGACAGGGAGGTGGACTCCCGGGAGCTGGGGCGTCAAGGGAAGGAGCTGCCTTTAGGAGAAGCTGCAATTGACTGGCTAGCCCAGCCCCAGAGGAGGAGGCAGGCTGGGCTGGAATGGCAACAATGCGTTGCTTGGCAACAGAAGCCTAGCAACCGGCTTCCAAACACCTCGGGAATCAGCATCTCTAGGGTCCAGTGTGCAGGGAGAGGAGAGAGGGCTGGAGCCGGCAGGGAGCCCCACCTCAGCCTGCGGAGGGCGGCCCTTTATACATCAAACTCAATCCAGTCAATTCATTCCATTAAGCACCTCCTCCTCTTCCTCCTCCTCCTCCAGGGAGAGCCTGGGATTGGACCCGGAGAGAGAAACCCAAAGGAAACTTTGGATCTGGCCTGGTTCCGAACTCTCCAGTCCAAAAGGGGCCGAGCTACAAAGCCAGAGAACGCTGAGGCACCACCATAATCCATGAGGAGCCTCAGAGAGGAATAAAGGACTCTGGGAGGTCAGGGGGAGTCCTGAAGCTGGTCCTGTTTGAGGTGGGCTTCAATGAGGGAAGGGAGGGCACCTCTGGCCCCCCAAAAACCCAGATAGGTTAGAAAAGTGCCAAGTGTGTTGGGCAGGAAAGTGACTGCTGCATTTTGGCACAGAAAATTTGTGGAAAGAGAGTTAAAAGAGCCTATTAGGGAAGGCATGAAAAGGAGTCAAGGCTACAGCAGACCATGACAAGTCTTTCCTGTCCCCCTTGCCCCGCCCCCCCAAAATGACCTCTTAATATATTTTGTAGATTCTTATATATTCATAGAAGTTTCCTGAGAGCAGAAATCGCTTCCTTTCTGGCTTTATATGCCCAGTGCCTGGTACAGTGCTTGGCACATAGTAGATGCTTAAATGTACACCATACGCTGGTTGGCTGATGGATTGATTGACTGGAATAAAATCTGTTTGAGTCAGGGGCCCAGTTCTGTTATTTTTTCCTTGTGTGACCTTGGGCAAGTTTCTTTTCCTCTCCGGGCCTCAGTTTATCTATCTGTAAAATGAGGAGGGTTGGACCAGATGACCTCAAAGGTTCCCTCCAAGCTCAGTTCCAGCTCCAGATCTCAGATTCAGAGTGAAGCCTGCCTTCTATCCACCCTCAGCTGGCCTGCCAGGTAGGTAGATGGAGTCGAGGCTCTGGGCTGGGGGGCCAGGAGAGCCCTCCCTCCTCTGGCCAGCTCTGAGCCGTGAGGGAGCTCGCTTGGGCTACAAAGGATGGGTGGGGAGTTTCTCCTGGGACTTCTGCAGGGGGTCCTCCCAGGCTCCTGCCCAGTGGGCACAATGGGCTCCTCCTCAGCTGCCTGATGGGCTCACGGGAACTTTTTGTGCTTTTTGGCTAGGTGGCGACACCTCGTGGGCAGCCTTCAAAGTGCTTCAGGGAGTTCTAGGGTACAAAGCCAACCGTGTAGCTCCTCCCTGTTTTGCCCAGCCCAGCAGAACCCAGCCAAGTCAGCCTTCATGTTCCTCAGTGGAAGAGGGCAGATGACTCCCATGGGAGGGTTGAGGTGGCCTGGCAAGGGGCGAGAACTGGACTCGGGCTGCCCCGGGTCCGAGCTGTGCCTCTTGAGACGTATCTACTGCGTGACCCAGGTTAGGTCACCTCTTCTCCCTGGGACTCGGTTTCTTTATCAAGGCAGAAGACAAGGTTGGGCCGTTCAGGCTCTAATTTCATCCCCTCCTTGTTCCAAGATTTAACACGATCAATAAACAAGCATTAATCAATATCCATCATATGACTGGCACTGTGCTGGAGATACAAAGACCCAAACGCAGCACTCTCTATCTTCCTTCCATCGAGAGGGATATACCCATTTGGGAACCAAGGTCCATGGATTCTGAGCTGGAAGGGACCCTAAAGCTAGCCAGTCTTTTGTGATGTGGTGCCCAACCCTTCATGCCCCCTCTTGGGATTTTCTTGGCAAAGATACTGGGTTAGTTTCCCATTTCCTTCTCCAACTAATTTTACAGATGAGGAAACTGAGGCCAATAGGGTGAAATGAATTGCCCAGGGTCACACAACTAATACAAGTGTGTGAGGTCAGATTTGCACTCAGGAAGACTCATCTTCCTGACTCCAGGCTCTATCCACTGGTCCCTCTAGCAGTCAGTCTAGTCCAGTGATTCCCAAAGTGGGTGCCACTGCCCCCTGGTGGGTGCCACAGCGATCTAGGAGAGCGATGATGGCCACAGGTGCATTTGGAGGCAGTGAATAATTGTAAGGGGCCAGTGATAACATGTGACAGGGGGCGCTAAGTAATATTTTTTCTGGAAAGGGGGCCAGAGAGGGCCTCTAGTCCAGTCCCCTCATTTTACAGATTTGGAAACCAAGGCTCAGAGAAAAAAGAAAGTGACTCACCCAAAGTCACACATCCAAGCAGTAGCGGTGCTAGGTCTCCAGTCAGAGCTATGGAGTCATCATTCAGCTGTCTCTGCTCTAGAATAAATGTCACCTGAACTGAGAGAACGTGAAGGCTTTAGGCTTCCTGGTCTCCAAGATCTTCGTCCATAAATCAGGGGCTCTATAAAGCTCCCTTCTCCTTGTCAGTTGGTCAGTGGTCAGTCAACAAGCACTGATTAGGCATATTCATGGGGACATTAATGTTCCCTGTCATTCTCTGTTAGACCTGGAGTCAGGAGCCCCGGGTTCTAGTCTTTTCAGCAATGACTTGTCTCTGAAGACACAGAGACGCTGCTCATCAAATGTGCAAATGGCCCAGAGCTGCGAAGGATGATTAATATCCTTTTTGACAGAGTCAGGGCCCAGAAGGACCTTGACAAGCTGGAGAATGGAGTTGAATATAATAAGAAATTAATTATGGATAAATGTAAATAAAGTCTTATATGGTTTCAAGATATCAGATTCACAAGCAGAAGAGGCGGGGAGATAGAGTTACAGGAGACTGCAAGCTCCAAATGAGTTAGCCGTCAGTCAACAAGTATTTATTAGGGGGTGGTTAGGTAGCCAGACCTGCACACAGGAGATCTAAAAGTTCAAATCTGGCCTCAGACACTTCCTGGCTGTGTGACCCTGGGCAAGTCACTTAACCCCTATTGCCTGGCCCCCTTGCCACTCTTCTGCCTTGGAACCAATACCCAATATTGGTTCCAAGATGGAAGGTAAGGGTTTAAATATATATATATATATATATATATATATATATATATGTATATAGGGCAGCTGGGTGGCTCAGTGGATTGAGAGCCAGGCCTAGAGACTGGAGGTCCTAGGTTCAAGTCCGGCCTCGGACACTTCCAGCTGTGTGACCTTGGGCAAGTCACTTGACCCCTATCACCCACCCTTACCACTCCTGGGCTAAGGACGGTCCCTAGCCTGGATGAAAAAGGAGGAGGGTTGGGCGTGGGGCTAGCAACCCCACCCCGTAAAAACTACATCTGCTAAAGAAACTGCAACCTAAAGTAGGGGCAGCTGGGCTAGCTCAGTGGATTGAGAGCCAGGCCTAGAGA
>NC_058135.1:284536316-284554463 GCF_016433145.1 Gracilinanus agilis | reverse complement strand
AGGGAGGGAGGAAAGAAGGGAGGGGGAAGGGAGAAAGAAAGGAAGGGAGGGAAGAAGGAAGGGAGGGAGGGAAGAAAGAAGGAAGAAGGGAAGGAAGGAGGAAGAAAGGCCTATTTTTGAGAACTCTCCTACTCCCCATTTTTCTGGGTTACCTTCTGGTATTGACTTAATCTCTCTAGCCCTTAGATTCCTCATTTGCAAAATGAGGGCTGAATGATTTAAACTCCTTGTGTTTCCATTTCTTCTCAGTAAAATGAAGTGTTCAGATAGCCTCTAAGGTCCTTTCCAGCTGCCACTCCTATCCTCCTTAGGGCTGGCTCTGTCTGTGACTGGTTATAGGCCTTCTTCCCTCCCCTCAAGCTACAATGTGATTGGATTGGCTTAAAGATAAATGGAGGGATTGTTAACAGCCACTAAATCTACTGACATTTGCTAAATTCTTACTATGCATTTATTAGGCGCTGTACTAAGCATCAAGGATACAATTAAGACAAAAGGCAGTCTCTGCCCTTCAGGAGCTTCCATTCTCTTGGAGGAAAACCATACACTTCAAGGGATATATATGAAAAGGGATGAGTGAAAGAGGTGGCAGAGGATGGAGAGCCAGAAGGGAGTCCTGTAAAAGAGTCAATGACGCCTGGCTTGTGTCCTTCCTCACAGTCTTAGCTGGGCTCCAAGTTCTTGGAAAAGTTTAAAAATTTTGAGAGTTACAAAATGTCATTTTCCTTCAGTCCTTGTTGGCAATGGGGCAGCAAGCCGACGATGGACTGAATAACTGTGAATTTATCTAATCTGACTCTCCAAAAGAGCAGACAGCTTGGAGTTTCTCATTAGGAAACAATGGGGAGAATTTTCTGACTCATCTGAAATTGAGCAGAGAAACAAGAGGGCATTTTAAAAAGTATAAAAACCAGGGGCAGCTGGGTAGCACAGTGGATTAAGAGCCAGGCCTAGAGACAGGAGGTCCTAGGTTCAAATCCGGCCTCAGACACTTCCCAGCTGTGTGACCCTGGGCAAGTCACTTGACCCCCACTGNCCTCAGACACTTCCCAGCTGTGTGACCCTGGGCAAGTCACTTGACCCCCATTGCCTACCCTTACCACTCTTCTGCCTTGGAGCCAATATACAGTATTGACTCCAAGACGGAAGGTAGGGGTTAAAAAAAAAAAAAAAGTATAAAAACCAAGACCAGAGAATAGGAGTTATTCACATTTACGTGACACTTGTGGGAATTGTGGGAATTAAGTGAACCCCACTGACTCCATCTTGTGGCTCAGTTCTCAATTCTGCATCCAGCTCAGTTCCCTTTCTATTCAGTTATGGACTTAGTCCAATTTCTGCCTTGTGAGAAAACGTTCTTGAATTGTTTGAACCAAGCCTGGTGTGGCTGGTGAGCTGGACCCCTCTACCTGCTGCTCAGAGAAACCTTCATCAACGACCAAGGTTAAGCTGACCTGAAACCCAGTCAGATCTGAGTTTTCTCACTATTACATGCCTCAGACAACCTATCTGTCTTCTTTGAAAACCAGCCCCACCCTGGTCAAGCAGTTACTGTTTTCCTTGTTTCTTTGGCTGAATGCAGACACTGGGCAGGGAGTGGGACACCTCTTTTTCTGATTTCGGGGAATCTCACCTCTTTACTCACCCCTCCAGTCCAATAAAGTTCCTAATCTTGCATCCAATTAGAAATCAGGCTACCTATCTCGAATCCTGATCTCTATCTTGTTCATTGTTTTCTTTTCATACATAAAAATCTTTCTCCCCCTCTCTTTGGAGTCTAGTGCCAAGCTGAGGAGGCCCGGTCCCAATGTGTTATGCAGTTGGCATGCATTAAGAGACTGATATGCACAGAAGCTCAAACCTTTGTTTCCTCAGCTATTTCAGATTTTACGTGTCACACACTCTAAAATTTACCCCAATCACTGCACGGTGAGTCTAAGGTTCCCCCCAATCCAAATCCTAGTTCTACTGCCTACCACCCCAAAGTAGGTCACTTCACCTCTCTGGCCTTGGGCTTCCTCATCTGCCAAAACACAAGACTGGACCGGATGGTCTGGCTCAAAAAGCCAAAGCTCTGAGGTAGAGTATCGTAATGCTTATTTTTTACAGAAGGCAAAACGGAGGCTTTTCAATACATCGTTTGCCCAAGATCTCCTTGCCAGGAAGTATCAGAGCCTGGTCTGAACTCAGTTCTCACTTGGCCCCGAATCTAGAGCTCGTTTCCATTCTCCTTTTCTTCTTCTATGGGAGACGGGAAGCCAAGCAGACCACAGGGGCCTTCGCACCAGCAAAGTGTGTCCAGCAGGAGCTTGGGCGACAGTACTCAGGAGAACAGATGCGCAGGGGCCTGAGTTTGAGCAGACCCAAGTATTTAAAGCCTGTGGATGTGTGAACAAGGGTAATGAACAGCCATTTGTCAAAGTGAAAAGGTCGAACCTAGTTTCTATTCCTTACAGCTCCTTGGTGTGTTTCTGGCACTGGATATATGTTTGTTAATGATATCTAAAAATGCACTGGAGATGGCCTATTTTTTTTTAATATCTAATAAAAGGGAAAACTGTTTACACTGCACCCATCAAGCCGACACTGTACGACAGATGGTGAGGCCAGTCATGTCCAAAGGGGACTGAAAGCCAGAAGTCTAGACTAGAAACACCTCATTTGACTCAGTCCTGTCCCCCAGGTATATGGGTGAAAGTGGTGAAACGTGCCATTAGGCTAACTTGTAAGATGGCAAAAGGAAGGGAAGAAGCTCAGAAAACTTATTAACTTGGCATATTTGAGGGCAAGAGTAGTGGGAAAGTATGAGTTCTAGGATGGTTTATCTCCTTTTCTAGATGATTAGAAACTTCCTGCCTGGGACCTCAAAGGTCACCCAATCAGAGCCAGCTGAGTAGAAAGAAGCCTACCTCTACCTAGAGAATGCCTATGTGGCCATGGTGAAGGGCGTAAAGATGAACCCAGAAGACTCAGCAAGATTCTGGTATAATTTTGTGGTGGCAAAAAACTGGAAAATAAGGGTAAGCCCTTCAACTGGGGAATGGCTGAACAAATTGTGGTATATGCAGGTGATGGAATACTATTGTGCTCAAAGGAATAATGAACTGGAGGAATTCCATGTGAACTGGAAAGACCTCCAGGAATTGATGCAGAATGAAAGGAGCAGAACCAGGAGAATGATGTACACAGAGACTGATACACTGTGGTAAAATAGAATGTAATAGACTTCTGTACTAGCAGCAATGCAATGACCCAGGACAATTCTGAGGGATTTATGGAAAAGAGTACTATCCACATTCAGAGGAAGAACTGCAGGAGAGGAAACAAGAAAAACAACTGCTTGAACGCATGGGTTGAGGCGGACATGATTGGGGATGTAGACTCTAAACGACCACACCAATGCAACTATCAACAATTTGGAAATAGGTCTTGATCAATGACACATGTTAAAATCAGTGGAAATGCGCATCAGCCATTGGGGAGGGTAGCTTGGGGGGGGGGGGTGAAGGGGAAAGAAAGAGCTGGATTATGTAACCCAGGTAATTTTTTCAAAAAAATAAATATTAATAAAAATGTTTAAAAAAATAATACTAACAAAAAAAAAAAGAATCTGGTATAAGCCAGGTTCTGAGGCAGCCTCTCCCAAGATTATCCAGGCCTCATTCTTATTGCCATTGTGCCCATGTTTCCCTGGATACATCTCTTGCCTGCCTTTCTCTTTTCTTTGGACAGTTGATTCTAGATCGTGGGTAGAAGATAGGCAAGCTGGACTGGTGTAGCAGGGTCAGTCCTGGCCTAGCTACCCTAGCTTGTCATCTATTACTGCCCCCCCAAGAGGGTGATGAGGCTTGAAAGTTGAACCCTAACTTTGGCCTCACTGCCCTAACCTCCATCTCTGGTCGCTTGCCAGTGTCTCATGCCATGGACCAGCCTGTCCAGTTCTGATCAGCTTTTTAAAGTTCCGGCCACTGCATAAGTAGAAATTTTGAACCTTTGGACTTCGTCCCCCAGAAGTCCCTTAGTATTTCCCAAAATTCCCTTTAATCTCTCCTGTGCCTCCACCTTTGTGTGGTTACAATATTGTTTTATATTAAATATATTATATTTATATATATAAATATGCATATTTATATATATCTCTGAAGCTCCTCCCTCATTCTCTCTCCTCGAGCATGGCTGAAGTTCGTTTAGAACCTTTTCACTCTAAGTTTTTTATGTTAGTTTATTCTTAATAAAACTTTATAAATATAATATTTAGTTCTTGTATATTAATTTTCATCTCCACGCCACAGACTCCGAGAGTAACCTGGAGCAGGTCATTCATTGCCCCTTTTGTGGCCTGTAAAATGAGGGCTTAAGCGAGACGACGTGTAGTGCCCTTTCCAGCTGAATGGTTCTGCTCTCCAGTGGACTGATAGGCAAGCAGCTGCTGAATGGGGATGCTGGGGTCACAGTCAAGAAACATTTCTTCGTGTAAGCTCTCTCTCCAAAGGAAACATATTTTTTTCCCCCTTTGCTATATGAAGGAAGGCTCAAGGGTGGTCAGGGTAGGGAACCGTTGTCTGAGGTTGCCCGGTCCAATGGCTGCCCATTCTGTTGTGTCTCTTGCTCAATTCTACCTCTCATTCCTTTCCAGCCTCTTGACTACAGATTTTTCGTGAGATCACATCCCAAGACCTATCGTGTCTCACTTCACATCTTCATCAAGCAAGTGGGCAAGTCATCTGATTTTTCTGCGGCTCAGTTTCCTCATCTGTAAGGTAAGGGGTTTGGTCTGGCTCTAACATTCTATGATCCTTAAGGCTGGTCCTGTTAGGGGGACATCTTGGATCTTCCTCTTCCTCTCTCTTTAAAAACGGCAGGACCTAAAGTTAAATGAGACCCATTGCTGGTCTTAGGTGGGATCTTCCTCTCTCAAGAAGTTACTTTCACGTGCTCATGCCCATTTGTATGGGCTCAACTTCCCCTTAGTCGTCATGGCAATCACAGTGGCCCTGCATGGCAATGAAGGCTGAGGGAACTTCAATTAGATAATGATTAAGTATCTCCTAAGAACAAGGTCTTGTATGCCGTTTGGGGCATGCGGAGATTTAAAATGACAGCTTCAGCCCTTAGGCAGCTTAGAACTTACCAGGCAGCATATGGGGGCATGAAAGGATGGTACGGCAAGAAAAGGATACATTTAGAGAAGAGGCCACGAGGAGAACAGTGCCAGCTGGAAACTAAGCTACCACCAAGTATGGAGGGCTACATGAGCACGCGCTGTCCAGATCGGTGGGAGAACCTTCTGGGAGTCGGTGCAGAAACTGTCACAGGAAGCGGAGAAAGCAGCGATGCTCGGGGTCTTCGAGTTGTTGAGTTTGGCTGCGTGCGAGGTAGTCTATGGAGTATGGAATGAGCCTAGAAGGGCAGGTGAGAATCTGACTGAGGAGCTCTGACTGCCAATGGGAGGAGCTGTTCCTTCAGGAAATGAGGAACCCCGAGTTTCTGAGGGGTGAAGCAGTCAAAGCAATGTATTAACTGGACTCCAGTGGCATGGCTGGGGATCTGACGTGGGATCAGAGCAAGCAGAGAGCCCAGCTTGGCCTATGCAGCTCTCTGGAGGGGACCAGCCCCATTCTTATCAATTCTGGCTTTGAAGCGTCAAGGCCTTCACATCCTGCCTGGCCCAGAAAAGACAGAAGAGGGCTGGGTGTTCCCAGGGCCCCAGCTGTGAAGCCCAGGTCAGGGTAAAGGTTTCCCAACTTAGCAGCAGAAGCATCCTAGCACTGAGCCTGAGACTATGAAAAGATCAAGGGGCTTAACCTTGTGATGACCATTAAAAACAAAGGGGAAAAGGGGGCAGCTGGGTAGCTCAGTGGAGTGAGAGTCGGGCCTAGAGACAGGAGGTCCTAGGTTCAAACCCGGCCTCAGCCACTTCCCAGCTGTGTGACCCTGGGCAAGTCACTTGACCCCCATTGCCCACCCTTACCAATCTTCCACCTATGAGACAATACACCGAAGTACAAGGGTTTAAAAAAAAAACAACCAAAAACAAAACAAAAAAAAACAAAGGGGAAAGAGGCCTAAAGTCAGGAAGTTCTGGGTCCAAATCTGGCCTCAAAAACGGCCTAGCTGTATGATCCTGGGCCAGTCACTTAACCGTCATTGCTGAGTCCTTACCAATACTTAGTATCAGTTCTAAGACAGGAGGTAAGGGTTTAAAAACAACAAAAAGGAATACAGCAGAACATCTCAGCAGACCCAGCACTTGGAGACCATCCCCTTCTTTCCCAATGCAGGCAGGAAGTCCCCCAGCTTTATTGGTCCCCTTTGTGTCTCTTTCATTTGCATCCAGCCCTGACCCCTTAGCATACATCTCACCCTATTTTTTGTAACCAGGCCCATTCTTTATTGTTCCCTCGCATCCGTATTTTCTCTTGAATTCCGAGCTGCTAATAATCCTTGCACAGATGCAGTTTCACAAGTGGGAAAAGACCCACTTCTACAAAGAGATTTCTAGCAGCTCTTTTTGTGGTGGCAAAGAATTGCAAACTAAAGGGATCACCATCCGTTGGGGCATGGCTGAACAAATTGTGGTATGTGACTGTGATGGAATACTATTGTGCAATAAGAAACGATGAACAGGATCATTTCAGAAAGAGCTGGAAAGGCCTCCATGAACTGGGTAAAATAAGCAGAACCCGGAGCACATTGTACACGATGACAGCAATACTGCGGGATGAGCAACTGGACTAGCCTTGGCTGCTCTGAGCAACAGTGATCCAGGACAGCTCCGAGGGGCCTGGGACAAAGAAGGCTCTCTCTCCACCTCCAGAGAAAGAACTGTCGGAGTCAGAATGAACATCGAAGCATACTATCTTTCACTTCAGTTTATCTGAGTTTATGTTTTAGGGCTTGGGTTTCAAATGATTATTCTCTTACAAATGGAC
Source organism: Gracilinanus agilis (assembly GCF_016433145.1). Taxonomy (NCBI): domain Eukaryota; kingdom Metazoa; phylum Chordata; class Mammalia; order Didelphimorphia; family Didelphidae; genus Gracilinanus; species Gracilinanus agilis. Next base: position 284,547,531 of record NC_058135.1, on the reverse strand, counting down.
AATATGAAAGTCTGTTTTGCATAATACGTGTAGGACCCAGATCAAATTGCTTAAGAGGAGAAGGCAGGGAGACAGTTTGGATCATATAACTTCAGAATACTTGGGTGGAAAATTGTTATTACATGTTATTGGGTAAAATAAAACATCTTTACAGATGTAATTTCACAAGCATTTGTTTATACCTACAATGTGCAATTCTACAATGGTAGAATCTGGGGGGAAAAGTCCTCAAGGAGTTTATATTCTCCAGGATTTATTACTGAGATATCCTCTTTTAACTCGGAGAATTCTTATGAGGCAAGTCAGGAATTAGCATCCCCATTTTGCTGACAATATTTTCAGAATGGCTGACTTGACCAAGAGAACATGGCTAATCACTAGGGAGGGCAGGACTTGAAAACATGGCTTTTGCCTCCCTCATTCCAAATTCGCAGCCCTTTCTAAAAAAGTCAATTAGGGATTCCATACATTAAGATGTATATGGAAGGGAAGCTAGATGGTTCAGTGGATAGAATGCCAAGCCTAGAGATGAGAGGACCTAGGGTCAAATCTGGCCTTAGGCAGTTCCTGACTGTGTGACCCTGAGCAAGTCACTTAAACACCATTGCCTAGCCCAGGGGTCGGCAACGTTTGGCTCTCGAGCCATATCTGGCTCTTTCTGCAAGAGCCATGAAGTCCATTTTTTTTCAGGCACTGTTACAGGAGTGGCACTGCGAGCACTGTACGGCTCTCATGAAATTATGTTCATGGCTCTCATGGCCAAAAAGGTTGCCGACCCCTGGCCTAGTCCTTACTGCTCTTCTGCCTTGGAATCAATACATAGTACCTATTCCCAGACATAAGGTAAGAGTTTTTAAAAAAACGAATATGGAGCACTTCCCTGGGCTAGCACCCCCTTTTTATTACCACACAGGGCTCCGTGCTTGGCTGTACTATCCCTCCCGTGAAGCAGATGGGAAGCTGGTAGAAGAGGTATGAGATTTGGTCAAGGCTGACATTAAATCTTGGCTCCATCATGGTAAAGTTCTCCTCAGCCTCCTTCTTCATCTGCACAATGGGAAGACCTGCCTTCACCAAGTAATTGCGGGGAGTGCGGAGGTCTGGACTTGGGGTTTCATGTATGGGGGGAACTCTGTGCTGTAGAATCTTCTCGTACAGCTGTCCCCGTGCCAGGGGTACTGAGAGTTCAAGAGCCAGTCTGTCAGAGGCAGCCATGGGCCCAGCGCCCCATGCAGACATCCCTGTCACTGCGGGCTCTATAGGCCAGTTCATCCCAGAGGCTGTGGTCTCCGAGATAATAGCCTTTGACTAGAGAAAACTAAGAGCCAGTCCTTAGGATTCTGTCCTAAGGCTGAATGGAGGTGACTCCTGGCTTGGAGGCTCTGGGAAGTCATAGCCAACCTCCAAGGCTTAGTGAATGGGGTCTGGTGACAGATTCATCTGAAGACAGATGGCCTATGTGCAGAAAAGACCCTCTTCCAAAGAGTGGCCACAGGCGAAGAATTTTTCTGCCCACAAAGATTCATAGGACAACCATCTCCTAAAGCACAGAAGGGTAGTAGTGACTTGGAGCTGCCATACTAATGACATCACAGACTTACGAAAGCAGAATTATTATAACTGCTTAGGTCTAGGAAGCAAGATTTTTAGTTAAAACAAAGGCTTGGTAGAGCACCAGGCCTGGAGTTGGGAGGACCTGGGTTTGGATCTAGCTCTAGCCACTTTCTGGTTGTGTGATCCTGGGCAAGTCCCCTAACCCCCATTTGCCTAGCCCTTGCTCTTCTCTCAGAATTGTTACTAAGACAGAAAATAAGGGTTTTTAAAAATTAAGCATCGGACTGTGCAAGGATTGCTGGGCCTCTAGGCTCCCCAATTTCTCCTATGAAAACCCTGCTGTGTTGTATTCTAGAATCTAGAGAGGCGGGTACAGCCGTGCAGCTTTGTAAAGAGACAAACCACCACTGAGACAATACAATGCAAGCTGAGATACAAGGAGCCCTTTTATAAGAAGTGACATGCTTTGTGAATGGGGCCTTCCAGTGGCTGGGCAGGCCTGACAGCTCGGTTCGGTGGCAGGAAGCAGCAGGTGAGGATTTCACTGTGCACTGGCAGCCATGAATAGGGTTGAATGTTTGTCCTTTTAGGTTCTGCTCCTGGACCGGGCCAGACCAGAACAGAGCTCAGGTTGGTTTCTCAAAGAGGTACTCGAGATCTGGGGCCCGCAGCCTCTGTTCTTTATTCTTGTTCTTGGCAAAGTCCCTCAGCATTGCCATGACTTCATTTTCAAAGATCTCGGGGGCTGGCTTTGCTTCTGCAGAACAAGGGGATAAGAGACAGAGCTCAGGCCAGTTTCAAGCTCGAGGCCTAAACTCTGGCCCTGGGCTCGGTGTACTTCCTCCAGCTAAGAAGCCTAGACCCGTCCTGCCCTTCAACTGAGCTTGGGATTGAACCTTCCTCTGCCCCAGCAACATGTTTCCTGGTTGTTTCCAGCGTGGTGTGTAAACCCCCTTAGACCTGTGATGGCGAACCTTTCAGAGACCTTCGAGCCCGAGTGGCCAAACTGCAACCCTCATGCTATGTGTGAGCCTTCTGCTTTACCCCAGACAGGGGAGGGATGAAGTGTTCCCATTGGACTGCTGGGCAGGGGGGTAGGTGATAAGAGAAATGTCCTTAGGTTCGTGTGGAGAGGGGGAAGGGAGCCTCTCCCTCCCAGCCAAATTCCACCACACATGCCATAGGTTTGCCAACATGGTCCTAGACCAGTGATGGTGAACCTTTTAGAGACCATGTGTTGTACCCCCCCCATCGGACAGGAAAGGGAATAAGTGGAGAGGAGCAGGGAGGCATGGTGGAGAGGGGGAAGAGAGCAGCTCTGCCAGAGTCCCTCTGCCTTTCTAGTAACTAACTCTGCTGGGGCCTGTGTGTATGCGTACAGAGAAGTCTCTGTGTGCCATGTTTGGCCCTCATGCCATAGGTTTGCCATCACAGCCCTAGACCATGCCTCTTCATTGGGCTGGGACTACTTACACTGTAGCAGCTGGGTTGGGTGGAGGAAGGAAATTGGGGAGAACCAAAGTAGATAAGAGCCCTGGAAATCAGGAAGACCTGAGTTCAAATCATTTTGTTCCTAGCTGTGTGACCCTGGGCAAGTCATCTTTTAAGTTTCCTTAACTATAAAATAGGGGTAGTACAGCACCTACTTTATAGGTTTGTTGTGAGCATCAAATGAGATATTTGTAAAGCAAGTAGCACAGCACCTGGCATGTAGCAGGTACTACATAAATGCTATTATTAGCATTCGTTATGGGTTTATTATGGTGCCCAACATCCAGACAGAACTTGCCAATGTCTGATGGATTTGACACACTAATCACGTGGCTAATTTGTGGAAAGACTAGGCCAAGTGCTTTCTGAGAATAGCAATCTGATTTATTGCTCTGTCTCTCCCTTGAGAAGGTAAGACTTTCTTGCTTTTTAAATGTCTTCAGAGCCTTGCACAGAGTAAGGGTAAAATACCCTTTTCATTTATTCATTGACAACAGAATGTTGATATTCTTGCAACCACATTCTTAGGTGGCCCTGATTGTACAGTGCCTAACATTGGTATGGGCTCAGAAGTAAACAGATCTGGGTTCCCATCCCAGCTGACACACTTACAATCTGGGAAGACACACTATTTCAGAACCTCAAGTTTTGTTTTTTTTTTTCATCTGTAAAATGGGGTTAATATTTGCACTCAGGCAATCCTATCCATCACCCAGCCTTAGATTCTCCTACTACCTGAGGATCTAGGGCCAGCTAGTCAGGCCCAGCTCATTGAGCTAGTCGCCTCAGCATAGTGCCTTTTAACAACTCTCAGCAAAGCCTCAGGGTGCCCTAGAAATGTAGCCCAAAGTCTGGATGGGACAGATGGGAGATCTCTCTGTTTTCATTTTATATTCTTCCTCAGACGACCCATTCAGATCGTCTCATCTTGAGTTGCTGTTATCCAGGCCTTTCCGGAAATGTTCTAAAGGGTAAGCCAGTGTGTTGAAGGCCTTTGAGCTGGATATTATTTTAGTCTAATCTCCTCATTTCACAACTAGGGACACTGAGGACCAGGAAGGGCAGGCAACTTTAGTCACACTTTTGAACCCTGTTCTTCTGTCCTCCAACAGAGCCCTTCCCATGGTCTCTGGCTCTTTTGCTCTTTCTTGGATATCACAGCATCCAAAAACCATGAGCTATTAAAGGAGTGTTCACAGGTTCCTGAAGTAACAGCGCAGTATTATTTTAAGCTTAGCTCACAGATTCAACAGAATCTTGTTTGAATGATGGGATAAGACTCAAGCATAACATAAAATTCATTTAAAAATATTCTTTTATTCTTGAGAAATAAATCTTATTCCTTGGTGGTATCCCACAGCTTAGTGTAAGAGCACCAGGCACACCTTGTTTTGGGTTTTCTGGATAAACTGAAGTGATGATCACAGAGAGCCAGGGTTTGCAACCTGGCGTGGCTACTGCTCATGTGACTTTTATCATGTCACTGATAGCCATCCCCTGCCCCTCCCCCCCATTCTAATGTGTATGATGACACCATCTACGGGACCTATGTGTGTAATGTGGGTGGGTGGGGAAGGATGGATCAAAGCCTGAGGATACTGTGACTGTTCTAGGAGTTGAGATACAAGAGGAGGCTTGATACTCTGTAAAGAATACTGGGTTTAGATCCAGAAAATCTAAGTTCAAGCCTTGGTTTTACTTACTGAAGTCAACAGTCTTAGACAAGTCACCTCCTCTCTCTGAGACTGGTTCCCCTGATGTAAATCGAGGGAGTTGGACCAAATAACCTCTGGAATTCATTAAGCCTAAAAATGTGTGTTCCAAATTTCTGGTCAAGAACACACTTTTGAGACCATGGCTCCCAGGGCCAACCAGTTCTTAAGGACCTCCATCTTGCTGTGCTTTAGGGTTTTCAGGTAGAGTATAGCCATCAAGCCAGGAGGGCCCTTAGGCCAACCCTGTCATTTCGCAGGGGAAGCCAAGTCTGGGAAACAGTTTGTGTTGGAGCCAAATTAGAACCCAGGTCCCCCAATTCCAGACCCAGAGCCCCAGGTCACCTTTGTCACCTGGCAGTACCTGTTGCCCAGTAGTAGATATCCCAGTCATTACTAGGCTCATTGATTAGTCGGTCATAGAGGTTCAGCTGCCTCTCCGTCATCTGGTGGAGATTCTCCTTGGCAAAGAGGCTAAATGAAGAGGAAAGAAGGTAGTTCAGAGGGGCTGCTTGTGGCCGAGAGGTCCCAGTGGCATATCTGCAGAAGCAGCCCAAGAATTCCCTCCCTTTCCTACCTCAGAAGGATGCAGTTCTCTAGCATGCCTCTCTTCCTGCTCTCATAAAGCAGGCGGGCCCTCTTGGTTTCAATTGGTTCATCTGTTCGCTCTTCCCATGGGGGCAAAGGGATTTCAAGCATGTCCTTTTGGGAGTCTGTTGGGCTGTCACCTCGGTAGAATCGCCTGGACATCGACTTGCCCCCGAAGGGAGATACAAGAGCGTGCCTGAACAAGGCAAGAAACTAGGGGGGGGAAAAGGGGGAAAAAAAAAAGCAGTGAGTTCAGCTGCATGTAACTCAAGTCAAGAAATTCTTTTAAAAGCCTACTAAGTGCTAGGGACTGTACACTGAAAAGAATGCAGATTCTTAGAATGCTCACCTGAGATGGGATGCAAAGGAAGTTATCTGGGGGCAGGGGGATAAGCTGCTCTAAATCAACTTCTAGGGTTAAGGCCCAAGGCCAAGTGTGTAAGTGTGGAGGGCACACAGGCAAAACCAAGAGTTCCTAACCAGAAGGAGCTCTAATAGGTGTAGAGAAAAACCTAATAAAAGGAGCTTTTGAGGAAGAAGAGAATGCAATCAGTTAGGATTGGGGAGTGGGGAAGGAATGGGGAATTTCTCGGAGGTCGAATCTGAGCTGCTGATGCAAATTTTGAAAGGCATGGATGAAGAGAACATGCACCCAGGGATAGGGATGGTTTATTTCTGAACAGATGCATGGCAATGTGAGATGGAAGATCCAACTGAGGGAATAACTGGGAGTCCAGTTTGGCTACAATGATAAATGTCAGGAGAACAATGTTAAATAAAGCCAGAAAGATTCTTTGTGGGTTCTTTGTATGTGGAAATACTCATGTTTATTGATGTTTGTCAAGTTCATAATGAAGAGAATCTGCAGGATTAAAAAAATAAATCTGGAAAGAATGGTTAGCGCCAGATTGTGGAAAGCTTTCACTGCCAGGCAGGGAAACTGGTATTTTCTCCTAGAGGTAAGTGGGGTTTGTTGTTAGGGTTTTTTTTTTGTTGTTTTTTTTTTTAAACCCTTACCAGAATTCTATCTTAGAATCAATACTAAGTATTAGTTCTAAAGCAGAGGAGCAGCTAAGAGCTGGACAATGGGGGTTAAGTGACCTACCCAAGGTTCCACCACTAGGAAGTGTCTGAGGCAAGATTAGAACCGAGGACTCCCAGTTTCTAGGTCTGGCTTTCTATCCACTGAGAGACCTAGGGGCCCCAGTTGCTAAGGTTTTTGAGCTGAAAGCAACATGGCCATGATTTATGGAGGATGAACCAAAGCACTGTGGAGGACAACTGGAGATGGAGAAATATAGGTGTCTATATAAAAATTCTCTGGGTAGCAACAATAAAGGTCTGAAAGAGAATATCCACAGGAAGGGAAAAGAGAGGATATGAGATACTGTGTAGACAGAACTGAGAGGACTTGGTTACTGATCAGATATAGAGGGTGAAGGAGAAGAGTCAAGGATGACTCAAGGAACATAGGTAGCTTAATGTGGAAGATTGTGGTGTTCACAGAAATTTTAGATTGGAGAAGGGTTTGGTTTAGGGCAGTGATGGGCAAACTTTTTAAAGAGGGGGCCAAAGGAAAGGAAATGTTCATCATCAGTCTGTTTCTAAGGCAACTCTTTCAAAGTTTCATTGTATTGTATCCTACTCGTTGTATTCGTCAGATTAGGAATGATGTCCTGCTGCCCCATAGAATATTATTTCAGGGGGACGCATGTGGCCTGCAGGCCTGGCCATAGTTTGCCCATCACTGGTTTAGGGGAAAGATGAGAAGTGGTGTGGTTTAATGGAAAGAGAATTAGACCTCAGTTCTCTGAAACTCTTGATTGGATATTATCTTGGGTCCCTCTGGGTTTCCACATATATAAAAGGAGGCTGGACTAGATAATCTCTAATGGTTCCTTCTAGGTATAAATTCCTTTTTTTTTTTTTTTTTTTAAACCCTTACTTTCCATCTTGGAGTCAATACTGAGTATTGGATCCAAGGCAGAAGAGTGGTAAGGGTAGGCAATGGGGGTCAAGTGACTTGCCCAGGGTCACACAGCTGGGAAGCTGAGGTCACATTTGAACCCAGGACCTCCCATCTCTAGGCCTGGCTCTCAATCCACTGAGCTACCCAGCTGCCCCAGGTATAAATTCTGATCTACCATTTCTACTATCCATACTCACTCACTTTAACTCCATATCTCTTCTCCTTGGTAGACTAGTGTGGAATAGTGAAATAAACACTCAGTTTGGAGTTGGAAGGCCTGTGCTTAGTTGGGTTTTGCTACTCATCTTGGGTAAGCTATTGAACTTCTCCCAAATGAGAAATGGTCCAAGGATTTGAACAAGAAAATCCAAAATTTCTATAGCTATGTGGACAACCTAAATCACTAATAATTAGACACACAAATCAGAGAAACTCTTAGCTTCCACCTCTTACTCAAAGAGAGGCGGGCTTAGAGATAGGAGATCCTGGGTTCAAATCTGAACTTGGATATTTCTTAGCTGTGTGACCATAGGTAAGTCACTTAACTACCATTGCCTAGCCCTTATTGCTCTTCTCCCTTGGAACCAATACATAGTATTGAGCATAAGATGGAAGGTAAGGGTTGAAAAACAAAAAAAAGAAAAACCTTGGAAGACTTCTATGAATTGAAGCAATGTGAGGTCAGGAGATAGGGAAGGGAAGAAGCATTTCTATGATACATGTGATGCTGGCACTGGGCTAAGTGCTATTTATTATCTCATTACATACAACAACCTGGGAGACATACCTTATGAGGTAGATGCTATTATTATTTTTATGCATTTTACAGATGAGGCAATTGAGGTAGGTAGAAATTAAGTGACTTTTCCAGAGTCACATACCTAATAATTTATCTGAGCCTGGATTTGAATTCCTGACTCTAGGCTTACCTTTATATCTACCTACTAGGAATATAAATTATACAATAAACACAAAAGCATAAAAACAAACAATTTTGAAAGATTTACTCTAATCAACACAATGACCAGCCATGATTCCTAAGGTCCAAGGGAAAAGAATGCCACCTCCCGATAGAGTGAGGAAGAGACATTTTTGAACAATGCCAACATGGGAATTTGTTTTGTTTGACCAGGAATATTTGGTGTAAGTGTTTCCCCCCACCCATTAGGGGTAAGGGAGATAGGAGGGAGATAATTAACTGAAAAAACAAAGCAAAAAACTTCTCTGGGTCTGTTTCTCCATGTTAACAATGTAAAGATTGGAATAAATGGTTTCCAAATTTTCTTCTAACTAAAAATCCTATGAACCACCAAGATGTGGAAATTGAGTCGCATAGGTTAAAAGATCTGTTCAGGAGGAAGGTAGAACTATAGATTTCAGAATAATGAGGTACTTTATGAAACTGCTACTGGGCTTAAGTATGTGGGCTGTGACAGAAAGAGACCTAGCAGCCCACCTAGTCTTTGACTACACCTCTTAGGCCCACCTTTTGATCATAATCCAAAGGTTCAAAACCTTGTGATTCATCCCAAACTGTACTTTTGCGTCAAGGTCATTTCCTCTTTCTGCCTTCTCTAGGCTCTGTCCAGTGAGTTCAAGTATATAACCATAACACCAAAGTATTTGGAGAGTAATGGAAAGTAGGCATAGCTGAGCTCTCTCCCAAGCAGCCTCATATTATTCCATGATCTTGGTACAGGAATAAGGCAATAAATAGGAGTTAATAAAGTACTTCCCCTTTAGCTTAGGAACCTTTCTTTAGGCCCTGAACCCTTGGGTAAATCCTTCTGAAGTCTTTGTTATAAACCTTTAAAAAAGAACATATGAGAGTAGGGGTGGCTTAGTGGATTGAGTGAGAGTCAGGCCAAGAGACCAGAGGTCCTGGGTTCATATCTGGTCTCAGCTATGTGACTCTAAGCAAGTAGTCACTTAACCCCAATTGCCCAGCCCTTATCGCTCTGCTGCCTTAGAATTCATACTAAGGCAGAAAATAAGGGTTAAAAAAATATATGAGGAATCAAAATTCTTTTATGAGCTTTGAGTAACTTCTTGGTTTCTGGCGGAAAATAACATCCTCATAACTGCACTCTGTTCCTTAACCAAACCTGTGTTTATGTACCAACTCTCAAGGAGCAACTTCCCTCATCCTACTCCAATTGGCAGAAGGCTGTTTCAGAATAGGGCACTCCAGACTCTCCTTCCCTTACCCACTCAGTCACTAGAGCCTTCCCTTCCGGAATCCTTAGGACTTTTCATTAAAACAATTCAGATTTCTTATGTACAATCAAAGAACTCAGAGTGGAAATCCCTAACTCCACAGTGGAAGAAAGTTGGCTAAGCAGAAATTTCATTATAATAGGCCCCATTTGCATGTTAAAGGTTGGTCCACAGCTTTTCAATCTCCATAACTGCTATTTGTACCTTAAAAGAGCCATAAAGATGAAGGTGGGGGGGCCTAAAGCTCCAAATCACCAACTTTGGGGGGTGGGGTGGGGGCAGGGATTATGCAAGGGAAACACTCAACTCTACCAAAGGTTAGTTAAAACCAAGGTTCTGAAAAGCCTCAGTAGGAGCCTCGGTCAGGAATTAAGATACCAAGACTGAGTCCACTGGATCTTAAGGTCTGAGCCTATCTTGTATAGTTTCCTCTTAGTAAGACCTTATTAAATTCCTGGAAAGCTAACTGAATCCCATCTCATCCTTTATCTTTCTCAGCACCAAGCAAGCACTGTACCTAAAAGCATCTACTATGTGCCAGGCACTGGGCTGAACATAACACATTACACATTACACACCCAAGAGGCATAAAAATATCAGGTCCCTCATTCTTTCCTCAGAGGAAAATGCTAGCTTAAAAAAAAAAAATCACACCCAGTGAAGCAATGGAGAAACCGTTATTTTTTCTTAAAAGCTCTTTCTTCTGTCTTAGAATGGATACTAAGTAACCCAAGTATCAGCTCCGAGGCAGAAGAGCGATAAGGGCTGGGCAACAGAGTTAAGTGGCTTGACCCAGGGTCACTGTTGGCCAGCCTCAGGCCAGAGTTGAATCCAGGTCGTCCTCTCCAGATCCGGTTCTAAGCAGAGGGCCACCTAGCTACCTCTTTCTTTGTTCTTAACTGAAGAGTTTTCCGCAGTCCCAGACAGGTCTTTAGCCCCGGGTTACAAGAAAGGCAGAAACAGAGCCTGCCTTTCTTGGAGAAGCTCCCAGGGCGTGGAGGACAGCTAGCTGTCATCTAGCTACCACAGAGGACCGGGAAAAGATTTCGGTCTAAGGCAGATCCATCCTCAGGATTCGGAGGAGCCGGCAGCTGCCGGATTTCTGCCCTCCTGACGCCGGGGGGCATGGGCTGGCCAGCTGCGCCGGGGCCGCCGCTTCTCCCTCCTCCCCCTCCCACCTAAAGTTCTTGGGGTAAAGCCGGGTTCTTCCGGCCCATTACTGTTTGGGGGGGTTCAAGCTGTGGGAGGATCGGGATGTGGGGATGCTGGGGGGCCAGAGCAGCAGGCTGCGGTCCGCGTGTCGGGGGGGGGGGGGCAAACGTCATCTCCCGAGACGGGGGTGGGGCCGCCCATTCGCCCATTCCAGAAACTAGGACGCAGAGGCGACGGACCCAGGCCCTAATCGAACCAGGACGGCCTGGGGGCCGCGGCTCCCTGGGCCCTCACGACGGGCAGGTCCAGCCTTCTCTCTGGAGCTCCGCGCCCTCTCCCCCGCCCAGCCTCGGCCAGTTCTCCTCACCCGAATCGCAGGGGCGGCAGCCCCCGCCGCCGCCATTTCCGCTCAGGCCCGGCCGGAAACGCGTCCACTCGCCACATCCGGGGACCTCGCGCCGGTCTCAACGCGCCCGCAGAGCCTAGCAGGGAGGTGGGAGAGGCGGGGCCGAGCGCGCGTGCGTGCTGCGTG
>NC_058135.1:284432404-284531772 GCF_016433145.1 Gracilinanus agilis | reverse complement strand
CCCCCCCACCCCCCGAAAGCGGGCGGCGGCGGGCCTAGGCCTGAGGGGTGGGGGGAGGGGCAGGAGCGCCCGGCCCCCCGCGGAGGGGGGTGCTGCGTGCAGAGGCGGGGGCGGCGGGCCGAGGGGTACGTGGATGGGGCGCGCCTCGCCTGCCCCCGCTCTGACTCGTGTCCCTTTCTCGGACGCAGCGGCAGCACCACCATCACCTTCCTTCGTTGCTGCGCCCCCGGGGTCCGAGAGCCATGTCGGAGGGAGTGGACCTGATTGATATCTACGCAGATGAGGAGTTCAACCAGGTGAGGAGGCGGCAGCGCCCAGACCCCAGCCCCGGCCAGGGGGGAGGGGCTTCCCGGGAGGAGGGAGGGGGCCCAGCCCGCGGGTTTCTGAGCCTTTGGCTGAGTGTGAGGGGCTAATCATGTCCGGGCACACGAGGACACCCTGGCAGGTGCCCCGAGGAGTGGCCCCACGGCTGCGCCCTCCCCGGGGGATGGGAAAACCCAGCGGGAACTTGCAGCCTTTGTAACACCGGGATGGGGAGGCGGGGCTGGGAGAGGGATTTCATAAAAGACCTCTGCCGAACTGGGATGGCTTCTGAGAAGACTGGCAGTAAGTTCAAGCGGGACCTCGCTGCCCAGTTGCCCCATCCTGTGCTTCTGGGCCACACAACCTCGACTGAAACCTTGGAGGGTTTCCTTGTCTCCCAGAAGGGTCCTCCGGTGATAGAACTGGGAACTCTAATCCTGCTCTTAAAATCCATGGACCAGTCTGCCAGCTAAAATTGTATTTCATTGTGTCCTGCCCGTATCCCATCAGGAACAACTCTGTTTTGGCCTGAGCTGGCCCTGGCTTCACACCTCACCTCCATGTTATGTGGTCAAGCCTAGACTGCTTAGAATTCTGAGAAACCTCTCTTAACTCACCTGGAAAGTGGTAACAATGATAACCCACCTTTGCAGAGTCCTTAAGTCCTTTTCCAAGAATCTTAGAGATCTCTGCTAGGATCTGTTTGGGGGGGGGGGCAGTGAGGCCGTTATACCCAGCTTTGCAGAAATGTGATTTTGTTACTCCCGGCAGTTTCAGCTGTGGAGTCATTCCTTCCATTGTTGTGTTTCAAAGTCTAAGGAGGGCTAGGGACCCGAAGGGGAGAGGGGCAGAGAAAGTTGGGGCCAGCTCCTTGAAGGTAATTGTGGAGAATGGCAGGACTCTGTTGAGAAATGCTTCTAAATCCTTGCCACTCCCATTTTTAACTTGTCCTCAGCAAAATGATTATCTCTCCCAGGTTAATGTCCTTCACAGGCAAAGAAGGCAATAATGACTTTTTCCTCCTTTTTCAAAAATACCTAGAACACAAATGAGAAAAGTAGGGTCATGTGGAAGGGAAAATTTATTGATTGGGTGGTCTAATACTCAGTTTATAGATAAGTGACTAAGCTAAAGTCCCTAGATTCCAGATCCAGTTAGTAGTCATTCCAGTCTACGATGGAGCAGTCCAAAGCTGTACTTTTACAGAACTTACTCATGTCTGTTAATGCAAAATAAGGCACAGAATAAATTCAGGTCAGTGCTGAGAAGAACTAGCCCAAAAGGACTCATCCAGGGAGTAAACTGAGGCTCAGATGAATGAATTTAGACAATGTCTCATAACAAGTCAGTGGCAGAAATGAGACAGGCCATTTCCTGATGCTGTTGCTTTCCTATCTCTTCAAAGCCTTCAGTCAGACTGTCAAAGAGGATGGCAGGAAAGGAAGAAGGTTTTTTTTTTTTAATTCCACATGATAAAAACAATCTCCATTTCCCCTGTTAAGTGGGTACCATATGTACTTCTTCATGTACTACTTGTTCAGAAAGTTGGAATTTTCTAGGTAGAAGGGGTCTTAGAAATCATCTATTCCAATCATTTGAAGAAATTAAAATATAAGTTTGCTCAGTCTCACCTAAATATAAAGTAGTCCAGCCAGTCTTTGGCCAGGCCTTGGGACTCTAAATGGGGCTCTTTTACTTGGTTTGATTCTGTACTAAATTGCCTATAACCTGAAGGGGCTCTTTTCTAGCTCTCCCAGAGACCAGAGGTAATTGTGGGGAGCCTCAACAATAGCCATGTCAAGCTGGCAACATTTAGTACTGGGCAAGTGGAGCCAGATGGGGTTGTGGTGGTCATCTCCTTGAAAGAATGTTGATTGTATTTGACTACTGTTGATTTTGAAGGAGGAAGGGCAAACTAATTCATTTGCTCAACTCATTTTCTTGTCATCTGGACCTGCTGAAGAAGGAATATAAACTCTTAATGAACTCCTATTAGAGATGGGGTTGGATTGAAGACAGCCACAGAGTAGACTAAAAGTAGATTGGTGTTCATGAAGTATTATAAGCTGGCTGAGGCCCAAGAAACCCATTCAACTATCAGTCTAAATAGAAAAATAAAGCTTGATGTTATTCTATGACCAGTTCATGTAAATCATGCTGTGGCTGCCATCCTACAAGTGTACTTTGAAATCCTGGTTTTTTCAGAGACTTTTTGAGAGAAATTTGGAGTCCCATCAGTTCCCTTGACCTAGAGATACGTGCTAGAAGAGCTGTGATATTCTCTGGTGAGCGGGTCTCCAGTTAAGTGGCCTTGGTTGGCTGCTTTGTTGAACCATGTGTCCTTTCAATCCTCCTTTAAGACTTGGATTGTAGGTGCCCAAGTTCCTTGCCAGCAAGAGACCGTTATAAACCTGGTCCTTGGAAAGAAGCTACGCTTTTTCAGCTCTGTTTCCTGTAGTTGTAGCAATTGGACCATACTTAGTTATTTCTTTAAGATCCTTAAGTAAACAAGAAATGAAAGCTTCTGGTAGGCCTTATCCTACTACTGCTCCTAGAGGACAGTCTCAGGAGTGTGGGCTGGAGGCCTGTGTTCATTTGGTCATCAACACATAATTTCCTCATAAAGACTGCTTGTTTCTTTTATTACCCCTAAACCCTTACTTTCCCAGTTACAACTGTGAGGCAAAAGGGCAAAGGTGCCCAGGGTCACATAGCTAGGAAGTTTCCAAGGTCAGATTTGAATCCAGAACCTTTTGGCTCTATCTATGGAGCCATTTGGCTGCCCCATGACTGCTTGTTTTCATCTTGGGTACCTTTCTGTAGTAGCTACTGCTCTATTATGTTTATTGTCACGTGGCATGTTTCTGGGTCATAGATGTGGCTATTGAGTCCTCATGTAGAAGGAATGTCATCCTCTAGCTGCAGAGGTGGGGGAAGGGAACAACATTTATGAAATGCCTACTATGTACTAGGCACTGATTGATCCATGGAAGGGAAGAACTGAAGCCCTGGATGAGAGATCAGACTGTACCTGTGGTAGAATGTAAGCCTCATGAGAGCAGGGATTACTGCATTATTTTGAATTCATAGCCCCCTACACACACACACACACACACACACACACACACACACACACACACACACAGTAAATGCCATCTGGTTGACGCTAAAGTAGTACTACCCACAACCATGTGGGTAAGTTACCTTTTTATCATGTTAGACAAAGCAATTATAATTTTTGTTTTGTTTTTAAACCTAGGAACATTCTTAAGGTTTGTGATGTTGGGCCTATATGCTGCTCTATGGAAAACTAAACAGCTCATTTGGCCACAACCAGCCACTCCCATGTTTCCATTCATGTTGTCCTTGTACCTGCTGTCATCTTTCTCCCCATGTCTTCATATGCTTACCTGACTTGGGTGTAAGGTCTCAAGCTACAGTCTTGACCATCTGAAATATGTTCTTCCTGGATTGTTTTTTGCCTCATTGAATCCCCATCTTGTCCCATTACCCAAATGGATAATCTTTTGATTTTTATTTTGTACTCCCTTTTTAATTTTATGTTGCCTTGTTCTGTTAGTTGGACTACATGCTTGGCAATTGTCTTTTTTTTTTTTTTTAACCCTTAACTTCTGTGTATTGGCTCCTAGGTGGAAGAGTGGTAAGGGTGGGCAATGGGGGTCAAGTGACTTGCCTAGGGTCACTCAGCTGGGAAGTGTCTGAGGCTGGATTTGAACCTAGGACCTCCTGTCTCTAGGCTTGACTCTCAATCCACTGAGCTACCCAGCTGCCCCCTGGACTACATACGTGGAAGAGCATTTTGAACTGTATTTCTGTAGTATAAGAAACAAGACTATGGAATGCATTTTGCCCATCTCCTCAGTCTATAAATGTTACCCAAGAGTGAATGTCTTTCCATTTTATAATACAGAAAACCACTGAAGAACCAGAGAGAGGAGGTCTTTGAAAGTCACAGTAAACCTGTGATGGAAAGTAAGAGAAATCAAAATACTGAAAAAAGGGGATTTGAATTTGGTTGTAATTGGCTCCTTTGGGCCTTGCTAGGATTTGACGGACTCATCTGTCTGGTTTTTTAAATGAATGCTGTCTTAGATTTGTATGTCACCTTTACTTTCACCTAGACCTTTCCTTCTTCCCTCCCTCAAGCCATCCCTCTTAACAGACTAACAAAGAAGAGGTAGTTCAGTAAAATTAACCAGTATATTAGGAAGGTAGTATGGGGGAATAGTGAATGGGAGAAGCTATGGTGCTGGATTAAAATCCTCTGATTCGTACAAGAAGGAGTTTAGGCAACTCTGTTGTTTGTAAAAACATGGGGGGTTTGGACTACATGGCCTCAGATTTCTTCCATTGCTAGACTTCTGATCATATGATCAGGCCCCTTCCCTCAATTTCTAGAACAGAAAGGTAAGAGGTGCATATTCTCATCCCCTTTCTGGGCCAAGCTTGGTTAGGATTCCCCCTCTCCCTCATTTATGTTGTCGATGTATATATTTTCCTGATTTTTGTCATTTTGCATTAATTAATACAAGTTTTCCCATGCTCAGAACTCTTTAAAGTGTAGTAAAATTATATTTATTAGATGTCACAGTTCTGTCATTCCCTGATTGATGGGAGATCTACTTGTTTGCAGGTTTTTTTCAATCATAAAAAAAGTTTTGTTGTGAATATTTGAGCATTTATAGGACTTTTTGTCTTTGGACTCTTTTACATAGCAGTGAGATCTTTGAGCATGGGTTTATTGGACACTTTGGGCTTAATTCCAAACAGCTTTTCTTGATAGCTGAGCCAAATAATACCTTCTCCAACAGTGTGGTAGTGAGCATGCTTTCCTTCACCCCTTCCAACACTGGCTCTTTCCTCCTTTTGTCAAGAACCATTATTAGGAGACACTACCTGTACCTATTCTGAATGGAGTTGTAGTAGAGAATTGGTAGAGTTTGACAAGGGATGTGACTGAGGCATATCATTTATCCCACTTGTAAAAGGTAACGTGGGGGAGCGTCCCCCAAACACTTAGCACATAACTGAGGCATGTGGTATGGAGCGCAGGGCTGTTGGATCATTGTTACGTTGCCTTCTCCTCATGGTTCTGCAAGACCTTCTTGGCTCTGACCCTGAAGGCGAAATAACAAGAATTGGTTTCTTTCCAGTAGCATGAATAATGGTGCCAGCTTCAGGGAAATCCTGTACTGCTTTGCTTGGTTATTTTCTAGATTCAGCTATGCCACAGGGTAGGTCAGGTTTTCCAGATTTTCTTATGTATGCCCTTCTAATAAAAAAGACCTTTATAATAGGTTCTAGTCTAGGTGTTAGTGTTCTCCTCTGATTGCAGCATTGCCAAGCATCTGCTTTCTCAGCTCATTGGAGGGTGTCTATTTCAAAAGTGCTTCCGGTGTCCATGTAAAATGCTGGGTCCAAATAGCCTGAAAGGGAGAGCTTAAGAGAGAGCCTGGAGCAGAGGCATCCTCTGTTACTCTGCAGCCTTGGAGTGTTTGTGCTCTATTTTAACATGCCAATATCTGTTGATTGTTGGAGAGATCTTTGATGTGAACTTTAAGTTGTCTCTAATTTATTTGAAATGTGCTTTCTTATTTATTAGCCTGCTAGAAGCCAATGATTCCTAATTACTTTGGAATTGTTGCATACTACGGAAATTGCCTTGTATAGTGTAACTGTCCCACCCATCCCCCCCAAGAGCTCAGAATTGTATTGGATACCTAATGTAATTAATTCAGGATTTTCATAATGTATTTTTGAGAATTTTATGACATAGCATGAGAAATCTTTTGGAGATGGGCAAACATAGGTTTTAGAATCACCTATTTAAGCATTATGTTTAGAAAGAGCTGCCTACAATTGGACTACTGTAAGTAGTATTTTCCTTTCATTCCTTTGCCTTAATTGAAGATACATTTCATACTTGTAGTGTACTCACTTCTTTTCACTACCACTAACCGTACTTGCTATGCATTAAGAGATTTTTTAACTTGTATTAGTTCAGTTAAGTTAGTGACATAGTTGAGGTTGGAGGTATAAATCTTCTCACATTTGTACCCTGGAATAGAAGGCGCCTGTCTTACATAGGAAAGTCAGTTTTATAATTTGTCCTAAACAGTCTTTCTGAGAGCTTGCTTAACATGAGGGAAAATTAAACTAAAGGAAATGAAGCAGGAGAAACAGATTTGAGAATGAATCCTCTTATTGAGGCTTGTTCAGCATAGGTTTAAAGAACTCAAATTCCTTTGAAGGTTGGGGCTGTGTCTTTGGATCTCCTAGGCCCACATACTTGGGGAGATGCTTCATTTTTGAGTAGATGAATGAAGTGCCAACCACCCCATTTTGAGCATGGAGTTCTTCAGCAGCTGCTTGAGTTATGGTTTCTGCTTGTCTGCCCCACAGGGCTGGTGACTTCCCCATTTGGGGAACTCACTCGATCCACCCCTCATCCCCTAGGACCCAGAGTTCAGTAATGCTGATCAGATTGACCTGTATGATGACGTACTGGCTGCTAGCTCGCAGCCATCTGATGACCGAAGTAGCAGTGCCGAGCCACCGCCTCCTATCCGACAGGAGCAGTCTCCCAAGCCCAACAGCAAGTCGCCGGCGATCCTGTACACCTACAGTGGGCTGCGGAATAAGCGGGCTGCAGTCTACGTGGGCAGCTTCTCCTGGGTGAGCCTGAATAGCCAGCAGTGAGCAGGGTGGCCATGGGACAGACTAGCGCCTTCTAGAGCTACCTTGAGGTTGGTCTTGGAAGTGTGCAATCTTCAGAGTCTACTCTCATTTGATCTTGAGGTCTGAGAGTGGGGTCAGTTGGATCAGCCTCTGGGCGGAAAATCCTCAGGACTTGAATGGTGCTGGAGAAAGCAGTCATTTAATGGGTGCAGCTATTTCTGTCACTGTTGCAGCCCCTGACCCCGGGGCTTTATGTCTAGCAGGGTCATCTCTGGGACGCGCTTTCAGTGAACACCTTGAACTCTTCTTGGTGGTCATTAGATGGTCCTGTGATTATGGTGGGTGACGGGGATCAAAGGCCCTCGTAGCTCTAGTACGATCTGGGTAGGTGGTGACTCTTGTTCTGCAAAAGTCGTTTCTCTTTGGTTTGGGCTGGTGGGGGGAGGCATGGCCACAGGATCTCTTTCCCGTCCTCGGGGAAGAGTTCCTGGCTCTGGTACATTCTTGGTATTCAGAACAGGAATTTCCAGGTTTTGCAATAACCATTCTTTGAACTTATGATTGTTAGCCAAGGCATCCTGGAGGCCTAGGCCAATGGTGAATTGGGTGGTAAATTGGGCTCTTGTGTCCTTCATTTCTAGAGGGGGGAAGGGAGTAGGACGAGTGAGGGTTTGAGATGAGGGTTTAAAGGACACCTGCCTTGAGTGAAACAAAACTGGTTTGGGGTCTCCTAGGGATATTCACTACCTGGGGCCATGGTGGTGATTAAAGAGTTGTGGTTTCAGGAAAGGGGACTTTTGGAAAACCTCTGGAGATTCTAGTCTTTGACTTTTCTTTTCTACTTTACTGGTCCCAGTGGACAACAGACCAACAGCTGATCCAAATCATCCGTTCTGTGGGAGTCTATGATGTTGTGGAGCTAAAATTTGCAGAGAATCGCGCTAATGGCCAGTCCAAAGGGTAAGAACAAAATAGGGGAATTTCTCTTCAAGATGCCTGCCCCATCTTTGTCATTTGGGATCATGAGGCAAAGTAGAAAGTAGGCATTAATGGAGCCCTGCTCCACCCAGCAACAGCCATCCACCCCGACCCCCTCCCCAGGCCATTTTGTAGTTTGAGCATTGAGCAATAAAGGAAGTTTCTTTCAGTATCATAGAGATGGGAAGAACATAGGCCAAAGCCCTTTGGGGACTTCTTTCTATTTATTAATGGTTAATTCAGGTGGTTGTTACCTCGTTTCCTTTCTTCCATGCCCTTCCCCAAGGTATGCTGAGGTGGTGGTAGCCTCTGAGAATTCTGTCCACAAACTGTTGGAGCTTCTGCCAGGCAAGATTCTCAATGGGGAGAAGGTGGATGTGAGGCTGGCCACCAGGCAGAACTTGTCACAGTTTGAGGCGCAGGCTCGGAAACGTGAGTGCGTCCGAGTCCCAAGAGGGGGTACGTGGAGATGGTCTGTATGGAGGGGGGGTGGGAAAAGGGAGGGCTTTGATACCACGATGTGGGACTAGCCTGCAGCGTGAGGGAGGTTGGGTGGGGGTGAATGGAATCTGGGAAGAAGGTGAGAGCCCCTTTACCAGTGAGGTGTGTCCCCCAACTTAGACCAGGTCAGCTTGTGCCCCTCCCTGTATCTAGCCAGCCGCTCAGCATGCCATAGTAAAAGGAGCATTGGACTGGGAGTTGGGAGAGCTGGCTGCTAGTCCTAACTCTTGCACCAAAACAAGCCGCGGGCTTTTGGGCCTCAGTTTCCTCATCTGTAAAATGAGTGACTTGGACAAGATGGCCCTTAAAAGTCCCTCCAGCTGTGAAATTCTCTAGTTCTGAGAATAAATATATATTGGATGGACTTCATTGTACCCATCCTGCATTGTAATGTAGGAATAGTTTAGTTATGAGTTGAATATGCTTTCCTATTTGTCTTTGGGAGCAGCCACCCAGAATGTAATTTCCATTAAGTAAGCTGTAATGTTGGAAGTTGTGCTGTGTCCAAAGGGTATGTTGAAAGTCAAGCCAGTGCTGTTGTAGTGGCAAATCCAGCAGAAGGGTGGCCTGCGTGGAGAGCTAGAGAATGGGCACTGAGTGGTGTTTCTCCAGCCTTGTCCAGGGGGTAGGGAACCCTGTTGGCCAACCTAAGTAGTCTGGTCTGCTTGGCAGGTCTAGCCCAATAGTGGAAAAGGGGCATCAGGCTTCTCAAGCATGATGCCAGGATCCCTTAAGTTCATCTGATTCTGTACTCACCAAGCAACCTTCTGATCTTAATTTGGTTTCCCAAATAGGCTCTCCTACTGGGAAGAGAATGCGCTGACCAGCCGACACAAGTATTCCGGTCCGCTTGGCAGTTATATTTCTCATTGTAAATTAATAAATTGGCATTCTGGTTTATGAATCAGTCTCTTGTGAGTTTGGTTAGCGTGAATCAATCCCCCAGGGTCCGATCACCCCTGGGTGAACTGATAAAATCGAGTTTCTGAACCTGCAAAAGCTGAGGACCAGACCTGGACTGTGGTATCCTCATCAAGGTGCAGCCACCCTTCAAGGCCCAGCCTGAAACAGCTTACTTAACCTTATTTAACCACAGTCCCATGACATCTGAAGGTCACTGGGTGTTTCTGCTGTTTAGGCACTACCTGCAAAGTCCAGCCCTGCATTGGGGCTCCTCCCCCAAGTACAAGGATGGCCCCCTCACTGTTCTGTAGGAATTCCTCTCCTCTGATTCATCTTTTTTGATTCCTAGGGTCTCAGCCCCATGTGCACTGGGTTGTGGTCACTCTACTTTCTTGGCCACTTAAACAAGTCTCTCTGATTTGAGAGCCTTTTCCCGACTTGCTAGTTTAAAATGCCTCACTCTGAAGGAACAGGCCTGCACCTCTTTTCTTGGGGGACTCTCTTGACTGAGATGTTGGGGTGATGCAGCAGTGTTGTCTTTCTGCTGCCTCTTCCGGTTTGGCCTCTGTGATTCCTTTAAACACAGCCAGAGGTGTAGGTGCTGCATAAAATGGGACAGCTACTCTTGGGACCTATGGAAAGCTTAGGCACAAATTAAAACGCCTAGGTTGGAAAATTATTGCTAGTGAGGCTGTTAATCCTCAGGAAGGGCACATTGATCATTTTTCTTCAGGCTTAGAGGCTATCAGGAGAACTGTGAAGAAACAGGGTCTTTGGATGTGTTTATAGAGTGTGAAACGGTCATCTACTTGGAAGTGTAGGGACCACTGAGTCAGTGGGGTGTGGTACAGCTGAAGGAATAGGAAGACTGGTCAGGTGGGGGGACTTTGAACCCCACTCATCAGGCTTCCAGATTGCCTGGTTGGAAGATGCTATAGGTTTCTTGTGAAGAGCATTGTTAGCAAGACCTGCTTCCTCCAGGTGTCTGGCTCTACTCTGGAGCAGGACTGGAGAACAACGTCTTCAGATGGAGGCTACTGAGAGGAATGCTTTTCCCTTAAGGAAACAGTTTTTTGGAATAGCTCTTGGGCAAGGCAGTAGATCGGGATGCTCTGACCTTTCATAGTTGTGGAGGCACAGAATGAGCCTGTAGGTTCCATCAGCTCTAGGGCATGTTCTGTGTGCAAGTGCTCAGTCCTTTCTCTTGGTGTTGGCACAGCCCCTCAACAGAGAATCTCAGGACGCTATCTCCCCACCATCCCCTAAATCTCCCAACTAACTTCACCCCTTCTTGGTTTGTTCCTCTGGCCTTCCTGTTCACGCACCCAGCCCTTTCCAAGCACAATTGCCATTGGGCTCCCTCCCTTTCCAGTTTTGCAATGGCAAACAGACATTTGTAGATATGCGTTGAGGGCGGAAGGATGAGGGCTTGGTCTGGAGACCATGAGTTCTTGTGTTGCCCTAGTTTCACTGAGTGATAATGAGTAGATCTTACCCTTATTTCTCATTTCGGCCTTCCCTTCTTGAGGGAGGTGTGTGATGATGCTTCTGTGGAATCTTTGGAAGTCTCAGATAAATGAGTGATTCTGGAAGCATGACCCCTGTCCCCAGGAAAGACCCGACAGATAAACAGGGTAGCAGCGATAGGGATGATTTCTTCTCCCTGAGCCTGTGGCTTCACTAAATTGTGCCTTGTGGGCCTCCTTTGCCAAGGCTATCAAGGGTGCAGGAGTTCATGTTTCCCCCACATTGTAGACACCTTAGTCAGATGTGTCCTTCACTAGATCGAGATGGTGCAGGGGTTGTGTCTGGTGCTTGGGGCAGTAACACTAGCTCTGTTTTGCTTCGTAGGAGTACCACCACGTGCCCACTCCCGAGATTCTAGTGATTCTGCTGATGGACGGGCCACTCCCACTGAGAACCTTGTGCCCCCGCCCCCCCGTGTGGACAAGCCCCCCAGTGTGCTGCCCTACTTCAGCCGCCCTCCCTCAGCTCTTCCCCTGATGGGTCTGCCCCCACCCCCTATCCCACCTCCACCTCCTCTCTCCTCGGGCTTTGGGGTCCCTCCTCCGCCTCCTGGTATCCATTACCAGCATCTCATGCCCCCACCTCCCCGACTGCCTCCCCACCTGGCTGTGCCTCCTCCTGGGGCCATTCCACCTGCCCTGCACCTCAACCCCGCCTTCTTCCCCCCACCAAATGCTGCAGTGGGGCCTCCGCCAGATGCTTACATCAAGGCCTCTGCACCCTATAACCACCATGGCAGGTAAGGACTGCCCTGTTCCCTTCTAGAGAGTTGGGCTAGATGAAGGGGAGTCAGTGTGTGAAGTATCTTCTCTCTGCCTGTGCTGAAGAGGAGGGTTTCTCCGAGCACGCGACCCTCGCCTTTTCCTGCATCTCTGCCAGAAGAGTGCTTAGACCCAAGAAAGTGTGCCCTGTCTGTCGCCTTGCTGTTGGATTGCCCTTCAGTGGGGCTTTTCTTGTCTGCTTGGCCCAGGCCCTGTCCTCATTGTTCACCCTGATGGACTTGACTAAATTCAGTTCCATAAGCGCTGGCTGCCCAGCCCTGGTAGATAGGTGCTGGGTGGTGGGGGAAGGTGTGGGTGTGGATTTGGGGTTTACGGTGCCAGCCTGTCCTCAAGGAGGCTGTGATGTGTTTGAGGAGATGACACGTGAAGGAGGAGAGGTCAGTGCAACATCATACCCAATAAAGTGCCCTGCTGTACGGTACAGATCTAAGTGCCACGGGCGGTCAGGGATGGTGTTGTCTCCGTGCAGCCGAGAGCTGGGCCCCCCGCCCCCGACGGTGTGTGAAGCCGAGTTCGAGGAGATCATGAATAGGAACAGAGCGATCTCCAGCAGTGCCATTTCCAAAGCTGTCTCTGGGGCCAGTGCAGGTAACTGCTTTTGCCTTTGCTTCCATCCCCTGACTTTTCCCCTCAGCCTCTTCTTGGGGGCGGGACTATT
This sequence comes from Gracilinanus agilis, assembly GCF_016433145.1. Taxonomy (NCBI): domain Eukaryota; kingdom Metazoa; phylum Chordata; class Mammalia; order Didelphimorphia; family Didelphidae; genus Gracilinanus; species Gracilinanus agilis. The sequence goes on along the minus strand of NC_058135.1, from coordinate 284,519,421 downwards.
CTGGGTCACACATCCCTCCTGGAGTGGGACAGACAATTTTGGGGGAAATGGTTTGCTTTTCAGGCTCATATCCTGTAGTGTTTGGGGAAGGTGATTTTTGGTTTTTGTATGCTGGAAGTTCTTCCCAAATTCACTTTTGTACACTGGCCCAGTCCATAATCAATCCACCTTTGGACCTGGGACAGAATGTTCCATGCGCCATTTCAATTCCGGGCTGGGCTATAGAAAGATGTTTCTGCCTTGTAAACTTCTGCCTTGAACAAGGGACCTCCTGAAGTGGGCAGAGATGACGTGACCTAGATCAGATTTGCCATTCTGATGTAGACCCGGAGTATTACGAGGGAATGCTTTGACTGGCCTGGCTTTGACGGCTTGATCACAATTTCAGAGTCCCAGTCTGGACTTGAGGTAAAGGCGACTGATGCCACAGAACATGCTGGGCCATCTTAACTGCTACAGCTCTGTTGGGGCTAGCCTGGTGACTCTTCATGCCTCAGGGTCAACCAGGAGCCAGGGTTGGGAGAAGGCCTGGGCCCTGGGACTCCCTGGGCTGATGCTGAGCCCAAGTGGGGGACCAGGCAGTCCCAGGCTCGATTGCTAGTCTCATTGCTGCCTCATGGTGTGACTCGGGGCAAGTACATGCCCCACAAATGGTAGGCATTTATGAAACAAATGTTCATGTGTTGGCGTGCCTTTCTTATTCTATGCTAGATCTAGGGCTTTGGGCAAATTTGACAAAGCTGGGGTGCCCAGAAGAACATAGGGCTGGAAACATTAGCATCATCCTTCCAGGGATGGTCTTTTCCTCATCCTGGGCTACGAAGCCTAAAATACTCCAGAGGGCTATTTAGTGGTTTTCTTTCCCACCTGCTAATGTGGGTTAGAGGCAGGAAAAGTAGGCCTATATATTCCTCTCCTGATTTTTTTTCCTTAAAAAAAATCTTCTTTTACATTTGATTAAATCTTTATCTGATTTTTCTTGATCTCCTGCTGTATTTCTTTACCATTATTGTATCTCCCAGAATCTGGTCTTTCCTTTTCTCTTGTACAACTACCTTCAAGTCCTCATTTCTGTTCCCTCAGAATATCCTCAAGACCTTATTATTCTCAATGGACTCTGTCCTTGGACTCTTTCCTTCTTTACCTTGCTTTCTGTCCCAAAGTGTCCTGGTAAAGGCCAAGTCCTTGGCTCCCTGAGCGTGAATCCTGTGTTAGCCAGGGCCAGGTGAGAGCTGTGGATGGCCACATGCCTTGTCAGGAAGTGCTGAGGCACACATGGACACACCTCTGCTTTGGCTTGTCTTCCGTCTTCCTCCCTCTCTTGGTCCAGTTTGCTTCCGTTGCTCTCCTACTCATTCTTGGCCTTTCCTACCCATCCCGCATCAGGGGATTATAGTGACGCTATTGAGACGCTCCTCACAGCCATTGCTGTCATCAAACAATCCCGGGTCGCCAACGACGAACGTTGCCGTGTGCTCATCTCCTCCCTTAAGGACTGTCTTCATGGCATCGAAGCCAAGTCCTACAGCGTGGGTGCCGGCGGGAGCTCTTCCAGGTGAGTTCCTGATTGGTCTGCTGGTCTACCAGCCCTAATAGCCCTCTCCTAGGGATCGGTGAGGGGGGAAGTCACGACTGTAAGCCCTGACCTCTCTAGGACGAGTTCAGGAAGATGGAGGAAGTCAGAAGGTTTTTTATTATTAATCATCTTAGGTTATGGTGCTAGCTAGGTGATACAAAGGTAGCTCTGTTAAGAAAAGGAGTTTCAGTTTGTGTAGGCTCGATAATCTGACCTAAATGGAGATCATAGAATAGGGGAATATAGTCATGCTAATACAAACGGCAACACCAAAAAATTTGTTCTTGAGCACCTTGAAGAGAGAATACCATTGAGCCCCTCTGGAGAACCCTGAAGGAAGAATCTTTTCCAACAGGAAAAGACACCGGTCCCGTGAGCGATCACCTAGCCGGTCCCGTGAGAGCAGCCGGAGGCACCGGGACCTGCTCCATAATGAGGATAGGCACGAGGATTATTTTCAAGAAAGGAATCGGGAGCATGAGAGACACCGGGACAGAGAACGGGACCGGCACCACTGAGAAAGGTGAGACTGGCTCCACTCTGGCCACATTTCTTTGGGGGCCTCTGCTGATGCAAACCCTGAGCATCATCTGCCCAGCCTGTGATGAGCCTGCCCTTGGGCTGGCTCTGAAGGTGGTAGGGAGTTATATAGGCGAAGCCTACTTCTTCCCTGCTACAACCTCTTGGGACTGTCTGCTCTTTCCCCCCATCACGGTTTGAGTTAGGAAGCCAGGAAGAAAGGAAGCAAATCCAGGTCTAATCTTTCCACCCTCTGTGATGGGTCATGTTGATCTGTAGCATGCCAGATGAATGACTTTTGAAAACTGGGCCTAGATATGAAGGAAAGTGGAGGGGGAGTGGGGGAGGGATCATTTTATAGAAGAATGACAAGCATCTGTTTTCCACTTCTAGTACAGATTGAGAGAGGAGAGGACCTTCAAGATTGCAGCAGGAAGGATTTAGGTTAGATCAGGGGAATACCTGCTCTCATAGAGGATTCCTAAAACTCAGCAAGTTATCCAAGAAGATTATTGACCGCTTCCGTTGAGGTCTTTAAAAATAAGTTTCATTCCAATTTATTTTTGCTGGCCTGGGTTTACTCTGCTTTAAGCCAAGCATGAGTTGCTGTGAGGGTACTTCAGGATTCCTTCCCAGCTGTATGATTAGAGACTTGAAAGGCCAAACGTGTTTTTTCCACTATTTTCCAGAACAGTGCAAAGCCACCCAGAGATATGGGTGTCAGGATTTGTTTTCTCTTCCCTTTTGGCCAGTTTCTGACTTGGAAAAAGACCAGAGCTGAGGGGACAGTGAGGTTGGAGGAGAAAGGGGTCAAGGTAGTGGTGATCACAGTAGAGAGAAGAAATGGAATATATATATTGAAATAAATGAAATATATATATCGGTAGAGAGCAGGTGTGTGTGTGGGGGGTGTGTGAGTGTTTTGCTTGCTTTGAGAGAGGATGTGACTTTAGGAAATGTCATTACCTTGCTTAATGACAAGAGATACTCAGGAGGGTCACCACTGGCACTTTGATGTCCTAGTAACATTTGAGTACTGTGATTTGTTGTGTTTGGCATTAGGAAAGTCAACACCTCCAATGCATTTCTGACCTGACTTCTGCTTTGAAAGCTTCCTTTTCTTGCTCCAGAAGGAGTAGTAGTGGTGGATGGCTCTGATGCTAGGTTAGATCTTGTACAATGGCTCCAGGAACCTTTTTAGAGTTGGGAGTTTGCCACTGAGGGAAATTTGAGGGCAAGTTTTCACCCAGGTCATGTCTCCAAGATAAACTGAGGAATGATCTCCTGACCTTTCTAGGCATACCTCTTGAATTGACACTAAGCCCTCTCCTTTCTTAGAAGTAAGCGCCAGATTCTCTCTCTTTGGTGTGAGCACTGCCCTGCTTATAACAAGATGCTTTGAATGGAATTCATGCACCAGTTTGGTTTTCAGTCTATTGTGATAGAGTTGTGTACATTGCCCTGTGCTGTCTCCTCTGTGCACTGCTGGCAGCCGGGCATGTCCTTGGGAGCTGGCTGCCTTAGGCCAGAGAATAGAAAAATTGTTCTGGTCTCCAAAGCTGCCTCAGCTTCAGGAGCTGGTGTAGGTCGCTGGATGTCAGCCATCATACCTGCTCCAGAGATATCCATTGATCAGGAGAATAGAGTATACCGGTTGCAGCCTAGATAGGCCACCGGGCATCACTGGGCCTCATTTCCTCTGTCTATAAGATGGAGACTAATTCTTCCTGTGTCTCTAAAGGACAAGGCTCTATTGTAGATTTGTAGGATTTAGAGCTAGAAGGCTCCTTGGAGATCTAGGCTAACCAAGGAAGCAATTTGTCCAACCCAGGTCTTGGGCTTCAAATTGAGAGCTCTTGGCACGTGTTGATTGAGGGAATAATTTAAAATCTAGTAAATTGGTTAGTAAGAACCACTATTCAACTAATGCAGTACAGATTAAGCCTCTACTGTATAGGGCTTTGACCTTGTCAAAGAATGATTTGTGTTCAATGACTTTTTAAAAAGTGCTTTAGTTCTATGCAGAAAATGGGAGTAAACAATGTGGCCTCTTTGATTTTTAGGCATTTAGGCTATGAGGCTGAATTACTATTCATTGTTGTTTGATGACTGTTAAATCACAAAGTGCTTGAAATTAAATTTGTCATAGGTCTATGGTCAGGTTTTCTGCAGTCCTGTTAAGTGTCTGGGCCAGCCTTGAACTTACATTTTTCCCTTCATAGGGAGGAAGGGAGTGAGATACTCCATTTTCTTTGGATTGGCATAATGACTGGGGAAACAAATCAGTTTCCTTCCCCCTCTCAGAATGACTTGGGTCAAAAACCAGATAATGGCCAACTTTTAAACCTTGATAAAGCTACTGATGCAGAGACTCTTAAAATTCTTGGTGGCTGCTGTGTTGTGAGCCAGGCTCCAGGATGATTGTGTACCCCTTCTCCTTCCCAGAGAAGTTTGTCCCTGATCCTACCCCTGCCTCCCATGCGAACACTATCTTAAGCTCTGTGACCTCCCATCCCCATTGGAAGATGTTGGTCTGAGCAGGTGATCCTGACTTTGGAAAAGGAGGGCAGGTGGACACCAAGAGAGTGTCACAGCCTTCTCTCTCGCAGGTCTTTTAACCCTTTTCCACTTTGGGGCCCTACATGCAGGATTCCCATCCCAAGAATCTTTGGCCTTTAGCCTCTGTCGGAAATTCAGTCTTATTCTATGTACCAAACCACACCACAAGGTAGTGAAAGGTAGGTTTAGAAGGAAGCCCTTTCTCATTTCCTTTGGAACCCAGGGGTATTCCACAGGGAGTATTCAATGTGTGGTGGTTTTTTTTGTTTTTTTGTTTTGTTTTTGTTTTTTGGTCGCTTGAGGATGATCTAAGGCTATCTGGGGGTAGGGCTTGATTCTGATATTTGACCGGTTATTCATGGATATAGTATTCTCATTCCTATTCTCATTCGCACCCTTTTGTCTCGAGGAAAGCAGAATTTCTTGTACACAATCCAGTCTGATCAAAGCAGAGGGTGTTTGGATTCTTTTCTTTCTTTGTTACCTCACCTAACTGCTGGGTGCCTCTGCTCATGGATTTTTCATTAAACACTTTGGGACCCCTTAGAAGTCATTTAGTCCTAGCCCCACATTTCACAGAGGAGGAAACAGGTCAGACAGGGCCAGTGACTTCTTGAAGTTCCTTTCAGGTGATCAGTGTCAGAACCCGGATTCCCACTCAGTTCCCCAGGCCTGCTGTCAGAAAAATTGTGCACAGTGAATTGGGCAGCCTTCTGAAGCCATGAGAGCTCATCTTGTCAGAGGTCTTCAGGGAGAGACTGACTAACCAACCACTCACTCACTATATGTGGGGGCTTCTCACCAGGTTCAGGACTAGATTGGCTACTGAGGTCCCTTCCTTCCTGTGGCTTCTCAGTTCAGCCTTCTTTCCTTGGCACCTTGGCAGGAGAATATGTGTGTTTTGAAACATTTGCTCATTCTTTTAGCATTGTGGGGGGACACTCAAGCCTTTATTGAATTCTTTACCTAGAGGCTAAGTAGTCAGCCTCTTGGGGGATTACCTGCAGCCTCCAGTGCTGGCCAGAACTCTGCTTCTGAGTGAATAGAATGGGGACCTCCCACCCCTGCTCCCACAGATAGCCCCCTTTCCAAGGAGCTGTCACGGACTAGCCCAGAGTTTAATGGGTGTGGTGCTCATTGGTGCTGTTTGGCCTTCAAACAACTTTAGTTCTGTTGCTACTTGTGTCCATTCTGGGCTGTAACTCAGGAGATTTTTGTACTCCCAAGTAGCCCTTGGCCCTTGTTTTCCATTCTGATTTGAAAATGTCTTTGCGTTTTCCCTACCTAAGAATAGACTTTGTGATTGACCTACATATAGAACCCAACCTCCCAAGCTGGTGGCATCATCCTTCTTTGAGCGGGGAGTGTCTGTCACCCATAAGGTGCCTACATAGTGCTTGGAGTTCCCATTCTAAATCTCTTGCTCTCTCTTCCCAGTTATTGTCCTTCAGGGTAAACTTTCGAACCTGATTAAGTTTTTAGATGCTGCTACTCCAAGACAAGCCAGCAAGCAGCTGTCCTGCTCTCAGCTGGGCAGAGGAGAGGACTCCCATGGCCATTTTTTCTTCTCATCTGTCCAGGCTGGAGCCAGTTCTCTGCTTGTCTTTTCCTCCATCCCCACCTGAGCTTACTGGGAGAGCTGGTATTTGTATAACAGCAGTCTTTGAAGATTTCCATGATACTTCACATCCATTATTTCATTTGATCTTATTATCAGCAACTCTGCTGATCTCTTCTGGTTTCTTTCTTCATAGCCAAGCCAGGCCCTTTTCTCTTTCTCCTTCATTATACGGAATTATGTTCTCTCCCACTTGCCATAGCATCCTTTGGCCTCATAGATATCTTCCTGACTTAGAAAATGCTGGTGTAATCCAGATAATCCCTGGATAATCAAATATAAATCTCTAACTTGTATTTTTTCTCCCTCCCCCCTTCTGCTGTTCTCATTGCAGGAGTCTGGTTGGAAGTAAATGTTTTTTTTAATGGACTTGCATCTCCTCACCTCGATCAGGACTAAAGGACGGAGGCCGCTCCACCCCCTCCCCCTCCCCCAAGCCCCCAATTCCCTCCAGACACCCAGGGAACACCCGCTGCCCCACCAGACCGAAGAGAGCTTGGCAGCCCTCCCTAGCCCTACCCAGGCCCTGGCATGACCCCTGCTTGCCTAGGGAAAGGGCTGAAAGACTTGGTGGGGTTGGGAGGGGTAAGAGAACAGAAAGGGAAGAATGTAGAATGTATCTGGGGCCCATGATCCACAATGCTTGGGACTCCACAAGAACGGTGCTTTCCTTGTCCATGGAAACTTGGGAGGTTCTTATTCTCTAGGAGCAGCTTGAGGTAGATGGGAAAGCCTCTCCAAAACCCACAGGAAGAGAGTTGATCCTCTTTGTGGAGAGGAGTGGTACACTGGGATGCCAGGGCCCTGCTATGCTAGCACTAGCCTCCCTCCCTCCCAGGGCCCCAAGTGTCCACTTCTCCCTACACACACATACACACACACACACTGCAGCTGTGCCCTCTCAGGAGGAACCATAGGAAGAAACATTATCTGTGAAAGGCCACGTCTGCCCTAACTTGCTCTGCCTTCCTCTCTTGTTAACGGTTTATCCTGCTGAATCTCCCAGGGAAGGCCTGAGGCCTTCATTGCTCCCAGTGGCCCCTGGAGAAACAAGGGCCCTATCAATGTCTCAGTGCACTCAGCCCACCAGGCCTTTCTCTGTTAGGTGACCCGGCATCCTCTACCTGCTTTGCTTGCTCGCTGCTCATGAAATAACAATAGGCACTCTTCCCCCTGAGCCCTTACCCCCTCCCCCCACCCCGGAGAGGGTTGCTTCCTTGTTTTAGAGGAAGGCACAGCAACTGGGAATGGAGTACATCCCCACCTGGGAAGCTGTGCCCCCCGGGGGACAAAGGGGGAGGAGTCACCGTCAAAGAAAGGGTGACCCAGTCACTGACCATTTCTCAAGGCTTTTCCTCCTCAAAGTTGTAAGCATGCACCTTACATCAGGTTGCTAACTGCTGTAGCCTGGTTCTAGACATTTGAAATTGTACCCTTGATGTCTTGCCACCCTTTTGCTGCTGGCAGACTGGCCTCCCTCTTAACCCTCCAGGAAAGTACTTATCCCAAAGGGACAAGAAGGAAATAGAGCCTAGCTTGCATCTGCTATATTCTGAGCTCCATGGACTGCCATTCTGATGGCCCAACTCCTCCAGAAGCAGAGCAACGAATCTGCTGTTCCCATAGAATCCCAATTGTGGTGGGCAGGGCTCTCCACCCCGGCTGGTTGTTCCATGGGTTGGGGTTACCTACACACCACCTACAGGGCATCCAGCATCTAGAGAGAATAACCTGAGACTCGAGGGGTCTCAGAAGGGCCACCTTTAAGCAGAGGGGAGGCCTTTCACGGCTCTTGGCAAGTTTCTAACAGACTTCGGTCAGGCACTGAGTGATTTCCCCAGGGTCAGAGGCACATTCCCTTGGGATAGAGGGAAGGGGTGGTGGCTTTCTCTCCTGTCTCCCCAACCCCACCCCTACTTCCTCTAAGGAGCCCGGCATCCCCAGCCGGCGAGTGTTAAGTGACGTACGTACGTGCTTCTCCCAGAGAGCAGCTCCGGGTGTCTTTTTAAAATGTAGAGAAAACCGAAATGAGGTGACAGTTGTTTGAGGAAGAAACCATAAAATACAGAAATTCGTTTGCCCGGAGAGAGTTTGTGGTTTTTTTTTTTTTTTTTTTTTTACTTAATGACACACTTTTTAGTTTTATTTCCAGATAGCAAAAGAAAAATACCCGAGGGAAAAAGAAAGGCAAAGGCCAAGGCCCCCGTCCCCCTGTTGTCGGTGATTCGATTTGTTTGTCTCTTTCTGATAGGTTGGAAATTGTGTAATAAACTTGATGACGCTGTCAATCTTTTATACCGCATTGGACGCTTCTTTCTTCCTTTTGTGACAAAAGATTTGAAATTATAAGTGGGCCAAGAGCCATTTTATAGAACCTGCATTGGAGAGATGGGTCTTGAGCTTTCAGCTTGGGTCTGGCTTTGGGAGGGAGGCTCGGCAGAAGAGTGTGATTCTTCTCTTAACCAGGCTTCAGGTGTGAATTGGCAGGTCCTTCCTCTGCCCGAAGGCCCATGGAAAGCTGCTCCCTGGTACCTTTCTTGAGCACGCAGGAAAACAATGTAGAAGATTTTGCTGAATCGAGGGCTAGGCTCTCTCCTAAGCCAGAAGCACTTTTCACTGATAACAGGTGCAATACTGAAAAAGGCACATAGAAGCTGGTGTCCCGGGATGGTTCCAGGGGCATCCCTCATCTGGATTTGGGTAAGGAGGTGGGATGACCAGAACACTTGAGATTGGGGAGATGAAATGAAGGAAACGGGGCAAGGGAAGATGAGACCATCGACAAGTATGCAACCTTCTGAGTAGCTACTTGTGATGCTACTAAATTTAAGGGGGAAAACAGGTGGGGAGAGCACTGCAGGGCTGGCTTCATAGGGATTTATGGGTTAGGCTGGAATCCCAATTCCCAAATCTTTTGGCTTCCTGGCTGTGGTTGGGCTGGAATGGGTGAACTTGCTAAGGGGTCAAAGTATCTAAATGTCTCAAAACTGCCTTTTATGGGCAGAACCTAACTTTACCCTTCCCCAAAACAATTTAAACTGAGAAACTGAAATAGTAGGAATCAGCATTTTACAGCTGAAAGGGACTTGGGGAGATTCACTCCCAAGCCCACTCATTTTACAGATGAGAAAACTGAGAGGGACATGGGTAGTAAATGTAAAAGCAGAAATTGGGTCTTCCAAATCCAAATTAAGCATTCTGCCTCTTCCTCCCCCTGCTTCCCGTGATAGAATGGAAAGCAGGCTTTGCTTTCCCATTTGCTAATGTGCAAATCACGACGTCTGACCTTCCCTTAGCTGTAAAATGACAAGAGTTTGGACCACGTGATCTCTTAAGGTCTCTTTGCTGTTCCAGCATGTCTGATCCCATCAATCATTTCAGTATCAATTTACAACTGAGACAGATTAGAGAAATGCTATTGGAAAAGCCCTTTGGTGTCATCCGTGCAAGTAGGGGATTGAACTTCATCTGAGAATCCCTGGAGTGAATTGGGGAGCCCATAGAAAGTGGATCACTTCTGCTTAGAGGCAGGTGATTGCCTCAGAGGATGTTAGGAGAATCAGCAGGTCAGGATATCCTAAGACTTAGAATTCACAGATGGACGTCTGTGTGAACTGGGTTTGTCAGTCTGCCATTTTTTTTAGGACCGCAGTGGCAGTATACGAGTCAAATGACAATTCCAGTGGTCAAGTCCAGTCTCACTCCAGGCTGGTGAACTGGTTTCGCCCAAACATGAATAGAATTTCAAAAGCCAGCACCAGGCGATACTGTGGGAGGAGCAACAACGTCACACCTTCAAGTACCAGAAATCCTCCAGTCCAGCAGAAGGCAGGTTTGGGAGACGTGTGATTCAGTGCAGTCCTCAGCACAATAGGCCTCTAGAAAGTGACATGTAACAAGTTTGGAGGTTTATAGTAGAGCAGGGATAGGGAAGGATCATCAATCAGAGCTAAAAGAGACCCTATCTGAGGCCATTTTAGAGATGAGTAAACTAAGGGACAGAGGGGCCATGATTTGCTGAAAGCCTCACAGCCTAGCCTATTAAGGCCTCAGGATTTTGTCAAGAAAGGAAGAAGGAGCTGGCAATTATCAACTAAAGAGGAATATAAGGCAGACGTGACTATACACAGAAGAACCATTGGGGGACAGGTAAATGGACTACAAGTGATGCTGAGCACTCGGTGCTGACCCTGCTCCTGAGCTCCCTCTCAGCCCCCACCCTTCGCCTGTCTCTGCCTTAGGGTTCTTTCTTTTAATCTTTTATTTTCAGCCTTAAATTGATACTTGGTATTGGTTTCCAGACAGAAGAGCAGTAAGGACTAGGCAATGGGAGTTAGTGACTTGCCCAGGGTAGCTGGGAAGTTCCTGAGGCCAGATTGGAATCCAATACTTCCCATCTCTGGGCCTGACTCTCCATCCATTGAGCCACCTAGCTGCCCTCATCTTAGTTTTCCTCATCTTTAAATCAGGGATAAACTACTGTCCAGCTAAAGAGACTCCCCACAGGATGGAATGAAATGGCCAACTTCAGCCTGATGTTTTGAGAAGGCTCTTGGGGACTGATTTAGCTGATCAGGCCACAGCCTTGTGAGGGGACAATCAGGTCCTCTTGCTGACACCTCCTGCTGCTGCTGTAGGCTTCCTGAAGGTGGCCTGTTAAATCCCTCTTCTGTGTGAAGCACTCACCCAGGGTTGCCTTTGGACTTTGGGCAGGGAACAGTGCCAGAAGGAAAAGGCTGCAGCCCCCACAAGAGAAAATAAATATTTATTGCAAAATAGTGTTTGTTCCAAGACGTAGTGTAGAAAAATAACGTCCCAAGCTAGCTGTTGTCAGTGCCTGGTCCCTTCTTATGCTCATTCCCTTTGAGGAATGAATGGGATGAAGTCTTGGTTGGGGGTTAGCTGAGGAAACAGCCATGTGAAACAGGTCCACGGTGCTTTTGTGGGGCACAGAGCCTGAGCACCACATGTGTATGGGTGCGCACACACGCGCACACACAGACAGACACACGACAGAAGTGGGGCCTGCTGACACAATCCAAACCCAGGACCCTTGGTTGTGACAAACAGGAGCTCAGAGTGCACCTGGGCCTAGGAGAGGGTGACATGTGCCCAAGACTATCCTGAAGGAGATGGAGAACTCATCCTCTAGGCTGGTTTAGAAGATGCTGCCAGGACCAAGGCAAAGGGCCAGCCTCCCTGAGGGCACGTGCCTCTGGGACACCATGGGGCAGTCACCAAGGCTCTTGATGGGCAGGTCTCTTGTACTTCAAAAAGAATCCATGCTACGGGCAGGAAGAGACCACCGCAAGAGGTTAAAGACCAAAGAGAAGCAGCTGATCTCACCTATCCCTCCAAGATCTCCCTGCCACCCCTGGTGGGAAGAGAAGCCCCCTAGCCAGCCTCCTGGACCCTCCCAGAGGGGAGGCCCGACGTACCTGGAGAAGGTGCTGAGAGTAAGCACTTCGAGTATCACCTCTAAAGCACAGAAAAGGAGCAGGATGGTGCCCATCACAGCTTCAAGGCGAAGCACATAAGTCTGCAGCAGGAGGTAATAGGAAGCCATCATGGCTGACGGGAAGGTCAAGGCCAAGCTGATCCCAAGGGGCATCATCCTTTGACAGAGGTTTCCTTTTGTACCTGCCAAGGCACAGGTCCCACGGGGTCACCTCCAGCAAGGCCTGCCCTGATCTGGGAAGAAGGGACAGCCTCGGCAGGGGAGGTGGGGTCCGCCTTCACTTCCAACATTATCCAGGCTCATGGTGAAGGGAAGCTGGGCCCTGGGGGAGTCGCTACCTCCAAAAGGGGTTGGGAGGCTCAGTCCTGCCCACAGTCCAGGAGTGATCACAGCAGCATGATAACCCGAACCCCCAAACGTATATGAAGGGCCTTACGGAGGATGCCCCAGTGGCTGCACAGTGGAACAAACAGAGATGTTCCTCCAGCCCTCTGACCTTCCCCTGCGAAGGCCTGGGGCCAGGGGCCATTTCTGATTCAGGGGCCTCTGGGCTCCTTCTTGTCCTTCTCCACTGATTAAGCTGTCCTGGTAGGCTTGTCTTAGGGGAAACAGAGGCCACTTACCGAAGAAAATGCGGGTGATTTCGATTCCAAGGTACAGGAACAGCATCACCAGGTCAAGAATGAGGTTGGCTGTTGGGTAGGGTAACAGGAGCCCTGCCAGGGTCAAAGCCAAGCGTTGCAGGTGCCAAGGGGCAGGCCTAGGCAGGAGATGGTGCAGGGGCCCTCCCCTCTGTTCCCCAAGGAGTGGGGTGGGGGTTGTCAGCCCCATGCTACAGAGGGAGGGCCTGGGCCAGGTCACCCGGGCGGCGGGCTCTGGGAAAGCCTGTCCACCTCGTACCCAAGCTCCCTAATATGTGTTTAACTGGGGTCAAACGTCGCGCCCCCCCCCCCCCCCCAATTCTGGCCCATCAGGTTCTTAAAGCTAAAGAAGATCCGAGGGGGAGGGAATGACTGCCCTGGGGGCGGGGCTTGTTGCGGGCGCGGGGCGGGGGGCGCCGGCGCTCACCTTTGTACAAGAACGTGAAAAGCTCCAGCAGGAAGTAGGTGGCGCTGTACCAGCCATTGAGAAAGAAGAGGATCTCCAGAGAGACGGACGACAGCCGGCGGCCTGCAGGGGGAGGCCCCAGGGCGGTGGGCGGCCAGGCCGCGGGAACCCACCCCCACCCCGCGCTCCCCGCCTCAGGCCTATGGGCCAACCGAGGCCCGAGCGGGGATCCCCGAGTGCGGAGCCCCATTCATACACCTCGGGCAGCTCACCTCGCAGCGCCATCGCCACTCAGTCCCCATGGAAACTGCGGCCGCGGCAGCCAGGTGGCCTGCCGGAAGGGCGGGGCGGGGCCCGCCGGAAGGGCCGCTCTAGCAGGCAGGCACTGAGCATGCGCCGAGGCCAGCCGCGCAGGGCGGGGGCGGGGCCCTCTGCACTTCTAGGCGCCTTCGGCGTCTCCCCATGCCCTCCACCGGGTTCGCGTTTTTCTCCCTACGCCCACTCTGCCTTCCTTTTACCCGGGCTGACTGTGAGGCAGCAGCCACTGGTCCGCATCCGCGTCCGGACTCGAACTTGGGTCTCACTGACTCCGCCAGACGTCCCGAAGCAGCTTCTCCCCAGACCCTCCTCCTGCGCAGGACTCCTCCCTCTGAGACTCTCCGACCCCAGCCTCCCGATCCCAGCTTCTCCTCCCTTTCGAATCTCCGCTCCTAAGGTCCTGGGGTCCACTCTGACTCTCGCCTTCTACAGACCTTCAGCACCCCCTTCCACCCCACCTCCCCAGTGGGGAAGGGGAGAGATCAAGATGGCCTTCCCGGAGGAGGCAGCGCAGGGGCCAAGCCTGGAAGGACCTGAGAGCAGGTGCAGGGTGGCAGGTGGAAGATGCAGCCCAGCCCCCTGCAGAGGCACCGATCAACGTGGAGGAAGCTATGGAGTGGGTAGAGATGTCATTTGGAGTGCAGTGGGGTGCGTGATCCTTGTGGTCAGGCCCGAAACAAGGCTGCTAGCTCTGCCACCTGGGTGACCTTGGGCAAGTCATTTCCTCTGTGTGCCTCAGTGCACTGGTTGGTCAACCAAGACCCCTTTCACCTCTAGATCATGGGTCGTAGGCTCCTGTCACAAGCAGAATCTCTGGGAGTCAGCAGTAGATGTGAGGGACCTGGTGAGGGGACATTGCCCCTCCCTGGGCTAGCCCCTGGGGGCCCCTGACTCTTCCAGTCTGCACCAACCCTTCCTCCTCCTGTGACTACCCCAGAAAGAACCCAGAGACTGCTGGACTTGTCCCTTTTCTCCATGTCTCCCATGGGCTCTCCCCTGAGCTCCCATGCCCACCCTCCTCCCATCCTGTACTTCAGGAACCACAGTGGCTCCCTCTTACCTCCAGGATCATATAGAAATCCTGTTCCAGCATCTGAAGCCCTTTGACAGCCTTTACCCATCAGCCACAATGGCTTCTTGCTGTTCCTCTCCCTCCCCAAGAGGTGGCTGGTGCCCTCGGTCTGAGGTGGTCTCCTCTTAGCTCTGTATTCCCGACAGGTTATGGGGACCCCAAGATTGGCTACACGGGGATGGGAGCCCTTAAGGGCAGGGACTTGGTTGTTCACTGTCTTTTATCCCATTTAGAAGGACACAACACTTAATATTCATGTGTACCAAAAATACTGATTCAAGGTCGTCTTATTGTTTAATTAGGAATTGTCTTTCCAGGACTCCCTTTCCTTCTCACGTTCCCTCCTTATACTTTGAAGATAAAGTTGTGGGTCTAGTTTCCCCGGAACAGGGTTTGTGGAGGTGGGGTGAGTGCCAGGGAGGAGAATTTCACTCACATAGCTTTTATGTTTGTTCTTTTATTTTTTCTACTTCCAGTGATTATTAACTTTATAAAATATAATACATGGAGTTACTGGATGTTAATTTTAATCTCACATTGCCCAGCACTTTGCTCCTGAGGAGCTACTGAAAAGCATCCCTCCATTTTCTCCATGAAGAAGCTGAGACTTGGAATGGTTGGAAGCAGGCCCTGAAGCGGGCTCCTTCGAGGTCACCGAGGCCAGCCTCTTTTTGACCTTTCAAAGGAGGCGTGCAAACTCCTGGGGGAAGGCAGTAATGCCCCATCATTAACAGAGACAAACTTCCTCAGAAATTTATGGCAAAAAGAGTACATTTATTTCCTATTTTAAAAAACAACATACAAAAGAACCCTAGGATGGAAAACCTCCAAGCCCCAAGGCTCTAAGTGTGCCTGGTCGGGAGTGCCAACACTGTCCTTGCACACCTGGGCCCACTGGGGGTCAGAAGTTGGGTGAGCACTGTCAGAAGCTTTTGTAAAAGCTTGTAGGCTCATTCCAGGAAGGAAATAGGGGAGACGGGCTGCTCCGGGGAAGCTGTATGAAGAACTGTGACTGGGGGCTGACGATGAGAGCTAGTTAGGGAGCAGCTGAGGAATGGAGGGGTGAGTTCTGATTCCACCTAAGGGCTCCTGAGGGATTCACCAGGCAGGGCCCTGAGCCAAGGCTCCCGGTGTGGCTGCATGGAGTCAGGCAGCTGTGGGGATCCAGCTTCTGACAGGAGAGGTCAGCTTCGGACTTGGGTGAATTCTTTGCGCAGCCACAGAGAGTCCTGGTAGAATCGAGGATCACCCAGGCGGATGGCTGTCCTCTTGTAGAAGTAGCAATAGAGAACGGCAGCTGGAGACAGTAAAGGGGAAGGGCCATGAAGGGCCCTCCCTTCCCTTCCAGGCTGCCTCTCTGGGGGGACAGTGTGGGCCAGAGCCAGGCCATGAAGGGATCTGGTGGGATCTCATCCCGCCTGCTCCTGGAGCTCCTGTCCCAAGGCACTCCCGATGTGACGGGGCAGCCATGACGAAGGCGGCACTGCTCCCAAAGCCACCAGCCCCGGGGAGCCCTGCAGGTGCCACTGGCCCAGTCATACCCTGAGCCTGGGTCTAGAGTGGGGAATCCTGAGGGAAGGGAAAGAGCGGAGGCGGATGGGGAGCCTGGGTCTAAGTGGAGAATCCCTGGGGTTGGAGGGGGAGCCGGACGTGGTCCTTACCCAGTCTCTGAAACACAAATAGGGTCTGAAGGCCATCTGTCCACACGTAATGTTTGGAGTCTTTCCAGCGCAGGTTCTAAGGGAGAGATGCAATCAAGGAGAAGCCAGCAATCAGATGGGTCCCCTGCTAGGCCTGTCCTTCTGCCCACCTGAGCAGGATGTGCCACCTGCGTGAGGGCAGGAAGATTCCACCCGGCTGTTTTCTGTCCACAATCCCAAGACATTTTAAAGACCGAGTCTCCCATCTGAGGCTGGAAGGACAGTGGCTATTCCCAGGGCCAATCCTACCAATGGCTGCCAGCTTTGATCCAGTGAGGCCTGGGCTAGTTTGCCCCTTCCTGGCCAAGCCAGGGCCCCTGTTCCCCGGGGTCAAACAGTGAAAACAACTAGCAAGCCCACTGTGCTGCCACTCCCGGAGACAGACACTCCCTTGGCCTAGCCAACTGGGCAGCTTTCATGGACTCTGCACTTTCCCCATGTCTCAAGCCCTTTATTCCTTCTCCCTTACTAGGAAGACAGTGAATGCAAAGCCCAGGGCCAACCCTGCTTTCCTGAGACTCTCCTGTGGAGATGACAGTCTGCCCCCCCCCCTTTGGCTCGGGGTGGCCCTGGGCTCCCCAGTACTTGGAATTAAACAGCTTGGCTCAGCAGCTTTACAAAATACAATCAGGACCTATTTTGGTTTCAGCAAGATCCCAGAAAATCCTCTTATCTCCCCTGCTGGGGAGCAGGCCCTGGGCCAGCTTAGCTCCATCTCATACCATTGATTCCTTCTAGTGAGCTTCCTTCCTCTCCAGTCCACAGTGTTTTCATCAGAGGGGAATCTTTAGGGCCAGAGGCCACAGAAACAAAGCAGGGGAATGGGAGGGCTGGAGGAGGCTGCTTCTCTTCCTCCTAGGGAATGGAGTCCTGGGGGAGGGAGCTGCCTTCTGGGGTTGCTATTCTCCCCAAAAAGAGCTGTGATCCATCTCACTAACATGCATGTTCCCACGCTGCCCATCCTGGGCCACTCTCGTCCAGAGCCTCGCATAAGTTCCCTGTTAGAAGTCTATGCAGTGTACTGGGAGCCTCTGCTGGACCTCCCGCCTCAGTCATGTGCCCAGCTGGGTCTTCCTGGACAAGACACTTCATTTCTCTTAGGCCTCTGAGATGAGGAAAATGTTCACAACCGATGCAAGTTGGGCCTCCATCTGCAACTTGTCCCCTTTGGGAGTTTCTGAGAGCCTGTTCAGGCTCCCCCCGCCAGGAAGTCTGAGAGGAGGAAGATCAGCCTGGGAGGCTACCTCATCAGGTGCCACAACAGCCTGCTTGTTCACCTGCTCCCACCCCCCACATTGCCTTTGCCCTCTGAGGGATGCACAACCCTGGGGCACTCTGGGTAGGTCATCCCAATGACAGACTCTCCCAGGGGCTCTGGGTATCCTGTGTACCATCAGCCCATAGTCCAAGGCTAATGCTGTGTGGGTGAATTTGGACAAACTGCTCTTCTAAAAGGGAGAGCCCTAGGGCGGTGATTTCATTGGAAATAAAGAAGATGATGGAAAAAGGGAAGGCAGCAATACAAAGAAATTTTTAAAAAAGTGAGAAGATGGGCCTTTGTTTTTGGGAGATGGTTGAATTCCTTAAGAAAGCTTTGCTATCTTCTGGAAGTCTTCCTGTGATCACTGATCACAGGTACACACAAACACACACATATTCATGTCTATCATGATGGATGGGCTCTGGAGATTGTCCATGTGAATGCAGATGACACGAGGCAGTCTGCCTCCACATGGTTTTTCCCATGTGGATGGTCAAGTCAAAGTCTTTGAGTGATTTTGGCTCTCTTCAAAGAGGCCTTGCAGTATTCTGGGGCTTAGTATGACCAGTATGGTATTATCCAAAACCAAGAGAATCTGGAGGACAGTATGATCTACAGGAAATCCCTCTTCATCTTGGCCTTTGTGTTGAGCTTCCTCTAGGACAATGGCAGACATGTTCTTTTCCTGTTCTTTCATTTTGACCCTTAAACACTTTTGGGAAAATTCTTCTTAATCTCTGACCAGGCTTTCTTTAAACTGCTTTTACCCTCAACTGCTTCTGTTTTATGAGTAAAAAAAATAACTTTATCAGTATTTTTCACTGTCTGCTTTGATTTCCATTAACATTTCTCTTCCTTGGCCCTTTTCCAACTCTTTTGATTACTCATCATCGGTCCCCTTCCCACAAAGGTATCCCAGGCCCCTTTTTCTCCTCTCTATCAATTCCCTTCCTTGGTGATCTTGTCAGCTGCTATTGCTTCCATTATTGTCTCCAATCAAGTCACTCCCACATTTTAAAATCCCTCCTAAATCTTTCTTCCCAAATCCCTGTCCGATGTCACTGTCTGTGAACATCTCCACCTGGATATCCTGTAGGCATCTCAAACCCAACATGAATGAGTGGAAAAGCATTTGCTAATTGCTTCCTATATGCCAGGCACTGTGCTAACATGCTCAAAATATGCTCATTCTTCTTCCTCCTCCACTCTAAAAAGCAACCAAACAAATCCATCCCTCCTGCAAGTTTCTTTCAGCGCCCTGGCTTCTCAAGCTTAGTGGCATCCACGCTTGCTTGCTTTCCCTTCTTCTTGAGATCCCATCAGTTCCTAAATCACTTATATCTCTATCTCTATCTGTCTGTCTGTCTATCTATCTATCTATCTATCTATCTATCTATCTATCTATCTATCTATCTATCTATCGCTGTTCCTCAGCACCTATCTCTGCAGGCACATAGTTTCTAATCTACTTCAAAGCCCATCATCTCTTATCTGTACTCCTGCAACAGCCTAACAGGTCTCTCTTTCCTCTCCAATTCATCCTCCAAAAAGCTGCTGGCAAACTAGTATTCCTAAAACACTGATTTGACCAGGTCACTCCCTGACTATAAAATCCTCAAAGGCTCCCTTTCACCTCTAGGATAACGCTAAAAATCTTCAGTTTGGGATTCAAAACCCTTCATGAAGGGCAGCTAGCTGGCTCAATGGATAGAGAGGGGGAGGTCCTGGGTTCAAATCTGGCCTCAGATACTTCCTAAGCTGAACAAGTCACTTACATCCCAAATGCCTAGCCCTTACTGCTCTTCTGCCTTGGAACTGATACTTAGTATAGATCCCAAGACAGAAGGTTGAGAGTTAAAAAAACAAAACAACTCTCTACAACATGGTTTCCACTTAACTTCCCTGTCTTATTTTTCATTAGTTTCCTTTATGTATTATCCTTCAGTCAGACTAGCCTGCTCATTGTTCTTGGAGCCTAACATTCCATCCACTGCCCCCTCCCTGCTTTTTGTCCCTTCTGTCTATGATCCCTCCGCCTAATCTCCATCTCTCTCTTTTTTTTTTTTTAAACCCTTGTACTTTCAGTGTATTGTCTCATAGGTGGAAGAGTGGTAAGGGTGGGCAATGGGGGTTAAGTGACCTGCCCAGGGTCACACAGCTGGGAAGTGGCTGAGGCTGGGTTTGAACCTAGGACCTCCTGTCTCTAGGCCTGACTCTCACTCCACTGAGCTACCCAGCTGCCCCTTAATCTCCATCTCTTAAGAGTTCCTACCTTCCTTCAAAGCATGTCTCAGATGTTCCCTCCTCTATGAGGCCTTTCCTGGCTCCATCAGCTATTAGTGAAATTACTTGGAATTTCCTACTCTGTTGACAAGTTGTATCTCCCCAGGACAATAAAACTCTTGAGAGACCAGGAAGGACAGCTCTCCTTTTTTTTTCCTTTGTATTCCCAGCATTTAGTACAATGTCTCCCCCACATCAGACACGTAATACACTGTTGGTTGCAATGATCTGAAAAATAACTTGTTGTGCTTCCATTTTGATTTATACAAGGGATCATCCTCTTAACGTGTGACAAAGAAAACCCAGAAAATGGCCCTGTCCTGCAAGTCTATCACATCTCCACGGTTAATGGAGAACAAGAGGCTACATTCTTGGTTCTGCAGGAAACTGCAGGAATCTCCTGCCTGTGGTGGGATTCATCCAAGGTGAATGAATGACTCCTGCAGACGACTCTCTGGAAAACAAATGGCCTTTTCTAATCCAAACTACTACTCATCCAAGAAGAGGAGGCAAAGTCCTTATGAGCAGGGACCCATTCACTTTGCTTTATGGAGCTCAGTGGCCAGCACCCAGCGTTGCTTGAGGACTGGGTGATGTTCTCAAATGTTGTGTTCTCTTGAAAGCAGAATCTGACTCCAAATCATGATTAAGAAGTCACAGGAAAAATATCAAAACAACTCTTTCACCTCATGCCTGGTCGATCACAAAAGGTGACCAAAGAAGGCACCAGTGAGTGGTGGAGGGGCAACAGAAAGGTAGACACACTAATAACCCTGTTGGTGGAATTGTAAGGTTTAACCATACTGATAAGCAATTTGGAATTATACTAAGAAAGTGACTAAACTGTCCCTAACCTCTAACCCAGAGATTTCACTTCTGGCAGAAACTCCAAGGACATCAAGGATAAAAAGAAAGACCTTGTATTTTATAGCCATACTTTTTGTAGTAGGAAAGAACTGGAGACAGAGTGGAGACACCCATCAACTGAAGAATGGCTCAACATACTATGGCACACAAAGGGCAGGAGAAGTTATTATCATGTGGTAAGAAATAGTGACTTGAGAAGAGTGCAGGAAGACATGAACTGATGCAAAGTGAAAGAAGGGGAACCAGGGAAAAATCACAGAAAACAAGTCAGCAGAGAGGACAATGATATAGAGAAGAATGGGAACAACCATAATGATGCCAGCAATGGCAGTGGCAGCAGCACATCTCAAATGGGTCTGTACAAAGATGGGCTGCAAGAACAGGCTTCCTGAAGATGGGATTAACTTTACCCAGCCCATTTTTAGATTTAATCACCCAAAGTATACACACCCCACTTAACCTCAAGTAGGAGAGGTCTGTGACCCACATGTGCAATAGTGGGTAATGAATCAGAATCAACTGAGTGCCCTAAGAAAAGCTTTAGTTGTAATTGGTATATGTAAAATGGGAGGAAAGCACAGGAAGTGATGAAAGGAATGGTCTTTATAAATTGCAAGAGCCTCCTGTGAAAAGGGTCTTTTGTGTCTACAACTTGACCCTGGAGGAGCTCTGGCTGAGGACTGAGGATTGCTTTTCTTTAGAACTACCATGTGGGCGAGTGAAAAAGGCTGACTTCCTTCCTTAGCTTTCCTGGAGGTACAAGCCTCCGGAGGGGCCCCTTGTCTGGGAAGAGGCCTCGTGGCTAAAACCCTTGTTAAGTGACCCTTAGGCCCTTGTCCTTAGGCACATAGTCCAGCTTGTTAAGCTAGATCTCTTACTCTGCCCTCTTCTCATTTCTCTACTTTCACTCTTTCCCTCTATTTTATAAATAAATTGCTAAAAAATCATTTGGAATTAATTAATTAAATTTCTGGCAACCACCCTATTAAATATTCAGTCCAACCATAATAATTTTACCCTTTTTACACCCCTCTACTTCCCTCTTCACAGAGGTGGGGAATGCTGTGGACACTCTCAGGCCTGGCTGGTTGAGTCACTCATGGAATTGCTGAACTTTTTTCCCCTCCAGGGTGGCCCTCTGGCAAAGGGCAGAATATACTACTGAATAGAGGGAATGTAAAAACAGATAAAAGACTTATAAACAGAAGAAGAAATCCAGCCTCTTTAAGGACTCTTTTTTTTTTTAAGGACTTTAAGGACTCTTGAGTGCCTGCACCCCCTTTACTCACCAGGACCCAGACATGGAGGGGTATGCTGAGAGACAAGTAGAAGGCCGTCAGGATGATGGTCCCTTTGAACTTCCGGAAGAGGAGGTTAATCAGCCCAGCCTGGAACACGAAGGTGTTGAAGAACATGAGGAAAATGATGATCACATTGAAGAGGATGGCAATGTCTTGGATGCTGCAAGGCACAAACAAAAGATGAGTCAATGGGTGCCCACAGCAGGGGCTAAGCGTAGCTGAGACCTGAAGCCTGTGCCATCTGAGGCAGAAGAGGACCTAGAGGACAGGCATCCAGAATACAAATGGCACAGGCCAGTCTCTTTTGCTGCTGCTACTCCGACCTCCTCCTCCTACACGAAGGACATGGGCCAGAAGGTTCTGATCAAGGCTTAACCACTTCACAACCATTGGACTGGCTGGAGTCCTTGTGCAAACAAACCAACGGGGATAAGGGGGCCATATCCCCAGACTCACATGAAGAGCACCAGCTGGACCACAGGCGCTGACCGCAGCAG
The DNA here is from genome assembly GCF_016433145.1 of Gracilinanus agilis. Lineage (NCBI taxonomy): Eukaryota > Metazoa > Chordata > Mammalia > Didelphimorphia > Didelphidae > Gracilinanus > Gracilinanus agilis. The sequence continues at coordinate 284,497,345 of NC_058135.1, read as the reverse complement.
CTCCGAGAAGGCGTTCACCAAGAGGTCATACAGGAGCAGCACCAGTTGCAGGCACAGCACCAGGCTGTAATTGCTCGTCTGCAGCATCTTCCGTCCACGTGGTCGGACCTGGGGGGGGGCATCCCCCACCAGGGGTCAAGCCTTGGGATCCCTGCGGTCAGGGGTCCCTCTGACCAATGAGGACGGGGAGCCTGTGGAGGTGAGAGGCGGGTGGCATTGGTGGGGCACCCCCAAAGCCCCAGGCTCTCCTATCTGTCGGAGGGCAGGGGAGGCCCAGGGCAACCCAACACTACCCAAGGCTGTGCATATTAAGGGCTTGGCAGTCAGGGCACCCCCAAAGCCCGGGTTTCCTCATCTGTCCGAAGGCAGGGCACCCTGATACTTCATGTGATGCTGCGCTTAGGGACACCGCTGTGACAACCCACGGGAGGTCCGAGAGAAAGCACCCCGGCTTGAGACCAACGTCTGGGACCTTCTAGCAAAGGTCAGCTCCAACCTCCCCCGGCAGGGCGAAAGGACTTTGCCAGGGCTACTGGCCCGCAGTGCAGAAGGGGAAACTGACACCTGCCGAGGGGCAGCGCCCGACCCAAGGTCACCCCACCAGGCCGCGGAGAGCCAAGGCTCACCAGGACCACTGACTTGCCGGGACAAACCTCCGCTGCCCCTGTGTAGCCCCCTACTCCCAGGCGACTGGAGCCGAACCACCGATCTCTTTCTCACCTGGCGCCTCCATCCTAGGTTGTCATGGAAACTCCGACTTGCCCGCCTCACTCTCCGGAAATTCTACTTAAAACCTGGAAGTTCGTGGTGGACGCTCTAGCCGCGCGCTCCCGGGCGCTACTCGATGGTCGGACCGGCGGCCATGTTCGCGTCTTCTCAGACAATAGTGCCCAACATTCAGCCTCTTTTTCCTTCTTCCCCATCTTGCTAAAGGCCCTCCCGGCCTACGACGCATTTCCGCTCTCTTTCTAGTTCCCTCCCCTGTACTGGGACTAAGAAAGAATGAGAGCAAATGGAGGAGGTGGGTGGGACCCAGTCTCAGTTGGGGCGTTGAAAACGAGCTCTAGGGGAGGTGTAGGACTCCATTTCCCAAGCTGCTTCGGGCGAGGCCGAAGTTCTCCGAACCGATGGTGAGAAGCCGTTTGGTGGAAGCCTGCAGGACTACATCACCCAGGGTACTCCAGGAGAAGCCGGAAGTTCTGTTGTACTATAAAAGAGAGAGGCGGGGCATTCCGCCAGTTCTTTGGAGGCGGTCTCAGGTAAGTGTTAGTTTGTGGGACTCTATCTCCCAGAAGCCCCTGGGGCGAGTCGCGGTCTTGTACGACGAGGTGGTGGGTTGGGCAGGGGGTCAGTAACAGTGGGCGAATTCCCTTCTGGGAACCCAGGAGTTGGGACCAGGAGGGGCCTTAGATGTCCGGGAGCAAATTTTACGGTTGGCCAGACGGAGGGAGGCTATGGAAGACTTCTCCCCACCCCACACCAAAACGAGTCTGGGAGCCCCTCGCCTCCTGATCTTTAGACCTCGCCACGGGATGGTACTCGCAAATGAACACGGGAGTCCACTTCGAACCCCTTTGGCCGAGCTCCTGGAGGGCAGGGAATTGTGTCCCCAGCGCCTTGCAAAAGTGCCTGGCACACAGTAGGCGAATAAAGGTGGATTGACTGACTTGGATGTACCCACGAAGGTGCCTCCTCAGCTTCTTTCCACCCTCCTCCCCACTTTCCCTTCTCCCCACTTCTGACTAGGCCATGGGGATTAAGTGACTTGCCCAGGGTCATCCAGCTAGCAAGTGTGAGAGGTCATATTTGAACCCAGGATCGCCATCCAGCTACTATTCTCAAGGGAATTGCTTTGGCAGTTAGAGCCCCATTTCAAGATGTGTCTTGGGGTCAGCTGATTGAGCAACATTTCCAGAAATGTCGACTTCCCGTTTCTTTCCTTCCCAGCACAGCTTGTGGAAGTAATGTAACGGTTGTGTGAGGAGCTAGATTCTCGCCAGGATATCAGTATTAAATGCTTCACAAAATTAGAACAGGCTACCGAGTCTCTGGGTTTCGAGGGACACATTTCTTTCCATTTGACCCAACTTTTAGTTCCTGCTTTCACCGAAGTGAATGTCTTTGTGTCCAGTAGAGCTCTGCCACCTGCTGTCAGAGTGGCAGAATTGCAGCCAGAACCCCCCACTCCCACCCCACCATCCCTCTCACCCTCCTCACAGCCCCTCAGGCTCTCAACCTAGTAGTCACTCTGCACCTCTCCCATCCCCATATGCAAACAGTTGGCCAGGCCTGTTGATGTCACATGTGCCACATCTGCCCTGTGACACTGCCCCCACCCTGGTGCTGACCCTCATCACCTCCTACCTGGAGTATTGGCAGTCGCTGCCTCAAATTTCTCCCCACTCCTGCCCATTCTCTGTTAGGCCACCAAAGTGATTCTTCTAAAGTGTGGGTCCCACTGTGTCGCTTGTTACTCAGTACACTCAGGGAGGGGGGTTCTCTCTTGTCTCTAGGATCAAATACAAAAGTGCTGTTGGCATTCAAAGCTCTCCCTGACCTCATCCTCCGCCACCTTTCCAAGCTTACCACCTTACTCCTTGTCACGTATTCTGTGATGCAGTGACTGGCTTCCTCCTCCTTGAACAAGACACTCACACAGCTCTGGGGATTTTCTCTGGCTGTCCCTGCCATGCCTGAAAGGCTTGAGACCCTGCTTAGATTCGGGCCCCAGCTAAAGTGTCATATTCTACAGGAAGCCTTTCCATTCTTCATTATCTCCTCTTTATCCTCTGTATAGCTTGTTTGTACATATACCTCGGCTTGTCTCCTCCGTTAGATTGGAAGCTCCTGGAGGGCAGGAGGTGTCTTTTGTTTGTTATTGTGTCCCTAGTGCTTAGTGCAGCAGCCTACCATGTCTGGGCCCTTACCAGATACTTTATGACTGTCAAGATGGCAGAGATTGGCTAGTTTAGTCAGTGTTAGGATGAGAATCTCATGTTGTATGCCACCTGCCTTTGCTCTAAGACCTCTAGCAGGGTGGAACCCTCAGCTTCCTGAGACAGACAACCTCCTCTTCTCTGGGGAACTAGAATTGGTTTTTTTAAATTATTATTATTTTTAACCCTTTACTTCTGTGTATTGGTTCCTTGGTGGAAGAGTGGTAAGGGTGGGCAATGGGGGTCAAGTGACTTGCCCAGGGTCACACAGCTGGGAAGTGTCTGAGGCCAGATTTGAACCTAGGACCTCCCGTCTCTAGGCCTGGCTCTCAATCCACTGAGCTACCCAGCTGCCCCAGGAACTAGAATTGTTAAGGAAGATTTTTTTAAAATATGAATCCTAGCCCTGCCTCTCTGACTTCTACCCATGGCCCCTTCTTTTGACCTTTGGGACCACAAAAGACAAATCCAGGCCCTCTTCCACATGAAAGCTCCTCAGATACTTGAACTGCTCATCTGTGACCATTCTTGGTTCCTTTACCTGCTTCTCCTGTGACATAATCTTCAGATTCTTCCCCTTCCTGGTTTCCCCACTCTGGCTATATCCTTCCAGATCCAGAATATCCTCTGGCCTTCCCAAAATGTGGTCTCTTAAACTGAACTGAAGAATTGCAGGGAAGGTCTGACCTGGGCAGAGTGTGTTGGAACTCTCAGACTGGTGACAGAGGTTTTTTTGTTTGTTTGTTTGTTTTTTAACATAACCTTTATTTTCCATCTTAGAATCAATACTGTGGATTGGTTTTAATGCAGAAGATCAATAAGGACTAAGCAATTGGGGTTAAGTGACTTGCCCAGGGACACACAGCCAGGAAGTGTCTAAGGCCAGATTTGAGCCTGGGACCTCCCATCTCTAGGCCCGGCTATACATCCACTGAGCCACCTTGCTGCCCCCGAAAAGTGTCTTTGCACAGTGCTTTACTGAAATTGAGGTAAACTCTTTCTTGCAGCTGCCCTCTACTTACTGATGAGCTAAATAACCCTGAAAAAAGGAAAGAAGCCAGACTTAAGGAATTCAAGCAGATTTTTTGTGACTTTGCCTTTTTTTCCCCTCATATTCTGTCTTAGATTCAATATTAAATATTGGTTCCCAAGGCAGAAGGTTCCCAAGGGCTAGGCAAGTGGGGTTAAGTAACTTGCCCAGGGTCATACAGTCAGGAATTGTTGGAGGCCAGGTTTGAACCCAGGTCCTCCCAACTCCAGGCCTTTCACTCTATTTACAGAGCCACCTAGCTGCCCCATGAACTATAACTTTCCAGAAGCTTCTGAGCAAAAGCAGATGGCCAGACCCTGCAGATGAGTGCATTGTTTGGGATCCCACCATTTCTTTCGAGGGATTTAGGCTCCTAGTTCCAAGATGGCCCCTTTTGTTGGCCAAAGATACAGGTTATCAGCTCTTAAACCAAATGGGAGCCTGGTTGGTGGCATCTCATCCGAAACTTGGTTCTCGCTGGTTCTATGATGTTGGGTGGCTCACCTTCCTAATGGTGGGATTCCCACGCTTCTGCTCTTTCCCAGCTTACACCGTGGTCGTCTATGGTTCTCTTTTAGCCTGCTACAGAGGACCCACGCCATGCACTGAGGACGTCCCTCTTCCTGACGCTCTTAGTATCTGGAGGCTGCCAGCCTAGCTCCTCTCCTGGCACCATATTTGCCTTCATTCCGGCTATATAACAGGTACCCATATTGCCTCAATACCCTCTTCTTGTGTGTGCGATGCCGTTTCCACCAACCAGGCCTTGAGGGGGTTACCTCTGAAAGAACGAATAAAAAACTCTTTTATTCATAGACTTGGAGAAGACCTCAAAGGGCTGGGACACAGCTCACTGTCCTTACTAGAAAGAGCAAGATGAAAATTGCAATTTTAGAGTAAAATTAACGTATCTCTCTGCAGTCCTTTGTACTTAAAGTACGTTTTTGCAAGTAGGAAAAATCTCAGTAAATAACAGTAAAATTATAAATTTAAAAATTCTTGAGTTGGTTGACACAGTTGACAAGCTCGGGCCTAGACACTGGAGGTAGAAGCTGGCCAGAGATCCAGGCCTTGCCCTCAGGGAGCTTCCGTTGGCACCTGGGAGCGAGGGCGTGGAGAGGGTTAGAGTGATCTTGAGAGGCTGCTTCTTGGGTACTAACATCCGTTCACTCATGACTCCAGGCTTCCTGGCTAGGCCAGCATCATACGGGAGAAGGTGACACGGGTTTCCTTGGCTCTCCCGGAGCAGGGCCCACAGCCGGCTCCGGCAGCTCCAGACAGTTGTAGGAGCTCCTAGTTCAGCCCCTCTCTTGACCCTCCCCAGAGCCCTCTGATGGGCGAACCTCTGCCTCCCTTGTTTCCTAATCAAATTGTGTTAAAAAGGAAGGCGTTCCTGGGAATTCCCAAGAACAGACTGGATGGTATCTGGGACCCGGATCCCAGCCACTGGAGCAGCCAGGATTTCTCCCTAAGATCTAGGCATTAGCAGGGTATATGAAGAGGGAGTTCTCACCAGAGTTTGGGCTAGTCTGGGGAGCCTCCGGGTGACACGGGGGGCCTCAGGGCCTTTCCAGAAGCTACAGTATTGTGGATTCAACTATTGTTCCTGTGCAGCACCTGGAAATGGAAGTGGGTGAATGCAGGGTGCCAGATGGGTGGTGTGATGGCTGACCGAAGAAGCCTTGTTCAAATCTTGCTGTGGGCCAGGCGCTGGGCTAAGTGCTGGGCACGACAGATCCAAACGTGGGGCCTCGAAGAGCTCCATTCTGAGAGGGAGCCTGTACGGGCCAGGGAGGTGAAGTGCTGCGCCGAGACTCGAGACTCGGGGGTGGAACCATGAGGCCATTGAGGGAATTGTTCAGTGAGTGAGCGTGGGAGAAGGGGAGGAGGCAGCCTGGCACGAGGGGGCCCTGGGAGCTTTGGAGAAGTCTCAGCCCCTCCGTGTGCAGGCAGAGGGTGGAGCGAGACCCTGGAAGGCCGGGGTTCTGGGCAGAGTTTTGGCTGGAGGGTCTAGGGTCAGCCCCAAGGCCCAAAGCTGACCAGACTCGCTTCCCCAAAGAGCTACCTGAGCCAGCTAGAGAGATGGGTGTCTCCTGCTCGGGCTGGGGGGTGGCAGAGAAGGGGCACAGCCCATGGCAGGAGGCCTGTGTGGGCTTCAGTTGGCTGCAGATGGGGCACCTGGGGTGAGCCATTCGAACTCTCATTTGGCTGAGCCGGTGACCCCGTCGTACCTGAGCTTGTCGGATGGCGGGTCCAGGGTCGGGCTTTAGAGAACCCTGATAGGAAAGATCATGGCACTGCCAGGATGCCTGTGGTGTGATCTTCTGGGGCCAGCCTCGTGGGGCTCTGTGGACCTTTGGACCCCGCTCTGGGCTGGCTGGCTCAGGGCCCAGCCCTGCCCTCCCCATCCAAGCGTCAAGTTCTTAGGTGAGCCCAGGAAGGGGGCTTAGCGGGGCCTGGGCCTGGGGAGGTGGGAGACCTGGCTGGCCTCTGTGAGTCCCCGACACCTTCTTCCTCAGGACCCTGCAGCAAGGCAGCTGGAAGTAAAGTCTGAAGGGCGGGGGGGTCGGGGGGGGGCAGGAACCAGCCCTTCAGGAGGCCTCTGGTCTCGCCCCTGGTCCATCCGTCCTCCCGTGCTCAGATCAGACCCTGCCCCTTCGGGCCCTCCCTGCCACCCTGGCTCTCTGCCATGTCGATGCCTGCTGTGCCTGCAATCCATTCCCTTACTTCTGCCCACTAGGGCATGCCACAGGGCACAGAGAGCTGGGCCTGGAGATGGGAAGAGCTGAGTTCAAATCCAGCCTCTGACATCTACTAGCTTGACTCTAGGCAACTCACTGACCCTCTGCCTGCCTCAGTTTCCTCATTTGTAACGTGGGGATCCCAAGAGCACCCACAGAGGGTGGTGGTGAAGATCTAACAAGATGCTCTCTGGGAAGTGCCCGGCACATAGTAGGCACGTGTGCCCGCCCCAGTGCCGGTGCGTTTGGGGGTCTCCTGTAGAACACGAGCTCCTTGAAGTCCGGCCGTCGTTCCGTGTCCTCATGGCCCGAGGCCGGGGCCCGGCGGCTTACATGAACGACGGGGGACCTCCCCATCCCCTCGAGGGCCCGTCGTGTCCTTGGCTGCGCCCGCTGTGCCTGGCCTGGGTCCGTCCTCCGGGAATCGGGGCAGAATTCCCAGCAGGGGGAGCCTTTCGAAGGTCCGGCCCTCTTTCCTGAGCCCCAGCAGGACTGGCCGGGCACGCCATGCCCGCCGTCCCGGCCCCTGCCCAGGCTGGCTCTCTTCCTGATGGCAGCCTGGTCGCAGGGCTGAGAGATGAGCCCTGCGGCACCGCTCGGTCACTTTCCTTTTCTGAGCCCCCATCAAGGGGGGCATCTCAAAATAGACTTTGTGGTCCTCGGACCGTGACCTGCCGCTTCTCCCTCTTCCTCTGGAGTTTCCCTCAGGTTTGAGAAAGCAGAAGCGGGGCTGCCAGGTGGGGGCTGCCAGGCGGGGCTGTCACGTGGCGTGTCGGCCCTCGTAGGTCCGGGGAGGGTAAAGGCAGCCGTTGTCGGGGCTCTCGCCGGGGGCACTCTGGCTCTAGCGTGGCCGCTGAGGAGCTGCTACGGGCCAGGCAGGCCTCCACGGGAGCCCCAGCGAGGAGTGGCCGGTCTTTTCTGTCCTTCCCCAGGAGCGACATGGCCAGGGGTCCGTTCTACCTCTTCTCCCTGGTCCTGGGAACGCTGGGCTCCCTCTGCGTGCTCTTCACCATCTACTGGGTCCAGCACTGGCGCGGAGGCTTCGGCTGGGACGGCAGCAGCCGCATGTTCAACTGGCACCCTGTGCTGATGGTGGCCGGGATGGTGGTGCTGTACGGGGCTGGTGAGTGCGGCTCTGGGGGGCACCTCGGGCACGTCGCCCAGCAGACGTTCTTCTCCCTCCACGGTCCCTTCCTAAATCCACCGGATTATTGGGAAGAAAATACTCTTGTCTTAGCCCTCCGGTCTGTGCTCTGCCGACAGGAGTATTTGGGGAGCTCCGTGGTGAGGAGGGGGTGAGGCGGGCTGGGGAAGGAGGCCACGATTCCAGGTTCTCCCCTTTATGGGAGTAAAAGCCTCGGCCCGAGGGGGCCTCTGGGGGCAGCGTGCAGACTCCGGCCCCCTCCCACCCCCAGCCGGCCGTGGCCTGCTCTTTGCTCTTTTCTCTTTTCATCTTTCTGAGACACACAGCACAGGCTGCTTGGGTAGAGACTGAGGTTCCCATCCTAGCCTGGCTGCACACTGCCTATGGGAGGGACCTGGGGCGAGAGGAACTTCCCCTCTCTAGGCCTCAGTTTCCTTGTTTGTAAGATGAGGGGGTTGTCCCGGGGGGTCCCTTTTAGCTCTAAGGGGAGCCGTGCCCCCTCTGTGCCCTCTGCCCTGAGCTCTGCCCGCCTCCTTCCCTCGGGCCGGCGGAGGCTCCGAGGTGGGGGACGAGCCCTGGCTTCTGGCCTCCCTGCAGCCTCCTTGGTGTACCGCCTGCCCCAGGCCTGGCTCGGGCCCAAACTGCCGTGGAAGCTGCTCCACGCGGCGCTGCACCTGGCGGCCTTCGTCCTGACGGTGCTGGGGCTGGTGGCCGTCTTTGACTTCCATCGCCACAGCCACATTGCACACCTCTACTCCTTGCACAGCTGGCTGGGGATCACCGCCGTTGCCCTTTTTGCCTGCCAGGTGGGTGGCCTCCCCCTGAGGGACTGCCGGGCTGCAGGCCGGAGCCTGGGCCTTCTGTGGGCCTCCCCAGAAAGAGCAGGACGGAGCAGAGCTTGGGATGAAGGTGGGACGGTCTGAAGGTGGCAGCAGGCGCTGCTGGGACGCTGGCAGAGGCGCTGGGGGCGATCTGGCCATCTGGGCACCAGGACCGGCGCTCTTCGGGGTCCTTCCTAGGCGGGGGCCTGGCTGTCTCCTGGTGCTGCCATGGTGCCTCGCAGTCCCCGAGATAGAATCCGAGGACGGTTTGGACAGGAATGAAAGACTTGCCGAGATCTGCTTTGGGTCCGTCAGGGGAGGCAGAAGCAGGATTGGGAACGCTGAAGAGCTGTAGGATTATTGGAAGGAGAGAATTCCTTGTAGGCCTTTGGCATGACCCATGGCAATGAGGGGGCCAGACCTCGAGAAATGGTAGGGGGTGGAATTGTCTGGGGGCTGGGGGGCCCCGAAGCCTGGGAGGAGGAGGGTGGCTGGTTTATGCCCTTCCCCTGGTCCATGGTTCTCCCCTCAGTGGTTCCTGGGCTTTACCATCTTCCTGTTACCCTGGGCATCCCTGTGGCTTCGCAGTCTCCTCAAGCCCCTCCATGTCTTTTTTGGGGCCACCATCCTGGCCCTCTCCATGGCCTCTGTCGTCTCTGGAATCAATGAGAAGCTCTTCTTCAGTCTGTGAGTGTCCTGCGGGGCCCTCACTGTTCTTCCAGGGTGGGAATGAGATCCCCCTGCTGGGGGGCCGGGAGCCCCCCATCTTCCTGGAGTTAGGACCCGCCTCCTGATTGGGAAGGGGGCCCGTAGCATCACAGCAGAAGCCTGTCTGGGCGATGCAGATGCTTAGAAAAGGGCTTTTCAGGCCCCCTTGTTGGTGGGGAGCCCTCCGCCGGGCAGGCGGGGACTGAGGAGAACCAATGCTGCCGCCCCACAGGAAGAACGTGACCGCCCCCTACTCCAGCCTCCCCCCAGAGGCCCGCTTTGCCAACGCCACTGGGATGCTGGTGCTCCTCTTCGGAGTCTGTGTGCTCTACGTCCTCCTGGCCTCCTCGTGGAAACGGCCCGAACCGGGGCTCCTGAGCGACAGACAGGTACGAGTCCTTGTGGCCGGGGAACATGGGGGGCAGCGAGGCCCAGGGGCCGGGGATGGAAGAGCAGGAGGCAGGCGGCGGTGCAGAATTTCAGCCCAGGAGAAATGATACTCTCCATCAGTGCACCTGCCTCTCGTTGCGATGGTTAACTCAGATGCAAGACGGTTGCCCTTGGGTTCGGGTCCTGCCACGGACACTGCTGGGAGCCCCCGGTCAGAGGTCACACTAGAGCCGGGTTAGACGGCTCCTGGTCGGGCCTCATTTTATCAGCGAGGAAACAGGCCCCGGCTGGGACCTGATTTTCAGAGCCGTGCGGACAGGAAGGGGAAGTCTGGCCTCCATTCCCTTGTTCGAGGGGCCTTTTGTCAGGCCTCAGCCTGGCCCGTCCCCTGCGACCTCCACCGCCTCGTGCCGGGACGAGAGCCGAGGCCAGAGAGGGGACGAGTCCCGTTTTCAAGAAGACTTTCTCGCCTTTTCCCTCCGAGTGGCTTCCAGAGGCAGCCTTAGCGACTGCTGGGCAATGGGGGCTTGGGTGGCACCCTGGGCTTGGGCTCGGTCTCTGCCCGCTGGGCCCTGCTGGTGTCGGGCGTTGGTCTGTCTGGCCTCACGTGCCCTCAACTCTCTTTCCAGCCCCTGCTGCAGGAGGGAGAATGAGGCACGGAGGGCCCCCAGGAGCAGGCCTTGCCAGCCGCGCTCCCCCAAGCTCCGCTCCGCCGGGGACTCCGGAATGGCCTGGACTCCGGTGCTTGCTTGGCTCTAACCCTTGGGCTCCCGGCCTGCTGCTTGCCCAACGGCGCTGGCTTGTGCACCTCTCGGACCTTCCTGAGGCCCTTCTGTGAGGCTCGGCTCCCAGCTCCCTGCTCCAGAGGGCTGGGCCTGTGTCCAGTGGCCGCCTCACCGCACCTGCCTCCGCGCCTCCCCCCATGGGCCACTCCGGGCTGGGCAGGGGCGGCCCTGCGGGAGGCACCCAGAGCTGTCTGCGAATGGGTGGGTGGGCCGCGGCCCTCGGGGGGGGAAGGGGCTGCAGCCCTCGGAGTGAGGTGGCTGCTCCGACTGTCACTCCCTCTAGCTTCTGCTCCAGCTGGGCCCTGGATCTTCCCCTGTTGCTTACATGCCTGTGGCCTGCTGGCAGTCACAAGAACTCTGATCACTGGCCTGCCAAGGGACCTGCATCACGGCGGGTCCTGATAATGGGCCGGCTTTGGACGCGGACGCCGGATTCCTCTCACCCTCACCCGCTCGCCAGGCTGGGAGCTGCTCCTGGCCCATCCCACGGACACTCCCCACCCCAGCATCCTTCCTCAGGAACTTGGTGGAGGAGCCTGGGGGGGCCCCGGTGGAGAGGAGCCTAGGACCAGCCCGCTTCCAGAGCTCCCTCCTCCTCCCATCCCTGGCCTTGGACACGGCCACACTTCCACCGAGGCCAACATAGGGCAGTACGGACCCTTCCCGAGGGACCTCCCAGGGGCCGTGCTCGGGACACTTGCAACTGTTTAGAGCCAAATCTGCTGCTCGCCCCTTGCGCATCCTCCCTTTTGTGGCTGTTCCAAAAGATTTCTGCTCTCCGTTTCCAGAGGTCCTTCTCTTCCCTCCAAAGCGAGGCTGGCCTGGACAGGGCTCAGGCTGGCCGTGCCCAGAGGAGAGGATGTGGCCTTTCGTGTTTGCTTGGCAGCTGAAGCAGCCCTCCTTTGGCGGGGAGCGTCCAGCCGCTCGGCGGCCCCGTGCAGTGTGGAGTGATTGCGCTCCGAGGACACTCCCTGTGATGGAGGTGCACATCCCGAAAGTTCCCATTAAATGTGTTTAAGAATCGAAGCCCCTCAGGCTTTCTGGCCCCCCAGGATGTCCGCTGCAAATTTAGCCTTGAGAAAACAGGAAGACCAGCTTCCTGACCGTTTGCAGTTGGAGCCACCATAGATTGATGTCCTCCGGAGCTGATCCTTCAAAGGTGCCGGGGCTGTTTGAGGCACAGAAGGCCGGTCTGGGGGAAGCCTGCTCAGGGTAATCTTCCTGATGGGGCAGCTAGGTGGCTCAGTGGATAGAATGCCAGGCCTGAAGGCAGGAGATCCTGGGTTCAAATTTGGCCGCACTTCCTAGTGGCGTGACCCTGGGCAAACCACTTAATCCTAACGGCCTGACCCTAACCCCTCTTCTGCCTTGAACTGTTTCCAAGACCGGAGGTAAAGGTTTAAAAAAGTCTTCCTGCCCCAGGTCAAGGCCTCCATGCCTTTGGAGCTTGAGGGAATCATTTTTAATCGGTCAGGGCCCTTTTTAACTTCAGAAATTGTATTCTTTAACCTCCCCATTAAAGCTGTTTACTGCATTTCCTGGTCTGAGTCTGCCTCGCAAGCTCGTGGCTGAATCCTGGCCTGGCCTAGGATGCTATTAGCCGTGTCCAGCAGTCTATTCCAGTCTGCCCCTCCTCTGGGTCCCCTGCCTGGACGACTATTGTCTGGGGGCTCACAGAGGGCGTTTTGGTATGTTGATGTTTTGGATTAGACGGCCTCCAGGGTCCCGTCTGAGCCCGAGCGTCTCTGGTTCCAGAGCTATAGACCCAGGAGAGCTTGGCACGATGTGTCTCAGAGGGAATCGTGGATCTGGGCCGGGCCCTCCCCTCCTGCCAGTGCAGGGTCAGTTTGGGGAGGGCCACCCCAGCAGGGACGCGGGTGGCACTGATCACGTAATTGGTCTGTGGAAATTCTCTTTGCAATTACCCTGCAACTGTGTTAGCTGCCTGGGGGCCCCACGGTGACAGCATTTGCCCAGGGTTCTGCAGCCTGGATTTCTCCCGGACTTCCAGGCTGGCCCCCTTATCCAGCATGCTCTGATTGGAGCCCAAAATGATTCTTAATAGAGCTGCAAAGAGCCCCTTCTTGATGGCCATTGCAGACACTCCTCTGTCTAGACCAGTGATTCCCAAAGTGGGCGCCACTGCCCCCTGGTGGGTGCTGCAGTGATCCAGGGGAGCGGTGATGGCCACAGGTGCATTTGGGGGCAGTGAATAACCATAATAGGGCGCCAAGTGATATTTTTTCTGGAAAGGGGACAGTAGGCCAAAAAAGTTTGGGAACCTCTGCATAGACCCTTCTTTAAAGTTGTTGCTTTATATTCAAAGAGAACCAGCGTGTGCCCCAGGCATGAGTCAAGACCCAATAATGTCCTGAGCTGAATTTCTATAGCTCACAGCACTCATCAGCAGAGAACCAGCTGAGATGGGAGAGGACCTGGGTGGATGCTGCTCTTGGCCCCTTTGGGCCCCCTCCACCTCTCTGGGGCATCAACTCTGAATTCAGTACCAAAACTGTGCCCCTCTGAGGCACTGGAGACGTGCTGGGCTCTGGCTGATGGACCTCTGTGGCTGACTCCACTGCCGCCTCTGCTCGCTCAGGCTTGGACTTGGCCAAAGTCATCTGGGATAAGAAGGAGAAGTTTGGAAGACGAGAGGAGCTCTGGGCTTAGGAGGAAGTGGGCCTTGTGGAACATCCAGTCCCCTCAGTGCTGTCTGCAATGGGCCACGTTCTTTGGCCTGTCACTGTGCTGGCGAGCGGCTTCCCTCTGTCCTAGATCAGAGATGTCCCCATCCTGCTCACCTGCACTGGGCAGGTCTCTGAAGACAGGAAGCCCCAGGGTGCCAAGTTCAAATCTTGTCAGTTAGCCACCTTGGCGCGGGCTGGTGGGAGTCCACCTCTGTCTCAGGCTTTGAACAACCAACGGGCATAGCAGGGAAGGAAGGGAAGGAGGGGAAGGAAGTAGCCACCACATTGCTGCAGCTAGGACATGATTTATTAGGTCTCACCCTCTGCCAGTTTATTGACAAAAGGCTCACACAGGAGAGAGCATTAAAAACACGGGCCCTGACAGGAACAGGAGAGTCTTCTCCCTGAGGCACATGGCTAGCCATCTGGAGGGCCTGGGGGCCTGCCAGACTGCTCCACCCTCCCCGGAACAAGAGGGTTGATGGGGAGCAGAGCCTTGCTTGTGTCCTGGAGGCCAGAAGGGCCAAAACTCCAAAGCAGGCTTTGCCTTGGCCAGGGCTGGGATGACTGGAGGGCTTGGAGCCTTCTGGAGCAGTCCTCAGCCTCAGATCTGGGAACAGGATGACTTTGGTCCTTGTATTGAATTTGTAATCGGATGCCTTTTAGGCATTTAAAAACATGATTGTGCCAAGGGGACCTCCGCACCCCAAAGGGACACCTTCTCCAGGCCAGAAAGGGGCATCGTGCGGAATGGCGCCGAGAGGAGGCAGAGGAGGGGCAGCTCTCGGCGGCTGCATGGCAGTGGCCGAGGCGCCGGCTGGAGGGGGGGTCACACGGCCTGGCTCTGTAATGTCTCCAGGATGGCCCGGAGCACGGCGGCGGCAGCCACGGCCCCTGGGTCGGGCTGTTCCAGCTTGGCCGAGCTGATGTAACTGGCTCTCCCGGCACCAGCTTCCATCTTCTTGGTGGCTTCCGCCGCGGCCTCAGCACTCTGCAGGAGAACGGGCCGGATGGGGCCGCAGGCGAGGCAAGCATCTGCTGGCCCCGGCTTCTGCAGCTCTGCCAGCCGCGGAGTGGGGGGTCTGGCGATGGCTCGGTGGCCCCCCAGCCCATTCCTGGGAAGCTTCCCCAGTTCCCCTTCACCGTCCGGCTCAGGCCTCCACCTTCTACCTCAGCGCCTTTGCCCGGGCGGTTCTCCCTCTCCCCTGGCGAGCTCCCTCCAAGGCTTAGCTCATGAGCCAAGGCCTGAGGGCAGCCCACTGTGATCCCTGACACGCGTGGCGCCTGCCCCCAAAGCATCACGTGCACACGTACCTGTAGCCACCCCCCCACAGACACACACAGCAGCACAGGATTCGAGACTGAGAGCCAGAAGGCACATTGAAGGCATTTGAGTTCATGTTACGGATGAGGAAACTGAGGCACAGATTCAGTGACTTGCCCACGGTCACGTTGCTAAGTGTCTGAGGCAGGATTCGAATTGAGGTTTTCCTGAATGTACCCACTGCAGCAGCCCAAGTCCTTCTCCCGGTAGCCGCACAGTGCTGGCCCCAGCAGGGCTCCCCGGGCGGGCTCTACCCTGAGATGATCCTCCTGCTCCAAGCCTGGCCTCCGCGGACTGCCGGGCTCTCGGGGATTCCTTCTCGGAGAGGGGCAGGAGACGGCTCCCCCCCCCCCCCCCGGGCTCCGCGGGGCTGCTTACCTGGACGGCTCGGCCCAGCACCTGCAGCAGGTCGGCCCCCGGCGTCTTCAGGGCCCGCAGCTCCTGGCCAGCGGCCCACAGCGAGTCCAGCTGCCCGAGACAAGGGGGAGCAGCGCTGAGCATGGCGGCCGCTCTGCTGGGCAGGGGCGAGGGGCCCCGGGGGCCCCGGAGGGCTGGGGAGGGGGAGCCCCGAGCGGCGCAGATACGTACCATGGTCCTGTCCCCGGGAGCGGCCTTCCCGTACCTGTGGGGGAGGCAGAGAGGGCTTCCCGTGAGCCACCCGTCCCGCTCGCCCACTCGGCAGGGAGGACGGACGCTGCCCACCCGAGAGGAGCCACTCACCGCTGCATGGCCTCCAGGCCGGCGTCCATGGCGGCGGTCCAGGCTGGGAGGCCAGGGGTGGTCTTGAGGGGCTGGGCGGCCGCAGTCAGGAACAAGCCATAAAGCTGGGGGCCAGAACCAGACCCCAGAGAGGCTGAGCTCAGCCACCCGGGATCTTCCCTCTGGCTCCTGGCCCGCCCCCGGCCCGGCCCCCGGCACTTACCGCCCCCGACGAGCCTCCCATCTTCTCCAGCAGGAGCCGAGACAAGCCAGAGAGTAACTGGTCAGGGCGGCTGGGCGGCGGGCGCTCCTTCAGCCACTGCTGGATGGCTGGAAGGGCAGAGAGAGGCCGTGAGCCACGCGGGGTCGTGCGTGCCCAGACCCCGGGGCTCCCCAGGCCAAGACAAGGGACGGGGACGCGGGCTGAGCCCAAGAGGAGGAGCGGCGGGAGGCCGGGAGGCCGGGGGCCCGGGCAGGAGTCCGCAGGACCTTTGGCCGCTCTGCTGTGGGTGGTGCCGCAGTCGCCGTCGCCAGCGGCCCGGTCTAAAGCGTTCAGGTGTTCCTCCAGGCCGAGGAGGGCGGCGCACACGCGCTGAAGGATCAGAGCTGCCCGCTGGGAGGCCGCACCTGGGAAAGAGGCCGGTGAGGAGGGCCGACAAGGCACGGATCCGCTCCCCGAGGCCGGCCCAGCCCCGGGGCCAGCATTACCTCCTGTCGCAGCGGGCTCGGGGCCCTCCGGCGTCTCGGCAGGGGCTGCCCTGCTCCGGGGCCGACCTGTCACGGGGACTCGGGCCACCCGGGGCCAGGCAGGAGCTGTGGTTTCGGCATCTAGGAATGGCGGCAGGGTCAGACCCGGGACAGCTACGTGGCTGAGCGCCCTGAGCTGACCGGGACGAGGGAAGTGGAGGCTTCCAGCCTCCTCGCCTCCTTCCCAGCAGAGGAAGTGGGGCTGGAGCGAGAAGGAGGAACCTGCACCCCAACTTCCCCCAGAATCATATGACAGGAAGGAAAGGCTAGAACAATCCCCCACCATGACCCTGTCCTGGCTTCCTCTGCTCCCCTCGCCCCGGAGAAAACGTCAGGCCTGGAGGACGTGGCCGCGGCATCCTCACCTATCAGCTTAAGGAGGGCATCATCTACCAGCAGGAGGGTCAGGGAGATGCCAGCCATCTCCAGCGCTGACATGAAGGTGCCCACCAGGGCACGGGCAATCTTCACACCACGGGCCTCTAGAGTCCGGAGCAGAAGGCATCCATCCATGAGGAAGAAGGGCCCGGAGGAGGGCAGGAATGACAGGCAAGGGCCAGAGGGCCAGAGGGCCAGGGGGGCCAGGGGGCCAGGAGGCCAGGAGGCCAGGGGGGCCAGGAGGCCAGGAGGCCAGGAGGCCAGGGGGGCCAGGAGGTCAGAAGCCAGGGAGACCTTGCAGGAGCAGCTCTCGGAGATCCCCACACAGGGACCCATCTTTACCGTCTCCTGCTCAGTCTCCCGGTTTCCCAGGTTGGGGATGGGCCCCAAGGGACGCGGCAGACTCGTCCCACTTTGATTTGGGACTTACCCAGGCAGCGGACTGCCGCATCGGCCATGATGCCCAGCTCCAAGAAGGACAGGCCACCCAGGTTATTGACGACCAGGACCACCGAAGAGCCTGTGGGCATCACACCAGGGGGTGAGCCGTCCCCAGAAAAGCAAGCAAGCAAGCAATGTCTCAACAGGCGTGTTTTTAACCCTCGCCTTCTGTCTTAGAATCAATGNAGGGGGGCCAGGGGGGCCAGAGGGCCAGAGGGCCAGGGGGGCCAGGAGGTCAGAAGCCAGGGAGACCTTGCAGGAGCAGCTCTCGGAGATCCCCACACAGGGACCCATCTTTACCGTCTCCTGCTCAGTCTCCCGGTTTCCCAGGTTGGGGATGGGCCCCAAGGGACGCGGCAGACTCGTCCCACTTTGATTTGGGACTTACCCAGGCAGCGGACTGCCGCATCGGCCATGATGCCCAGCTCCAAGAAGGACAGGCCACCCAGGTTATTGACGACCAGGACCACCGAAGAGCCTGTGGGCATCACACCAGGGGGTGAGCCGTCCCCAGAAAAGCAAGCAAGCAAGCAATGTCTCAACAGGAGTGTTTTTAACCCTCGCCTTCTGTCTTAGAATCAATGCTGTGTACCGCTCCAAGGCGGAGGAGCAGGAAAGGCAATGGGGGTTAAGTGACTTGTCCAGGATCACCCAGCTAGGAAGGATCTGAGGCCAGATTTGAACTCAGGACCTGTCTCCAAACCTGGTTAGGAGAGAAGGTATTGCAGGCATGTGGTGGGCCAGAGCAAAGGTGTGGAGCCTGGAGATGGAGTGAGAGAAGACCGGTTGGGCTAATGTGGGAGAGGGAACCATGTCTAGTGGGCCTGGGAGGAGATGCTGGGGCCAGGCTGGGAGCTCTGAGCTAAGTGGAGGAAGAGAAGAGCAGACGTGTTGGTCCAGGGGCTGTTAATAGGGAGCCACTGGAGATGGTTGAGTGCAGGAGTCTGAACTCAAGAAAAATGTTGGCCGAGTATGCAGGACGCACTTGGATCGGGAAGGCCGGCGAGGGGCCCGGTGAGAGGCGATGAGAGACTTCATGGGGATGGCGGCCATGTGAGTGGAGGTGAGACGAGGTCAGGGAAGAAAGGGAAGGTCTGCTGACAGCCGGCTGGCTCTGTGGGAGGGGGAGATGGAGCGCGCCAGGTAACGCCAAGGCTACAGACCAGGGTGCGAGAGGGAATCTGGGGCCTTCCAACAGAAACAGCAATGCTGGAAGGGGGAGGGACAGAGGGGGACACAGGCAGACACAATGGGACCCATTCTGGATGTTGGAGGAGCACGTAGGTGGCCCCGTGGACAAGGCACCAGGCCTGAGGGGGGGGACTTGGATTCCAATCTGGCCTCGGACACTTCCTAGCTGTATGACCCTGGGCAAGTCACTTAACCTGCACTGCCTAGCCCTGGATGGATGGAAAGTGAGGTTTTTTTTTGTTTTTCATTTTGCCAGGCTGAAATGAAGAGCCCAAACTCTCCCCAGACAGAGACGGGCGACTCACCCGCCCGGACTGGCACATGGGACTCATTGGACGGGTTCGTCATGTGGTCGATCATGGTCTTCACCAGCTCGGCGGCAGTGGCCATCTGTGCGGGGAGGTCAGAGTGAGGGGGTCTGGGAAGAGCCCGTCTACCCCAGAGGGCCGGCGCGCACCCACCCGCCTACCTTCATCCGCCGCACGCCAGCCTCCCCGTGGATCCCTGGAGAAAGAAGAAGACATCTCTGGCTGCGGGGAAGGCTCCAGCCTCGTGCCCAGGGCGGGCGCCCAGCCAGCCTGCCGCCCTCGGGGCCTGGGCACTGCCCAGAGGTGGGGGGATGCGGGGTGCACTTCCTTACCCAAGCCCAGCTCCATTTCATCGTCAGGAAGCTGGAAGGTGGGTTTGGAGCCCGGAACGCTGCAGGAGGACAAGCTGGCCCCCAGGGTGCCTGGGAAGGAAGGGGGCAGCACACGTTCACACAGGGAGGACCATCTGGGGGGCAGATTGTAGCCCAGCCCCGATGCCCGATCCCCGGGGCACTCGCTGGCTCTCTGCTCTGGGGCAGGGCACTGAGCTGGGACGGCCACTGGCCTGAGGGCCGGGCCGGCCCTGGCCCTTACAGCCTACGGGAAGGCGTTTCAGCCAGGATGTCCAGGGGGGCTGGTGAGCCTGGTGCCCCTCCACGATGCTCCCTTTCCTTCCTGGGGATGGGGCTGCCCCTTGGCCGGCACTTACCCATGGCGGCAGCGGCTGCACTCACTCTCTGGACGATCTCCTCGAGCCCCGCACCAGCCTCGGCCAGAGCCCCCGCCACCTGTGCCGACACGGAGCCGAGCCCCCGAGGGAGGAGTGACCCCACGGTTTGGAGGCAAACGGCAGGAGGGGAAAAGGAAAGAAGCCCCCCAAGTTTCTAGTCACGGCCAAAGGGCTGATGCCCCTGCGGGCAGAGTGTGGGGAAGTCTGAAGATCTGACGGCTTCTTGACTTTGTGATCCTCGCCAAGTCACTGCCCTCCCTGGGCCCCAGTTTCTCACTGAACTGACCTCTGAGGCACCTTCTGGCTTCAGCTGATCCGAGCAGAGGGGCGAGGAGGGCCCACGGGGAGGGAGGAAGCAGCCTGGGTTCTCCTCCACCCCCAGAAGGCAGGTTTGGGAGCCCCTCCCCCCACTAGCTTCGACCCCCCGAGGAAGGCCCACAGCGCAGTCCCAGGAGGCCCCTTGATTCCACCAACATGTGGGAAAAGTGGGTGGGAGGGGCGAGGCGGGGGCCCTCCTGGCTCGTCCCCCACCTTGTGGACCAGCACGGTGCCACAGAGGCCCCGCCTGCCCGCCTTCTTGAGGCTGGTAAAGGCGCTGTCATCGCCGATGACCACCATCTCCACCGGGATGCCCTCGGCCCGGGCCTGCTCGCGGGCCAGCCCGAAGTTGAGCCGATCCCCCGTGTAGTTCTTCACGATGAGCAGCGTTCCGGCTGCAGGAGGCGGAGAGAGCGGTCAGGAAGGCCCGTCCCCACATCTCCAGAGGCGGATGCCGCCCCGCATTCGTGCCCTACCTGTGCCAGCCTGGGCCACGGCCCGTATCGCGGCCAGGATGCTGCCCACCGCCGGGGAAGTGAACACGGCGCCGGCGATGACCCCCGTCAGCATCCCTTTGCCTATGAAACCTGGAGGGAGGGAGGCGGAGGTGGGAGGCTGCTCCCTGCCGGGGGCCCGCGCCCAGCACTTCTACCCTCTACTGGGGGCTCCGGGGGGCCCCCGCTGGCCGGGAGGACACGTGCTCTCCAGCTGGCCCTTGTGGGCAGGCTCACGGGCAGACCCACAGGAGCGGGTGCGGGGCCAGAGCCGTGCTTTGGGGGTTTGTTTCTCCGTAGGTGTCACAAGCTCGGAGGCCGGAGCTGCAGTGAGGCCGGCCGCTGGCCTCTCGGCCTGGGTCCTCTGCAGTCCTCCCCCAGGGGGCCCTCGTCTTCTCCAGCCTCACCTGCGTGGGCAGGCTCATGGCCGGAGCCCCCTCCGGAGAGCAGGGCCACGCGGCCCCTCAGGCTCTCCAGGTCCGCACGCAGGGCCACTCGGTGCCCCTGCAGAATCTGGAGGTCCGGGTTGCAGGCCACCAGCCCGGCCAGAGCATCGTCCGCACAGCCTGTCACCGAGTTCACCAGCTTCTTGGAGGACTGTTGGAGAGACAAAGTAGGAAGTCAGGAGATGCCTAAAAGAAGCCTTTAGCCTTGGGCCCCCACTGTGCTCTCTGGGCCCTTTACCCTCAAGGACAACACCCTCGCCTGCAGCGGGCCTTGGAGAAGGGATGAATTCAAATCCTACCTCAGACTAGGTGTGGGACCCTGGGCAATCTCTTAGATTCTATTTCCTGGCCTCTAAAATGGGGATAATGATCATAAATGACACTTCATGGGTCCATCATGTATGTAAAAGGCTTTAGAAATGCCAGCTCTCGTTATTTTTAGCCTGGCATTCAAGGCCTTGCACAGACTGCCTCTGGCCTCCCATCAGATTCCTTTCGCATGTTCTCTCTTCCTTTGCCAGTGTCCTCCCTGCAGTCACACAGGCAGGTTGTCCTCTAGGCATCTCTCTAGTTTTATCTCTGCATCTCCAGGGGCTAGCTGGGTGCTGGAAACATACGGAAACGGGCTGAAACCTTCTCTTCCTGCAAGGCCTGCCTGCCTGGGTCAGTCAACAAGCCAACAAGCCAAGCGTTCTGGAAGAATGTCTGGCCCTGGGCTAAGTGGGGGTAGGGGGAGGAGAGGGATACCCTGAAGGCCTCTGGATGAAAACAAACATCCCAGACTCTAGGAAGGAAGAGGGCTTATGAATGTACCCAAGAGGCAAGGCCTCTCCTGCCTGCCTCCTGGAGGTGACGGTCTCAGGTCCTGCGGAGCTCAGAGCAAAGAAGGTTCTGCTGACCCTGAACCAAAGGCCCTTCCTTCGCCCGAGTCCGAGTCTGCCAGCTGGAGAGCCCTGTAGCTCTCCCAAAGGACAAAACCCCCGGCCAGGCCAGCCAAGCCAGGGTGGGAGTTGGAGAGGAATGCGGCTGTTTGTGGAAGAGTGAGCCAGGCCCCGGTGCCTGGAGAAGAGCCCCGCAGCCCCGCAGCCCCGCTGCCCGGCCCGGGCTTGTCCTGGGGAGCTCGGCCCATGTGCTCTGACCCTCTAGAGCAGTGCAGTCAAGCTCAACTAGAACAGCGCTCGCTCCCCCACGCAGAAAACCACACGTGAACGTGGTCTATATTCTGTGGTATTTTTACTTATTTTGTTCAACATATTTCTATCATAGTCTAATTGTGTTTTGGCTTCCCACAGACCTCAAGTGTGAACCCTCTGCTCTAGAGAAAGAAAGGGCGTGGGGGCAGCCGGGGGCCCAGCGGACACTCAGGAGGATCTAGTCTGGCCTCAGACACTTCTAGGTACGTGACCCTGGGCAAGTCACTTCACCTGGGCTGCTTAGCCCTTATCGCTCTTTTGCCTTAGAACAGATACAAGGACAAGAAGGGCTTCAGGCGTCCCCACCACTGGCCCTCACTCCCACTTTCCCTGACAGACTGTGTGTGTGTGTGTGTGTGTGTGTGTGTGTGCTTGGCCTGCTGTCCGTGTAAGCGCCTTTGTTAAAGAGCTAAACCTGCGCTCTCCTGCCTGAGTGGATCACGCGAGGGGGGGTTCGAGCTAGAATTCCACGGATGGCCGGCCCAGGTCTGAGAGTGAGGGCAGCGCTCCTCTGGGGGGCCAGCCTACCAGTATCGGTTCAGTGGTGGAGTGGGAGACCAGAGGGGGGTGTTCTACGCAAACCACTCAGGAACCACCTGCCCCCCCCACCTGTCCTGATCTCTAATCAGAATCTCCACCCTGGAGTGAGGTCTGGGGCAAAAAAGGCCTGTCTGAGGTCCCGACTGGAGCTGGAGCCTCACAACTTTATTTCTCCACTGTGTGACGGCCAGGCCCCAGCCCTATCCTCGTGTGTATCCTCCCCTGTCCTTGCCGCCAGCCTTGGACTTCCCATTCAAGGACTACCATTCCCATCAACATCCCCATCAAAGTTCCAGGTGCCACTGCGAAAGGCCCCACAATCTCCTGCCCTGTGACTCTGCTCAGACCTTCATGCTTTGGAGTCCGAGGCTGCCGCCTCCTAAGCTCCCTGCCTTGGCCACCCTTTGTCCGTCCCTCGTGGCCCTCCTTGCGAGCTCCACGCTGCCAGGCTCCTCTGCCCCCTCGCAGTGCTCCAGGGAAGCCCCGTCCTCTTGTTCACCTAGCCTGGTGCCCTCTCCTTGGCCATGACGAGGGACTTCTGTGCACGTGCTGCTTTCCTGCCTCACAAGGGCAGGATGTGGGGGCTGCCTGGTTCTCTCCCCCACCTGTCCAGTGCCTGACGCAGTACCTGGCACAGCAGGTAACCGGCTTCATGATCTCTGCTCCCAAAGCCTTCATGCAGGCCCTCCTCCCCTCTGCCCCAGCTTCCCTTTTTATCTCCCAGTTTCCATCCCTCCCTCTCCAAGCCATCCACCACACACCTTTGGGAGGCTCAAGGTCTAAGTGGAGCTCCTGTGCCTGGGGCAAACCCCACAAAATGGGTGGGGTGGTGGTAGGCCCGGGAGGAGGGGGGGAATCACCTCAATAGTGCCCAGAAGCAGAGCTGGAGCATGCAGGAGGGGAGGAGGTGGGTGGGATGGGCCGGGCTGAGTTCACGTGGGGAAAAGCTACCCAAGTGAATGGGGAACTAAGTCCAAAGTGTTAAACTGCCGAAGGAGAACAAGGGCTCTTGGCACCCTCTGCATTTCTAGATCCTGGGACAAAGTTCTGGCTGCCCCACACGAGTGACTCCCTGGCGTCTGAGCACCTCATTCTCCTGGTGAATGATCTCTGCCAGCTCCCGCTGCCTCCTGGATCAGATGGAAACTCCTCAGCGTGGCCCTGGACAAGTTCCACAACCCAGCTTCCATATTCCTTTCTTACATCAGGGTCCTGCTCAATATTCCACAATGTTGGGGCAGTGGGGTGGCTCAGTAGATGGAGAGCCAAGTCTGGAGAGGGCAAGTTCTGGGTTCAAAGCTGACCTCACACACTTCCCCACTGTGTGACCCTGGGCAAGTCACTTACCTCCAACTGCCTAGCCCTTCCTCTCTTCTGCCTTGGAACTGATACTTAATATTAAGTCTAAGACAGAAGGTAAGGATTTAAAATTTTATCTATCCATCCATCCATCCATCCATCCATCCATCCATCCATCCATCCACCCCACAGTCAGCCAAACCGGTCTCCGAGTTCTCTCCTGAACCCGATATTCCTAGGATCAGAGGCAGAGAGCCAGAAGGGGTTCCCTAAGGTAAAAGGGCCTTTCAGGGCTCACAGAGAGAAGGTCACAGAGCCAGGGAACTAACCTGGGGTCCTACCTCCAAATACAGAATTCCCAGCAGCCCCTTCCCTCCCCTGCCACTCCTCCTGCCAACCCCAGAGCCCTAACCCCAGCATCTCACTGGGCAGAGGGATGGAGACTGGCCTGCAGGGGGGGCCGGAAGGGCTGATGAAGTGCTCCTAGACCTGGGAAGCCCTACAGAGCGCTGGCTGTTAGTCACCTTCCCTATAAGAATGGGCCTTCCTCTACTAGTGCCGGCTGGTGGCTGAAAGGCAGCCTATGGCCTGGCTCATGCTTGGGTCTAGGAACAAAGGGTGGGAAGGGAGCCCAGAGGCATCCAGGCTAACATCTTCATTTGACAGAGGAGGGCATCGAGGCCCAGAGAAGTCACAGGATTAGTCCATCCATCGATCCACAGACACTGAGCACTTCCTGGAGGAGATCTGAGATCCCCTACCCAGGCCCTTTATGTTACACAACTGGAAAACGAGGCAGGGAGGTTATTTGTGTCTTGTTGTTTGGTCGTGTCTGACTCTTGGGCAGAAATGAGGGGGCTGGCTTCAGGTCCCTGTCAGCCCAGGACTCTCAACCCTGTGCTCCATCTGTAAAAGGAGGGGTTCATGGGGGGGACGCCTCAAGGCTCTTCCATCTCTGGGATCCTGCCTGTCCTCTGTGGCTCTTGCTATCTGTTGAGATGCTTCCCACCACAAGCAGGCCAGAGGCACATGAGTTAGAATCTCAGACTAGGGGAGAGGGACAGGGAAGTGCTCAAGTGAAACGGAGGGACAGAAGAGGCCAGAGGCAGAAGGGAATGAACTTTCTGGTCACCGGCAGGGAACAGCTCGATCAGTCTCTCAGGGGAGCCTGCTGGGGTGCTGGGAACTGGGCACTGGGCCAGCCCCCTCACTTTACAAATGAAGAAATGAAGACCCAGAGGTCAGAGATTCACCCAAGATCACAAAGCAGTTTTCCAACTCCTCATCCTTTCCACAACCTCACTGCCTCCCCCCAAGATTTGAGATCAACTAGCCAGGCTCTCCCCGCCCTCCCCCTGATGTTGGCATTCTGATTCTCCCAAATACAGAATCCCATTCTATATACTTTGTATATCCTTCATAGTCACTTGTATCCCCTACCCCTACCAGATATAAGCTCCTGCAGGGCAAGGGCGTGGATCCCCGGCACCCAGCCCAGTGCTTGCCCTGTGTTAATAGGAACTTCATAAGTGTCTGGAGAATTGAAAATGAGCATCAGCACTGACCAGAGGGCCACAGAGGTCTGGCCCTGGGAAGAACTCACCAGGATGGCTACAAAGCCCAGGACACAGGAAGAAGCCTGAATCTGCCCAAGTCAGTCAGTGGCTTGACCCCACATTCATGATTCTGGGGCCTGGGGCTCGGCTCTGCCATTTAGCTCAGCTCCGGGGCACCCCTGCTCCACTTCATATCATTCTAGAACTAGGCCTAGAACCCTGGGGAGCTAACCCAAACTAGCTTGGTATCAAAATCTCAGAGCCCTTGGGAGATTCTGGATGGCCCAGTCAATCAACAAATGTTTATTAAGCATCTACTATGCGCCAGGCAGTATGCTAAGAACAGGGCATACAAAAAGAGGCAAATGATGGTCTCTGCCCTCAAAGAGCTCCCAGGCTCCCTGGGGAGGCAGCAAGTACGTACAAAGAAGCTGTAGAGAGGAGAACCAGGAAATAAAGAAGAGAGGGAAGGCCCTAGAAGTAAGAGGAGTTGGGAAAGGCTCCCTGTAGAAGACAAAATTTTAGGTCCACTTGAAATGCCAGATGACTTCCTGCCTGGGAACCTATAGGCTTGAACCTGGGTGGGGGGCAGGGTGGAGACAGAGAAGGGGAAGAGAGAGGGAGAGGGAGAGGGACAGAGACAAAGACAGACAGAGAGAGGGAGGGGAGGAGACAGAAAAGGAGACAGGGAGGGGGAGAGAGGGAAGGGGAGACAGAGAGAGAAAGAGAGAAGAGGAGGGAGGGGAGAGGGGGAAAGGGACAGAGACATGGAGAGTGAGGGAGAGACAAATAGAAATGGGGTAGGGAGGGCACATATTTTTATTTCTAGGGACAGGTTGTTAGATATTCTACCCACTGCCACCTTGTTAGTCACACTCCCTACTCTCAAAAGTCAGGTGGGGAACAAGGCTTCCCAATCACAGCAGGGGCCAAGGTCACAGAACAGGGCACTGGCTGGGTCTCTACTCTGTGGCTTTGGCTGCTCCTAGTGGCTACCAGTCTTAGATGGACTGTGCTTTGAGGCTGGGCACAACCAATCCCTTTCTGAACCCAGAGCTCCCTCCCTTCTCCCTCCTCAGTCCCAGAAGGACTCACCATTGTGGGAAAGATTCAGAAAGGGAGGCAGACTCCAGAATGAGTTCCCAGTTGTCAGTGGAGGTGGGAAGGCAAGCTGGAAGGCAAGCAACCTATCCAGCAAGTGCCTCAGGGCTTTCTGTCCACGTGGGATTCTTCTGAGCTAAACTGGGAGAAGTAGCTCCAACAGTAGTATCTACAGGAACAAGGAACCAGAGCTGAGTGTGTGCTGGTGGGAAGTGGAGGCCCTATTTGGAGGGCAGGATCAATGGGGGTTGGCCCAAGGGGCTGAGCCAAGCCAAGCACAATGGTGCCAGCATGAGTTCTCTGCCCCCTTGGGATCCTGTTCCCACCTAAGAACTTTGATCTAAGTCCAAACTCTATCTCGTGGCCCAACAATGGAGTGTGGAAGGCACAGGAGAAGAAAGACCAAGGTCCACACATGCTCCCAAACCTCTCCCTGCACCAGAGGAAAACTAATCTGGGGCACACACCCTGCCTTTGGGAGTAGAGCTACCCCAGAGCCCTCAAGGCAGGGACAACCCCAGTGGTCTGGACAGGATCCCAGGTTGGTCATCGCAGACACATGCTAATGACCTCTAGGGCATTCCCAAAGGGAACAAAGCAAACAACTTTATTTTTTGGCTCTGGGAAGAAGCTGTTCCTGGATCCTAAAGTTGGGGAAATGAGATGGAGCAAGCAGTATGGTACAGTGGAAAGAGGCAGGGACTTAAGAAGGAGCAGCTAAGGGGCTCAGAGGGTAGAGCCAGGATTGGAGATAGGAGGTCCTGGCTTCAAATATGGCCTCACATACTTCCTAGCTGGGTGACCCTGGACAAGTCACCTAATACCCATTGCCTAGCCCTTTCACCTTAGAAGCAATACTTAGTATCAATTCTAAGTCAGAAGGGGTAAAAAAAAAAAAAGTCAAGAGATGGGTTTGAATCCTGGTTCTGTTACTTACTAGCTTAATTGATCATGAGTAATCATTTAACCCCTTTGGGCCAAAGTTTACCTATCTGTAAAAGAAAGAGGATAGAAGTAGACTGATGATGAAGCCCACCTCCCTCCTCTTAGCAGAGACATGGACTATGGGTGGAAATATGTAAAATTCTCCTTTTTAGTTCAACTGAAAATATCAAGAAACAGTATTTTCTCCAACCTCTTCTCTTTAGGAAAGCATGTAGAATAAAGGTGAAAAGATAAAGGCTTAGGTTTCAGGAAATGAATGGAGTGAAAAGAATACCCAACTTTGCCTCTGCAGTCCCCTGAAATGGTTGGGGGGCCCTGACCCACCCAAGGGCAGCATCCTCATTGGCATCCAAGGATTAAGATATTGTTTTGGAGTATTAAGCCCAACCTGTGTTTTCAAACCTTTTGCTTGTTCAGGATTCCTCTAAATATGACTTGGAATTGTCTTGGGGTAGGAAAAGCCCCATCAGAGGCCAGGGAGCTACACAGGGCTTGAATACACACTCCAGCCTAGGCCCCAGGGCCATTCCTATCTCCGCTTCCTAGGCGGAAGGTTTGGCCCGGGGTTGGTTAGGCCAAACTTCGTCCTGGTTCTAGGAGAGGGTGGCAGCAGGAAGGGGCTGGGGAGGGCTCCTTGGGGAGACAGGGGAAGCGGGGTGGGCAGCAGCAGCAGCGAGTGGGGAGGGATCCAAAACAGTCTCTCTATCCTCTAGGTCTATTCCAGGAAGGGGCAGTGTCTTGCCAGGGGCATCCCTGCCTTCCCCAGGCGCCCGTTTCCGGGGCAATCGGGAGTTTTCCCCCCCAAACTCCGGAGGCTGCAGGGTGGGCTGGGCTCGGGGAGGCAGCAGAGATGGTCAGTGTCCGTGTCTGACCAAGGGAAGGGCCCTCAGGCATGGCTTCAACTGTCCTTACGCAGAGGAGGAAAATGAGGCCCGGGGAGGGGGGGTAGGGGAATCACCCCAAGGAACGTGCGTGGTCAGGGCCAAAGGCAGGCCTCGGACCCGGGATCAGAGCTCGATGAGGCCTAGGGATGGTCTTGGGAGACCGCCCGGGCCATGTGGGGGGCTGGGGCGGAGGCTGCAGGAGCTGCCGCAGGGGGAGGAGCCGGGAACAACTGGGGGCGGGGCGCTGACGGCCGTGGCTCCGGATTGGGGGGCTATGGCGCAGGGGGCGGGCTCATAGCGTCGGGCGCGGGAGTTGAGATAGGGGGGAGGGAAGAGGAGGGATGACGTTAGCGCTCTCTCCTTCTCCCCCACCCTGCCACTCGCTCACCTGCTCCAGCCGCGCGGCGCCTGCTCCTCTCCCGAAGAGCCGAGAGGGGGCGGGTAGAGCGTCCTTCCATCCGGGACTCGGCGGAAGGGGGCGGGACGACGGAAGGGGCGGGACCTGCGGCTGCTGGCATCTTCAGGCTGAGGAGGCGGGCTGAGACCTCCGAGCCGCTAGGGGTCGGGGCGTGCTCCCATCCCGTGGTGCCCTGCGCCGGGGCAGCTCTAGGCGGCGGCGCGTCTCGGTGGCAGCGGCGGTGGTGTAGGTGCGGAGGTTGCGCGCGGGGCCCGCTTGTCTCTTGGCTGTCGCCGAGTCCGCCTCCGCGTCAGTGTCCGCGGCCGCCCGGGCCCTCGCCTTCTCGCTCCTCCGCCTCCGGCCGGCCCGGGCTCCGGTCTCAACATGTCGTACAACTACGTGGTGACGGCGCAGAAGCCCACGGCCGTCAACGGCTGCGTGACGGGTGAGGGGAGGCCGCGGGCCGGGGCCAGGGGCGAGGGCTCTTCTCCGCGCGGGGAAACTGAGGCCCGGGGGGAGGGGCGTGTGCATCGAGGACTCATCGAGCACTAAAGGAAAACTGAGGCCTAGCAGGGGAGCGGCCGTGCGCACCGGCGGGGTTTTCCTCCACAGGGGTAAACTGATGCCCCCACCGGTGGCGAGGGGGCGGGCATGTGCATCCGAGCCTGGGTGGTTATCGAGCTCCAAGGGGAAACTGAGGCTCAGCGGGGGACGGGCGGGGTCCATCCTG
This sequence comes from Gracilinanus agilis, assembly GCF_016433145.1. Lineage (NCBI taxonomy): Eukaryota > Metazoa > Chordata > Mammalia > Didelphimorphia > Didelphidae > Gracilinanus > Gracilinanus agilis. The sequence continues at coordinate 284,468,382 of NC_058135.1, read as the reverse complement.
CTAGGAGCCAGGCCCATCGCTGCAGTGACGTCAGTAACTTGCAAGCACAACCCTCCACGTGGGGAAACTGAAGTGGGAGGGGGGAAGCTCGTGTGCATCGGGGGCTCATCGAGCTCTAAGGGGAAACGGAGGCCCAGCGGCGGGCTTCTGTCTACCAGAAGCCAGACCCATCGATGCAAGTGACGTCAGCAACTTGCAACCTGCAAGCATAGTCCTCTAGGGGAAAATGAGGGGGGCGGGACGGATGCATCTTTAGCTCACTGAGCTCTAAGGGTAAACTGAGGCCCAGCAGGGGGTGGGGAGGGCAGGCAGGGTACGACCTACCAGAAGCCAAGCCTATCGCTGCAGTGACGGTTAGACACCTGCAAACGCAATCCTCCATAAAGGGAAATTGGGGTGGGGGGCTGGGGAATATGCATGGGGGCTCACTGAGTTCTAAGGGGCAACCAAGGCCCATCCGGGAAGGAGTCATTGGAGGGGAAGTGGAAGAAGGGGTGTCATGTGCAACTTGGTTGGAGGGCTCATCAATTTCAAGGGGAAACTGAGGCCTTGGAGGGGAGGGACCATGAGCAGGGAGGAAACTGATGAAGGGGAGGGGAGATGTGCACAGGCTCAAGCTCTAAGGGGGAAGGTGTGTGTAGTTGTGGCAGGGTCTTTCCAACTGAATCAGAGTCCACCAAGGGCAGCAACTTACAAGCATAACCCTACCCCAGGGGAAACTGAGGCCCAGTGATTTTCTCTTTAAATCATTGTCTATCTCCTGGGACTCTAGACTCCATCCATCCCAAGTCCCCTGATTATGTTCAGCAAGACCATGAAACGGGCATCACAGGGCATTGGCCAGACTTCCTACTTCCTCCCTGAGTGACTTTGGGCTGGTCCCTGGACCTCTATGGGCTCAAGTTTGTGCCTCTTTAGAAGGAGGTGGTTGAACTACGTGGTTTCCAAGGTTTCTCTCCCGGCCCCTTTAGATCTCATCCTGTGAATTCAATGAGAACAAAACAATCTGTCCTCCTGGAACTTAGATTCTAATGGGGGTAACAACCTGGTGGACATGGTACAAGGGGATTTGGGGAAGTCCTCACCATTGAGAGGATCAGAACAGTCTGGTATGAGGTGGTCCTTGAGTGAAGCTTCATATGATTCTCTACACAGAAGCCCAGAGAGGGGAAGACCCTTGAGGATAGATCACTGACAGGAAGACACTTTAGGGGTCATTATGTAGATCAGCCCACCACCTTTCAAATGAGACCTGGAGTGCGGAAGTGACTTGGAAGGGGAGGGTCTAAGGGTGGGAGTCAAAAGTCTCCTTTTTCCATAATGTGGAAAGGTTTCCTGTGTCTGGAGGGGTGATGGCACCTCTAATTCTATCAAACCTGGCCCCAACACATATCTGACCAATAGTCATCTCCCTTTGGGTTGAAGTCCTTCAGCAAAGGGACGTTCATGTCCCCCAGAGGCAGCCTTCTTAAATTGGGGTGGCCCTAATTGTTGGAGATCTTCTTTACCTCAAGTAAAATGAGCATCTGGGCAGCTTCCACACCTACCTCTTTTCACCTCCTGGGTCAGGTGGAACAAGCATCATCATTTAAGGTCTCTGGTCAGAGGGTTGTTCCAACCAAGATTGAGAGAGGCCTTGGGCATCAGGTCAGGGGATCCTGGATCTCTTCACCAGAAATGAAATGAGCTCTTCTGTTTCAGAGGTCCTTGATCAGAGGTGAAGTAGGAGGATCTCTGTAATGAAATTATGGTTCTGACACTTAACATCTGTGTGACCATGGGCAAGTCTTAACCTCCCTGGTCTCAGTTTTATCTATTGTAAAATGAAGGAATTGGTCCTAGGTCAGTGAGGGCCATGAATTTGATTTTGATCACTATTTCAGTATAACTGGTATCCTTTGTGACCCATTATGCAGTGTTTTGTTTTATGCTTTTAAAAACACTTAGAAGAGGGCCATAGATTTTACCAGACTGCCTGAGGGGTTCATAACACAAAAAAAGTAGAGTTCCTGGACTTAGTGATAACTGATGCTCCTTCCAGGAGGAGTGGCTGAGTGAAAAAATACTAGATTTAAAGCTAAAGGACCTAGGCCCAAATTACTCCCTAGGTGACCTTTACTCTGGGCCTCAGTTTACTTATCTGGGAAATGAAGGCTTTGAATAAAGGATTTCTAAGTTTCCTTTCAACTTGGGATGACTCTGCTAGGCGACTCACAAGAGTTTGATGAGGCAGAAACACTGATCAAGAAAGGATTCCCTTAGGGGGCAGCTGGGTAGCTCAGTGGATTGAGAGCCAGGCCTAGAGATGGGAGGTCCTAGGTTCAAATCTGACCTCAGACACTTCCCAGCTGTGTGACCCTGGGCAAGTCACTTGACCCCCATTGCCTACCCTTACCACTCTAAGGTAAGGGTTTAAGAAATAAAGGAAGGAAGGAAGGAAGGAAGGATTGATTGATTCCCTTATCAAATCCTACTGAAGGACATGATGAAGTTATATTGTATTGTCTGTCATCTAGTCTTGTCTTTTTACCTGACCAGAGATTCCCTTAACAATATCATCCTCCCCCAGTCCCAAAAAGGTCTCCTCTCCCTTTTTAGGTGGAGAAGTCTTTTTTTTTAACAACAAGGAATAGGTAGAGGGGGCTTGGTCAGGATAGCTCAGTTTGGAGGGCAAGGGCTAAACATTGGGTTTTCCTGTTGGCCAGGCATGTGAGGGAATTATTTTTAGCAATAATAGTAGAAGTCATCAGAGTATAGAAGACAAAAGATTTTGGACTAGACCTCCTTAATCATTAAGACTTTTAAAAAATAAGGAGACAGCTAGGTGGCTCAGAGGATTGAGAGTCAGACCCAGAGACAGGAGGTCCTGGGTTCAAATTTGACCTCAGATACTTCGTAGCTGTGTGCCCATCCTGGGTAAGTCACTTAATCCCCATTGCCTAGCCCTTACACTCTTCTGCTTCAGAACCAATACCCAGTATTGATTCTAAGATGGAAGGTGAGGGTTTTTAAAAAATTTAAAAAAAAAAAAGACTTTTAATGAGCAAAATGCACCCAAAGCATATACACCCCCAATACATATTACCATGGTACCAAAACACCTTGACACCTGGGTTCCTTGTCCATCTGGATCTTTTTCTGTTAATCATTTGATTGGTTTCTTCTTCTGGAATCTTTGCTGAATAGAACCAATCAAATGAAGCCATTTTCTCTGGCTCCTAGAAAGAGCCCAGTTTCTGTGGTCTGATTTTTTAAAGGATCTTGTTTCTCTCCTTGTAAATGTATGGAGTGAGGTTATTTCAAGCACTGAGAATAGGAAATGAGTACGGAAATTGGAGAAATGTGTGGGTGCTCCTAGGTTTTTTGACTTGAGGCACTTTGGATGTCTGGGAAGGAATCAGTCCTACATTATACTTCAGAGGACCATGGTGATTCTTTCAGGTCACTTCACTTCTGCTGAAGATTTGAATCTACTCATTGCCAAAAACACCCGTCTTGAGATCTATGTGGTCACTGCAGAAGGGCTGCGGCCAGTTAAGGAAGTGGGCATGTATGGCAAGATTGCCGTTATGGAGCTTTTCCGTCCAAAGGTAAGCACTGCCCATGGGCTTCACATCTTCTATAGGCACTGAGCCTGTCAAAAGGGAAGCTCTGGTTGTTGTTTTTATTACATTTATTTTAATCACAGGAAGACTAGGCAAGTACTTCTTCTCCTTTTAAAGAATGAATTCAGAATTGGATGGGACTGGACCTTCTCTTAAAGCAGTGATGGGCAAACTACAGCCATTGGACCAGATGAGGCCCCCTGAAATGTTCTATCCAGCTGCAAGATATTATTCCCAATCTGACGAATACAACGAGTAGGATACAATACAATGAACCTTCAAAAGAGTTGCCTTAGATACATGATGGATGAGCATTTCCTTTCCTTTGGCCCCCTCTTTAAAGAGTTTACCATCTCTGTTAGAGGAAAGAAGGGCCTTTTGGAAAATGTCTTAATTTTTTTGAGGATGAATTTGAAATTCTGGGTACCAGATATTTTTGTCCAAATAGTTACTAATTTTTATGCCTTTTCAACCTCTCCATTAAGGTACTCTGTTAGATAATCTTTATAACTGTGGAGAGTTGACCCTGGATTCTTGAAAGCTGACCTGACAAGTCCCATTGAGCTAAAAAGACCTAGTGATAGACTGAGGATAATGTTGTCTGGGGACCAGATTTCTTTTGACCAACCTCTGAAAACCTTGTGCAGCTGCTGTTGGTAATGGCAATGCCTACTTTAGGAAATCCCACAGTCTTGAGTTGCTCAAGCAGCTTTTCCCAAAGGTAATTAGAGGGTGACAAGAATGCAATATGTTAAAGGCTTTAAAAAAAGGCTCCTTCCCCTTGGCTCTTTGTTCCTCTTGATCTGTTATGGAAAGATCTTAAAGGTTTCACTTGAAAGCGTTATTGCTTCCCTTATTGATTAAACCACCTTCCCCTTCTAACTTTATAGGGATTTGATCTTTGTCCACATGTTTCTTTGTCACCAATCTTAAAGACAGGAGAAGATGTCCCAAGCTCAGAATCCCAGCAGCAAACTCCATTCTCCTTGGGGAAGCAGAGAAATGTATAGACAGATCATGGGGTCACACACTTTCAAGATGTATTCTTAGGAGGAAATTAGCTTGCTGTTTATGATGAGAGAGCACTGAAACTTAGAATATCTTGTGAGGCTCCCTTAGTAACTGGTAATCAGTGATCAGAATCTTAATACAGTCTTGGTGAAACTGGGTCTTCTTGCTATTCTGAATGAAAATTCTGTATGGAGGAGATTAGACCTCCTGAGGCAGAGGTTTAGGGGATAATAGACTGAATTTGGAACCGTGAGGATCTGGGATCAAGCCTTGCCTCTAACCTGACAAAGCAGTCTAAACATGGGCTAAAATTCAGTTTCCTTATTTGTAAAATGAGAGGCTCGAACTCAGTGACCTCTAGGGTCCTTTTCAACTCTAAGTCTCTGAGCTGATGACTCTTAATCCAGCTGATCCATGAGTTATTCAGAGCTTATTTGTAGGAATATAGAATGATTGGGAATCTGGGTGTTTCTGTAACTAGCAAGAGTATACTAGATTTAATACTAGGAATTGCTAGGAGAGATAAAGACTAATGAGAGACTTGATAGTTCATGAACAGGAAGGAAGTGGCTTACCTTTAAGGCAGTTTTATGGAGACAGCATGTTCTAATCAAAGGGATTGAACTATTTTATCATGTAGCTGTGGAAATACAGACAAATGAGAGGAGGAGAGGGGAAGGTAGAGGAAGCAGAGGAACACTTGGGTGGAATTCATTTCATTTTAACCAACTTAGAGATATGATACCAAAACCACTTTCAAGGAATTTGCAGTCTCATAGAGAAAGGAGAGAAATACAAATAATTCTGATGAAAGGGAGGGCAAATGTGGCATGCTATGGAGGGGTCCAGACAGAGCAATTTTCATTTCAGCTTTATTCAGTAAGCAGCAGGAAGTCAGGTAGGGATGTGATTAGAGTGTTAGGATTAGGAAGCTTATTCAGGCAGTGGTCTGAAGGCCAGATTGGAGAGGAGAGCCAGTGTGGGCCTGGTGGTCAGTGAGAAGGCTGTGAGGGTCGTTCTGGTTAGAGGTGATGAAGACCTTTGATAGAGAATAGGAGAATGAGGGAATGGACAGTTATTGCCAAGAAACAATTGACAGGACTTGGCAGTGAATTGGTGTTGGTAAAAGAGGGAAGAGTCCGAGGGGAAGCCAAGGTTATAAATCTGGGTGACTGAAAGTTTTGTGTTACTGGCTGCAGAAATAGAAAGATTAGAAGAGCTAAGATTGTTTTCAGGACGTTGAAGAAGGGTTAGCTCTTTCAGTAAGTTGTGAGTAGTTGATTCACATTTAAATGAGTTCAGCTTGGGCTCTTTGAGTTGGAAATTCCAGAGTAAATTTTTAGCTGGCTGTCAGAAACAAAGGACTGGAACTCTGACTGAGAAGATGGGGTAAACAGAGTTTTGGGAGTTGGGTATCTGGGAATGGAGATGATCTTCAAAGCAGGGGCATAGACCCAGTCACCAAAGGAGACACTTGAAAAAGAAGAGAGGGCCAAGGGTGGAATCTCAGGAGACATCAATATTGAATAAACAGGTAGAGACTAAATGAACAAAAGGAGGTGGAGGAGTAGGAGGATAATCTCTGTATTGGATGAAATTCTCCAAAAAGAGGGGAATGTTGCCTTTTGGCACTGAAGAAGAATGAAGGAAAAAAGGTCAGTTGACTTAGAGAGTCCTTTGAGTCAAGTGATAGGAATGGAAATCAGATTGCAAGTGGTTGAGAAGCAGACTTGAGGAAGGTGAGCTGAGGACATTGGGGTAGCCCATTTCTAGGAGTGACAGTGAGCAGAAGAACCTGAAGGAAAATGACTGAACTAGCAAGAGTTCCCTTTATCTAGCACTTTTTAAAAGCTGCAATGGAAGGATAGATATTGGAATTTTAGGAGAGACAGTGATGGATAGAGCAGTATAAAGGGGAATGGGATGGAGACGTAGGTCAGGCAGATTTGTTTTGATAGGGAAGTGGTTCTTCTCTGCTTCTAATATTGGTGAGAAGGCGTGAACATATGTTATGATAGTGAGAAGTTTGGACCAAGAGTGGGAGAGGAGAAGAGTAAGGCCAATGTTCTCAATCATCTTACAGGGCAAGGTCATCTCCTGAAGGTACAATTAGGGGTAGAGGAGGGAAGAGAATATTTAAAATAGCTATTCTGGAGAATGAGAGAATCAACAAGAGATAAATAGGAGGATTTCCCTCTAATAAGTGGGATTGCATTTGAGGGCAGACACATTCAGCTCAGTTGCATAATTGCTTCCAGTAACATTTGCTTGAAAGCAGAGGTGAATGATAGGATCTATCCTGGGAAATAGAGAATGGTGGAGGAGGACAAAGGCTTCCAGAGCGAGAAAGGGGGCATTATTGAAATGGCTGAGTATAGGGCCAAACATGACATAAGAAAGGAAGAGAGCCAAAACAGGGTTGAAGAGTTGGTAGAATGGAATGGAGAGGAATCAAGGAAATGAAGGTCATGATGAGGATGAAAAACAGGTCTGGGAGGAAGGGAATGAATTAGAAGAATTAATAGCAATTTCATTCAAGAGGGGAAATTCAGAGGTTGGGATCTTAGTGATGGAACATTTCAAGTGACCTCTCTGGTGAGTGGCTGAAGTTGTCAGAATTCAGAGAGAGTGCTAGAAGAGGCATCATTGGAATGCTGGAGCTTTTAAGGATAGTGGCAAAGAAATGGTTGGAGAATAAAGATAGTGTCAGACTCTAGTCATTGGAGGTCACCATTTGACAGCAGCAAGTCCTTGGCTAATGTAATCCAGTTGGATGGCAACATGGTGTTTCGGTGAGGAGAGGAATTTAAATTATGATGTCTGGAAAGGATCTGGAATGGGCTAGAGAACAAGGCCTGTGTGGGAAAGGGGGCTGCTAGAGTCAGGACACAGGATGGATACAAAGTTCAATGAGGCATCTGTTGCAACTCTCAGAGTTTACAAATTAGGAGAGGAGATAAGACAGAGAGAGTCTGCTAATATGAGGCAGGGTAGGATTGGGGCCATTTGAGGTGTTGAGATGGAAGGAATAAGTGCGGTTGGGGAATACAAGAAGACATTGTAGGACAGAGGAGAGGACCACCCAGAGACGTGTGATGGTGAGGCCCTGGTCCTTTTGCCTGCACCCTCTATGGAACTAAAAATCCCTTCCCTAGAGAGTATTTGGAATTCAGTCATTTCATGTCTCGTATTACTTTAAAAAGGTACTGTCCAGCATCCCTGTTCAAGAAAGAAACTCCTAACAATACTGTTGGTTTCTAGGGCGAGAGCAAGGATCTGCTATTTATCCTGACCGCCAAGTATAATGCCTGCATCCTTGAGTACAAGCAGAGTGGCGAGAGCATCGACATCATCACCCGAGCTCATGGCAACGTCCAGGTGAGGGGAAGCCATAGGAGGCTGGGAGTGTGTGTAAAAAATCGGGCTCTTTATCTATTCATGAAGAACTTACTATTGAATTTAGGGGTCATTAAAACTGAACTAGAGGGAGTTGATTGGACTTTGAAAGAAAAGTAAAAAATTATTGGATGCTACATTATGAAGTGAGAAAAATTATGGCAATAGGGAGAGTTCCTCTGCACTATAGACATACACTTGTTATAGAAAAGAGATTGCGTCTTCCTTCATTTCCTTCCTGGGTCCTTGGGAGTCTGAAGAATGGGGAACTCATTTCAGCAAACTTTATTCTTGTGCTGAAGAGCTGAGTTGTTGATAGAACCAGACAGAGGGAGTAGCTCATTCAGCCTCCAGGCCTATTCTGATCAGTAGAGAGCCTCAGTTCTTATTTTCCTGCCCAGTGCCCTCTGCTGAGACTCTTCACTCATTCTTCCCTTTTAGGATCGAATCGGTCGTCCTTCTGAGACTGGGATTATTGGCATCATTGACCCCGAGTGCCGGATGATTGGCTTGCGCCTTTATGATGGTCTCTTTAAGGTTATCCCTTTGGACCGGGATAATAAAGAACTGAAAGCCTTCAACATTCGTCTGGAGGAGCTCCAAGTCATTGATGTCAAGTTCCTGTATGGTTGTCAAGCCCCTACCATCTGCTTTGTCTACCAGGTAATGACTGGGGAGAAGCAACTTGGTTCTGCTCTGTGAGGGATTACTTATTAATAAGCAGGCTATTTGGATTTAATAGAGTGAGGTTCTTATGTCTTTAGAACCTTGGTGCCTTCCTGGGAAGCTGATCATAGCAAAGAGATGAAAGGAGGCTTGGGGGTGTGTTTCCTTAGTCCTGGTGCTACACTCTGCTAGTATGTCTTTGGAAAGAACACATAAGGTGGCCTGGTTCTGTCTTTACTCCCTGAAGAGCTTAACTGTAGGATGTTGGGAGCTCATTAAGGCTTGACTATAGAGTTGATCTGGAGATTCGTTTTCAGATGGCATCAGCTGGGAAGATCCCATCCACCTCATTATTTTCCTTCTGTGGAATGTCACTGACAGATTATGGTCCATATCTCAGGTCTGTCCCTTTGGGTTGTACCAGTTGGGGATCAGGAGTGGTAGCTGCAGGTGGCCATCAGGGAGACTAGCAAACCCCTTTCTGAGTTCTTTGAAGCACATAGGAGTACAGCGTGGAGCCATTTCAGAAGAACATAGTGAACCTTCTGGCCCAGGGCCGTGATGGCTGCTTGGGTGGATGGTACGCCATACCTGGCTCTTGAGGAGTGATGGTGTGCTTTATGGAAATCTCCCTGGCTTGAGAGCCCTTCTGTCACTTTATTGCCTGCAGAGTCTGTGTCTCTGTGGATTTGGTAACTGGTTGTGCAATAAAGTTTAAACTAGGGTAGGAAAACTTGTCTATCCATTCTGGATATCTAGAAGCGCAGGGCAGCCCTCCTCTTCTTCCTCCACCTTTATAAGAGTCAGCCTGTTTGAGTTTGGCTATTACTGGGAATCCCCCTAGAACTGGACATTCAGGACAAGCCTGAGCCTTTGGGAAGAGTCCTGCTTGCTGTGTCTTGGGTGCTATAGATGATTTCCATGGCGGAGCCCCTTTCTTCTTGAAGTACCAGAGAAGTTTGTCCTTAACTTCCTAGAATTAGAGAGACCTCAGACCCTGGCCATCTTGCTCCTTTTTAAAAGCTGCCTCATCTTGTATTGACCTCAGAGGGTGAGCTCGCCTCAGTCCACATTGGCAGCTGCCTTAAGGACCTGGAGGTCCACGGTCACATTCAGCAGATTCTTGGAGTCCCTGTTCCTCCCATGGCTGACTGGCTGAATAAGCCAGAGAGGAGAGAACAGGTTGGACGTGCCAGGAAGGGGTGGGAATTGATTCAGCGTGATGGGGTTTGGGATTCACTTCTGTTTGCTGGGAGCACCAACTTTGCTAGAGTTCTTTACCTTGTGGCATATATGCTAGCTTTATCCCCCTCAGACATTCCAGTAAAGAGGGGAATGAGCCAAATTTTAAAAAAAGTCACCCCACCGAACATTCTATAGAAATTGTCACGTTCCTGCCATCTGCTGTTGTGTGTTAATTCTTGAGGACAGGCTGTGAATTTATACTGAGAGTCACTTCCAGGGGGCCTTTGTGTGAAAGCTCTGGGTGAGGGTAGAGAGTTTGGGGTGCCAGGACAGAGCCTGAGGCTGAAGGGTCACCCGGTTGCCTCTCGCTGTGACCCTGGTGGCCGGCTGGCTTGGAAGGACCCTGACTAGTCTTGGCTGGTGGTGTTGGTCCATTCCTTACCGCTGACCAGCACGGAGACCCCTCCTTTCCTGTGCTTAACAATTCCGTCTCTTTCTGAGACCAGGACCCCCAGGGGCGTCACGTCAAGACCTATGAAGTGTCTCTTCGGGAGAAGGAATTCAATAAAGGCCCCTGGAAGCAGGAAAACGTGGAGGCAGAAGCTTCAATGGTGATCGCAGGTTGGTTCTTTTTGTGGTTGTAAGGAAATCTGCCCTTCTTCCCTCGTTCTGTCCTTCTGTCATTTTGTTGGCTCTTCCCTTTGTCTGTCCTTGCCCTTTACACCGGATATGGGGCAGATGTGTGTTAGAGCCCCACCGTGCCCCAAGGCAAGTCATTGAGCCTTTCCGATCAATAAAGGAGTCCTGAAAGCCCCCGGCCTCCCCAGGCTCTGTGGGCAAAGTCTTCTGGAAGCTTTGGGCGTCTCGTTTGAGTTACTCTAGAGGCCCCTGCACAGGGGGCAGAAGCCCCTCTCGCGGACACGCTGCCTCAGAGGCTTTGGCGGGTCCTTGAACGGCACACCAGGCAGCGCCATGTAAGGGGACTCGTTGCTCCCTGGTGGGAGAGAGGCCTCAGCTGGCCCCCCCATGACTGCCTTGTGTGTGTCGATGATTCCCAGCTTTGTCTCCAGGGTGGGGGGCTCAGGGAAGGGACTGGACAAGGCATATGCCCCGAGCCCTTAGAGCTCGAAGGGAGCCCCCGGCCATTCCTGGGACATGAGGCACCGAGAGCCCCCCTGGAGCGAGCGCTGCAGCCCCAGGAAGCAGCGAGTCTGCTGTAACAGTGTGCCTGCAGCCGTCCTCTTTGTAGCCCTCGCTGGTAACTTTGTTTCAGCGGCTGCACTTCTGCAGCAGAAACCTTCCCTGGGGGAGCCGGAGGGAGCCTTGGCCTCCTGGGGGCGCGTTAGGCCTGCCACATGGGGGACAAGAAAGCCTCCAAAGGCAGCAGGAGGAGGCCAGCCCGGCCTGGAGACAGGGGGCCTGGGTTCAGATGGGGCTTCCGCCGCGCTTGTGCCTAGTCCTGGGCCCTCTTCTGCCTGGGAGTGATACTTAGTATCGACTTCAAGCTGGGAGGTGAGGGAGGTTTGTGCTCAATAAAAAAAAAGCCTGAAGACGGCAGGAGGAAAGAAAGCCTCCGTGCCAAGGTGACGGCAGTCTGAGCACGGCGCCTCGGAGCGCCTCTCGCGTCCGTCCCTCTTTCAGTGGGGACGGGAGGAATGACTGACGGAAACCCGGCCGTCCTCATCCTCTAACGCAGCTTCCTTGTCCCTTGGCAGTCCCCGAGCCTTTCGGAGGTGCGATCATTATTGGCCAGGAGTCCATCACCTACCACAACGGCGATAAGTACCTGGCCATTGCCCCTCCCATCATCAAGGTGAGCCGCCCCCGCCCGCCCTCATCCCTAGCCTCCCTCCTGCTGCTGCCCACACTGGCAGCCGTCCTGTCCTGGGGCTCCGGTGCAGGAACAGACCAAGATTTCTCGCTTAGTTTTTCCAATCACCAACACTCCATGTTCGTTAGGGAAGGGAGCGGCCTCGCTGTGCTCCTTTTTGGTGGATGCAGACAGTCCGACGGTCTCTCTAGCATTCACCTTACCATGACTGCTCCGAGCTCCCTTCCGTCGTAGCCGAGCCCTTCCCCCCCGTGTCCCGAAGACACAGGGATCTCCACGCGTAACGCTTTGTAACGCTTTTCATCTCTCGTTCCTTTATCTCATGTGCATTCCAGGCACCCAGGTCTCTATGTTGTCAACCAATTGCGTCCTGGGGCTTTCTTGGTTCCTTCTGATAAAATGGTGAGGCCTACCTCATAAAGGCAGCAGCCTCCTGGGGCTTACTCCCTGGCGTGGGACAGAGGCCCCTTCCCTAATTCCTTTTCCTTTTCTGGGGACAGCAAAGCACAATTGTGTGCCATAATCGAGTGGATCCAAACGGATCTCGATACCTTTTGGGAGACATGGAAGGCCGCCTCTTCATGCTTCTCCTAGAGAAAGAGGAGCAGATGGATGGCACCGTGACCCTTAAGGATCTCCGTGTGGAGCTTCTCGGAGAGGTGAGGCTTCTCCCTGGCCCTTTGGGCCACCAGAGATTGTATCACTTTCTTCATAGCCTCCCCGCCCAGTAGCAACAACTCTTTAGTTCCAGTGAAAAGAGAATTGGGGCTTTTAGGAAACTCCCCATCAAAATGAGGGGTAAGCAAGAAATGGCATGTGTGTGGAAAACCCAAGGGAAGTCCCTTGGTCCTAGCAGGGGTGAAGGTTCCTGGAAGTGGGACATTCAAGAGAAGAGTGGTCTTTCCCAGTGGGGGTGGGCACTGGGAAGAGGGGCTCCCGTGGAGGGTCCTGGCTCCCATAGATGGGGGATCGGAACAGCTGGAAGGGAGTTTGCTGGTGGCCCCCAGAAGAGTACTTGTAGACTTGGAGAATGAATGCGTATGAGTGAGGAGTCAGAATTCAGAAATGTTGGTGCCTCGGCTTAGAGGCCCTGAAACCCAACAAAATGCGAAAACCAAGTTTTGCTCTTGTTTACCTTGACTGGGACTTGCAGCCTGAGGAATAACTGGTGCCCCTGCGAGTTGGGGTACGGACTGCTCCTCCAAGGCATCTCCCACAAATTGTGTTTCCTTGTAGACCTCCATTGCCGAATGCTTGACATACCTCGACAACGGGGTCGTGTTCGTTGGCTCTCGCCTTGGCGACTCTCAGCTCGTAAAAGTAAGATGCCCCGTCTTCCTTCCGCCCCCTCTTCCTTCCTCCCCACCTCTTGTTCATCATCTGCTTCCCTTCTCCAGATCCTGGCCGGCCAGAGCCGCCCTGCCTGTGTCCCATAAAGGGCAGCTGGGCCAGAGGACTCCTGTGGCCTTGCTTAAGTTGGGAGTCAGAGATGATAACTAGGCAACAGAGTTTCCAATTCGATAATCCTCCTTTCAGTATCCCTTACACTAAACCGCCTTGATGATGCCAGTCTGCAGGCAGAGTTGACACATCCCAAGGCTAGAAGAGCTTCCGAGGTTTGTTGATGGTGTTAAGTAATTAACCCCTTGGTTTATTTTCAGCTTAATGTGGACAGCAATGAGCAAGGCTCCTATGTTGTGGCCATGGAGACCTTTACCAATCTCGGCCCCATCGTGGACATGTGTGTGGTGGACCTGGAGAGGCAGGGCCAGGGCCAGGTGAGGGCGACGCCTCGGGCCTGGGCTGGCCACTCAACCTGGCTGCTTTGGCTTTTGTTTGGGGGCTGGGAGGAGAGGGAAAGGAATGATAGGAATCTATAATTTTTTTTTCTTCCAAAAAGGAGGTTCTTGTTATCTTTTGGTTACACTGATTGCATTTCCCCTATGTTCTTTCTTGCTCCTCTTAGAAAGCCACCTCTTATAACAAAGACCAAATGAAGAAAAAGAGAAAAAAATTGAGTAAAAACAATCAGTACATCCCCAGACCTTATGTTTACTTACAGTGTGGCCTACCTATAGGCCCCCATCTCTGCAAAGGAGTAGGGGCAGGAGAAGGTGTCTTCTCATTTCTTCTTTGAGGGCAAGCTTGGTCTTTATAATTTCTCAACATGCAGCTACAGGGCCAGCTAGGTAGCACAGGGAGAGCACCAGGCCTGGAGTCAGGGGGTCCTGGGTTCAAACCTGGCCTCAGATACATCCTAGCTGTGTGACCCTGGGCAAGTCACTTAACCCTGATCGCCTCGTTCTTGCTGCTTTTCTCTCTTAGAACTGATACTGGGTTTGAAAACAAAAACAAATCGGCTTCAGCTGTGGTGGCTTTATAGTTGTTCTTTCCTCGTATCTCATTAAAGTCATTGGGGGGGTGGGGGGGGCTTTCCTGGCTCTGCTTACTGCACTTTTCTGTTATTTCTTGTGGTCACTGTTTCTTAGGGCCTAGCAATATTCCATGACGACGATGTGCCAAGATTTGTTTAGCCTTTCCCTCGTCTCCTTTGCTACCACATGAAGTAGCACCTATTTTGATATATGAAAGCTTTCTTTTCCACGAATCCCTTTCAAAGTTGCTTCGACGTCCTCCCTTAACACCCAAAGGCCCTAAATATGCCTGTGCCATATCTCTATGCTCTATGCCCAGAGGCGCTGCTGTTTCCTTGCTCGGGTATGAGAGTTTTGCCTTTTGTGTCAGACCTTCTCAAGGATACAGTGTTTTCTGCTAGACTCGAATTCTGGTTGAAAAGGAGAGTCCCTCAGTGAAGGGGCAGTCGTTATCCTCTATATTTGGGGGTCCGTATAATGGTCTTAATCAGGACATCCCATGGCACCAGAATTTGGAAGGTGAAAAAAAAAATTTAAATAAGGATTTTTAAATATTGCAGAATTTGAAAATTAGTTACATATACATTTGATAACCTTTTCACGACTTAAGCACCGCAGAGTTAGGGTGAGGGTTGGCCAGATAAGCCCGTTTGCCCGCAGCACATCACCTGGGCTCTTCCCCTTCAGGCTTGCGGCTGCCCATGACGTTAGCTTCCACACGTTGTCTCAGAGCCACTCCTGGGCAGCCTGTACTTGTGACTTTGATCCTCGTTCTCTTGTTTACAGCTGGTCACGTGTTCGGGGGCTTTTAAGGAGGGCTCCCTGCGTATTATCCGGAATGGGATTGGGATCCACGAACATGCCAGCATCGACCTGCCAGGCATCAAAGGTAGGGCACCCTGGGAGAGCATCCGCAGGAAGGCGGGCACGAGGGTAGTGGGGAGCCTCCTGGCTCTGGTTTCTGCCTGGGAATGTTCTGAGACCATAACAGAGGGGGAGTCCAGGAGTCCTGGGGACAGGCGTGCTCCCTAGAGGGCAGCTTCCCGACGACTCCGTCTTGTCTTCATTCTAGGCTTATGGCCTCTAAGGTCCGACTCTGGCCGAGAAACAGATGATACCTTGGTGCTGTCCTTCGTGGGCCAGACGAGGTAAGGACGGAGGTGGCCCCGGGGAGCAGGGGACCCCGGGCCCTCACGGAGCCTCCAGTTGATGCGGGCTCTCCATGTGTTGGCAGAGTTCTGATGCTCAACGGAGAAGAAGTGGAGGAGACCGAGCTGACGGGCTTCGTGGATGATCAGCAGACTTTTTTCTGTGGGAACGTGGCTCACCAGCAGCTGATCCAGGTAACCTAGGCCAGAGTGGGCTTGCAGGCAGGCCAGGGCTCCTGCCCACCCACCCACCCTCTCTACTCTTCTCCACCTTGACCAGAACACAAAGTAAATGGGCCGTTCTTCTTGGGTGTAACCCTTGGCCCCCTGGATAGTCATTCCTAGCCTCCAGCCCTTATTGGTCCAGCTCAGTTCCAGTGGTTGGCTATATAGGATTTATTAGAATTTACTTTAGAGGCAGCTGGGCCTAGACTCAGGAAGATCTGAGTTCATATCTAGCCTGAGACGCTTCCTAATTGTGTGACCCAGGGTGAGTCACTTAAGCTCTGTCTGTCTGCCTCAATTTCCTCAGATATAAACAGAGAGTAGTAATAGCACTTCCCTTCCACAATTATTGTAAAGACAAACTCATTAAGAATACTATGTAAAGCACGCCGTGAACCCTAAAGCACTCTGCAGCTTGTTTTATACTCGTTTAACTGAAGCTGTGCTTCCTCTGGGGTGGCTCACTACCAGCGCCCTTCAGCATGGGCTGTGTCCTGGATGGGCGGTACATGGAGCGATAGCCTTCCCTTCCACTCTCATTTCTTTACTGTATTGAAGAACTAGTCATCTGTAGCTGGGCTCTGGCCACTTGACAGGGACTCAGAAGTCACGGTTGGAGGAACGTGTTCTTAGGTTGGAGAAGATGTTGTCTTCCAGGGTCTGAAGGGCTGTCCTGTGGCGGAGGGTCCTTAGACTTAGTTCCAAATGCCTCCAGGGGAAGGCAGGCAGGCAGGCAGACACTGGAGTCTGCGGAAAGCACGCTTTCCAGTCCCCGGGACCTTGGGCCTCGTCTCCCCCTCTCTGGAAGGAGGAGACCAGAGTAAGAAGGCCTCTGTGGCCTTTACGATGCCCCTGTGTTCCTGTGAGAAGAAGAAAACTGGGATTGGTGGGTAGGAGCTACAGGAGGCACATTTTAACTCGAGATGAGGAAGGATTTTCTACCAATAACAGACGTCACAAGTGAGACGGGCCGCTTCTTAGGTGATTCCTTGTCCCTGGGGCCCTTGTTGTGCCCCAAAGCTGCTCAGCTCTCCAGACACCGGCCTGTTATCAGCAGAGAGAGTGACGCCTGCCATACTTCTCTTGTGAGGCTGTGGGGAGGAGATGAAATAAAAATTCAGTGCAAGGGGATTATTACTGATACTGTATGTGTAGGTGGTGGATGGGACTCCCAGACGCTTTCCACTTCAGGAGATGGGCCGGTTCCCCTATATTTAGCTATGGGGAAATCAGATTTAAATCGTTCTCCCCCATGATGTCCCCTGTTATGGCATCCCTTTGAAGGACTGCTGAGAAAGGCACAACCGAAATGCTTGTCATGGAAGAGGACCCTTGGTGTGCGATTTTCAGGACTCATTTATGCTGCCTCTTGCCTCTGCCCCCAGCCAAGCCTGGGCTGCTTCTCAGGGCTCTCCCTGTGCTTCTGCGTAGATCACGTCTGCCTCTGTGCGGCTGGTTGGCCAGGACCCTAAAGCATTAGTGAGTGAATGGAAGGAGCCCCAGGGCAAGAACATCAGCGTGGCCTCGTGTAACAGCAGCCAGGTGGTGGTGGCTGTGGGCAGGGCCCTCTACTATCTGCAGATTCACCCTCAGGAGCTCCGGCAGATCAGGTACCCCCTTGGCTTTCTTCCCTCCCCTGGTCTGGGGCCTTGTCTGAGCTCTGGGCCTCCTCATCCCAGGACTTCCTCTTTGATTTAGCCATACGGAGATGGAGCATGAGGTGGCCTGCTTGGACATCACCCCTCTGGGGGACAGCAATGGGATGTCTCCTCTTTGTGCGATTGGCCTCTGGACCGACATCTCGGCCCGCATTTTGAAGCTTCCCTCTTTTGAGCTCTTGCACAAGGAGATGCTTGGGGGAGGTAGGTCGTTGCTGCTCAGGGACTTGGGTTCTGGTTGGGTTTACAGCATTGAGTGACCACCTGCTGTTGCCCCTTCTATATGGCAGAGATCATTCCTCGATCCATCCTGATGACCACCTTTGAGAGCAGCCACTACCTGCTCTGCGCCTTGGGAGATGGTGCCCTCTTCTACTTCGGGCTCAGCATCGAGACGGGTAAGTGTGGGCCGTGGGGAGCATTTATTGGCTTGGATTTCCCCCTTCTGGTCCTTGGTGTATATTGAATTGGAGCCAACCTTGGGGGATCTGTGCCCCGAAATGTTGGCAGCGTCTCTTTGCTCCCCCATCCTTCCTTCCTTCTTTGCTCTTTCTGTGGAATTCTGGAACTAGAAGGAATAGAGTATTAGAACCAGCGGGCCCCTCAGAGACCAGGTCTAAGGCCTCCTTCCTCAGAGCCTGGGGCTGATGCTATTCTGCCCTCCAGGCTTGTTGAGCGACCGCAAGAAGGTGACTTTGGGGACTCAGCCCACAGTCCTGAGAACGTTCCGCTCCCTCTCCACCACCAATGTCTTTGCTTGTTCTGACCGCCCCACTGTCATCTACAGCAGCAACCACAAGTTAGTCTTCTCCAATGTCAACCTCAAGGAGGTCAACTACATGTGTCCCCTCAACTCAGATGGCTATCCTGACAGGTGAGCCCGCCCTGGCCTGGGAACGAGGGGCCAGGCCCCCCGTGCTTGGCAGAGGGCGGCTGTTGGCTGGTTTGGACCCGACAGCGAACGGTAGTGTAGCTCGGGGGGGGGGAGGTTTTTTCTGAGGGAGACGGGGCTCGTGTCTTGTGTGTGTTTTCTCTCTTGGATGGCGAGGTGGTCCCTTGAGTTGGGATCATTTCGATTGCCTTGGAGTGTTTGTGCTAAGCTGAGCTCCTTCTCTCTAGCCTGGCCTTGGCCAACAATAGCACCCTCACCATCGGTACCATTGATGAAATTCAGAAGCTGCACATCCGTACAGTTCCTCTCTACGAGTCTCCAAGGTGAGCCTGTAGCAGGAGAAGGCGGGGAGGCGTCCAGTGTTCCCTAAGCAGCCTTTCGCTTCCTCCTCCTTGCTGGCCATCTTTGCCAGGTCTTTGTTTTGTTTTCTCCTTTAAAAACCTCCACACAGAAAGATTTGCTACCAGGAAATGTCACAGTGCTTTGGAGTTCTCTCCAGTCGGATCGAGGTGCAGGATGCCAGCGGAGGGACGACAGCCCTGAGGCCCAGTGCCAGCACCCAGGTCAGTTTATTGGGGCAAGGCCAGCCCCAGGCCTCCTCTGCCTGGCCCTGCTTGGGCCATGGAACAGGCTGATCTGCCTTAGCTCAGTTTCCGCCCTTACCTTGCATCTAAACCCTTCCGTGGACTCGGGCTGAGGGACTGGCTTCTTGGGTGCCTTGAATGAATTCTCCCCTACACAGTGCCTTCCTGAAGCATCCTTCACTTTCATGGCTTCTCTTCTGTGGCCTTGATTCTCCTCCTCAACGGCTTCTTGCCTGGCCTCCTTTGGGCAGGGGCGGGCATTGGGGGGAGGACGAGGGGCCTAACCCTCATGGCCTTGGCCCACAGGCCTTGTCCAGCAGCGTCAGCTCCAGCAAGCTGTTCTCCAGCAGCACAGCCCCTCACGAGACGTCCTTTGGAGAAGAGGTGGAGGTGCACAACCTTCTCATCATCGACCAGCACACCTTCGAAGGTGGGGCTTGGGCATCCCCAGGTGGCAGGGGATGCGGGTGTGGGGCAGGCCCTGCCCACCTGTCCTTGGTCAGACTGAACCCAGCAGACTAGTTGAGATACAGAAACAAGGGAAGACGGGGCCGCTGCTGGGGAAGCTGGAGATCAGAGTCCTGGCTCCATCGCACGGTGTCCATGCATGCATTCACTGCCCACCACGCCCTTTCCTTCCCTCCTCCTGCTCTCTGCCTGGCACGAGCCTCCTCCCAGGCCATCAAGATGGTGCCTGATGAGGCACAGGAGGGGTGGGTGCAGCCCTTTCTCCATATCAGCTTGGCCCCAGCACCAGGCCGTGGGCCTGCTGGTCACAGATAGGCTGGCGGGGACCATTTGCCTTCAGGTAAGAGGGGATGGCCTCTTTTTGCCTAGTGCTTCATGCCCACCAGTTCCTACAGAACGAATATGCCCTCAGCCTGGTCTCCTGCAAGCTTGGCAAAGATGCCAACACCTACTTCGTCGTGGGCACTGCCATGGTGTATCCTGAAGAGGCAGAGCCCAAACAGGGGCGAATTGTCGTTTTCCAGTACTCTGACGGTGAGTATCTTGGCTGCTCCTGGAAGAAGCGGGTCTGGGAATGTCGCTTCAGGTTTCAGAAAGGCAGGAGTGAGCCTGGGTCTGGGCCTGAGGCCCCAGGTGCAGCTCTCTGTGTGTCTCAGAGCCAGGCCTGTTCTGATTGGGTCAGGTAAGCGTGCAGAATGGGATGGGACCTCTTTTCCTTGTTCTGACTTTTGTGTCTAGTCTTTTTCCCTTTCAAAAGTTGGGGTTTTTATTGAGAGGAGCAGGGAGAGATTGGGAGTCCGATGGAAAGGCAAAGGAAGGAAGAGACATGGGAAAGAATTGGAAGTCGGGGAACTTGGACAATTGTTCCCTGAGGATGGAATTTCCCTAGTTTTGTTCCAGATATCAGTTTCCATCACTATCCCTTAGTTTTCACCAGATATGAAATGGGGAGAGTGTTTGTCACTGGTGACGAAGATTGTTCTAAAGATTAATTTTGAAATGGAGTGGTCCCTTAAAGGCTCAATAGTCCAACTTGGAGCGTCCTCATCAGGTCGAACAGGAGGTCCTGGGTGTCGTTCTTGTCTCCTTGTGCCTCGAGCCACCCATCCATTTCTGCCTGGTGTCTCTCAGAGGGGCGGGAGATGGTGGTGAAGAGGAGCCGAGCTCGTATAAAGAACGCAGGCTCGCCAGTTCCTCTCGGGAGGAAGTGGATAGGAGAGAGTCGCTCTGGGTCCCTGGACAACCCGCAGCCGTTCTGCGTTGAGGTGCTCTGTGGTTTGGCACCACTTAGTTCCTGTGCTGGGGCTTTCTCAGAGGTGCCTACAAGGCCGACTTGTGAGTCTGCTGTTGATGCAGGCCTTCGGGGCTCCCCGCCCAGGAGTCCTTTTGCACCGTACGTTGCCACGAGCTTTGCGGTGGATTCAGAGATGACCCATGCACTAGTCAGAAGCAAACTGTTCTCGGGAGCCCTCCTGCATTTCTCCTTCCTGGTTTCTGGTCTGGTTGGCTGAGCTGGATGGGGAGCACCTCGAGGGCAGCCACTGCGTCCTCTTGGTCTAGATCTTCCCCAGTGCCCAGCGTGGAGCCTTGTCCCTAGTGTAGCGGCGTCACGTTTCTCTCACAAATGGCCATGTGCACGGATGAAGAGGCATCACAACCTGGGGGCCTCGTCCCTGCTGGGAGTGTTGTTGGTGGCACAGAAAAGGAAGGCGAGAAGCCCTGCCCTGAGGAGTGGGGGTCAGGGGGACGGGACAGAAATAGATGGCTTTGTGGCGACCCAAGGATTTCTCTCTTTCCCAGGCAAACTGCAGACTGTAGCGGAGAAGGAGGTAAAAGGGGCCGTGTATTCCATGGTGGAATTCAACGGGAAGCTCCTAGCCAGCATCAACAGTACGGTAAGACCTTGTCTTGCTGGGCGATGCCTCTGTGGGCATTAGACAGACACATGCATGCCGGGGGGGGGGGGGGGGCCTCACTCTCCTAATAAGACAAGATAAAATTCCTGGGCTTGTTAATCAGTGGGCCTATATTGAAATAGCACTTTGTGCAGTTACAGAGCACGAGTTCTGAAAGCCAGGCTTCTCGGGGCAGGGCGAAGGGACTCTCAGAGGCCCTCGAGCTGGAGAAGATGGTGTGGGGCTCCATCAGGGAATCATAGCAGGGCATTCATTCAGGTTTCTTCAGCTGCCATCTGTTCTTTTTATTATTAGATTTCTTCTGCCTAGTCAGCCTCGCTTTGCCTATTTAGCCCCGTCTCCAGGCCTGTAGGTCAGGGAGAGGGACTGAGTTTTGAAAGAGTGTTTTAAGAGAAGGCAGTGAGCACAGGAGAGGGATGCAGCCTTGCCTTTCCAGGGAGGCTTCCAGGATGGTGAACCCCCTAACCGAGAAGGGCTTTCTGGTTCATGAGAAAAGTCTTTTGCCTCAGGTCCAGAGAGATACATTTGTCTTTCCCAGGTGCGACTCTATGAGTGGACAGCAGAGAAAGAACTTCGCACAGAGTGCAATCACTACAACAACATCATGGCCTTGTACCTAAAGACAAAGGGGGATTTCATTCTGGTTGGTGACTTGATGCGCTCAGTGCTGCTTCTCGCCTACAAACCTATGGAGGGCAACTTTGAGGAGGTAGGGGCAATGGTTCTTGTTGAGAAAAGTCGTGGGGTTGTGAGGTTGTGGCAAGGAAGTCATTCAGAACCCCTGGGAGTTTGGGGGATGTGATGGCTGTGCGGGGAACGGTTGGGAGTCTGGCCAGGGGCAAAGCCACTCTTCTTGAGGTTTTTGACCTGGACTGAAAGCCCCTGCTCTTATGATACTATAACTTGAGTATAGGGGTGGGGGAGCTGCTTTGTGTAGAGTCCACTTAGCTGAGCCAGCCTGTAGTCTTGGGGTGCTTTAGGAGGACAATTCAGCACTGGACTTAACCGCCTTTTTCAGGATACAAATTGGGAAGTGGCATGGAGTTATCTGAGCCATCCTTATATAGGATGCTTCACCTTCTGGCCAAGATGCAGGCAATTACTGGACCTCATTCGCTGGAACTTGCTGATTCTTCTCATTTTCCTCTTTTTTTCAAGATTGCGCGGGACTTCAACCCCAACTGGATGAGTGCTGTGGAAATCTTGGATGATGACAATTTCCTGGGGGCTGAGAATGCTTTTAACTTGTTTGTGTGTCAAAAGGACAGGTGAGTAACCTTTGATTGAGAATGGCAGGAAGAGGGCAAAGATGGAGAAGGAGAGCTTAGGTTCTGCATTCTTAGCCCGTGTGATAGCAGAAAGAAATGGTTTAGGCAGTAGAGGTGACCTCTCTAGCTGCCCACACAACGATTGCTTTTAGAGGTTTGCCAGGGCTCAGGTCACTTTAGGCTACACTGTCAGATAATAATCCTGACTGATAGGATTCAGCCATCAGACATTCTTACCCCATCAGGCCTCAGTTCTTGAAGGATGATACTTTCTTGTCACTTTGTCCAGTGGTCTCTGCAAGTCACATTGGAGGTCAGGCTCTGCCAGCCAGAGACCTCTGTTCTGGAGGGTTAGGCATTCTGTTCTCTCAATGACCTGAGCAGACCTTGCATTTTCCATTCTAATGGCCAGCCCAGCCTCATGGGGTACAAACAGTGCTGTGCCAGCCTGGTGTCACTGCCAAGCCCCTGCCACCTCCAGGAGTGACCCGAAGGTCTCTGGCCCCCTCCCTGGCCAGGGCTCAGACCTCAGAAATGGGAGGTGGGGAGGGGGTGGAGAGACATGAGGGTTAAGGGGTAGTGAGTGCCAGTACCCTCGTACCTTTCAGTGCTGCCACCACTGATGAGGAACGACAACATCTACAGGAGGTGGGGCTCTTCCACTTGGGGGAATTTATCAACGTCTTCTGCCATGGCTCACTGGTGATGCAGAACCTGGGGGAGACGTCCACCCCGACGCAAGGCTCTGTGCTCTTTGGCACTGTCAATGGCATGATCGGTAAGGCCGGCTTTCCTAGGGGTGTCCTCCCCACACACCTCTTTGCCTTCATTCACACTCACATTTTGGATTCATGGATCCCGGTTCTGAGTGCCCAGGGAGAGAGAGAAAACACCTTAATCACAGAAGTCCTGGGGCTCTTGGCAGTGATGATCTGAGGCTTCGAACTGCCCTTCCTGAGCTACCCTAGGGCCAGTGGCAGTACCCTGAGGGGGTTCTGGGCCTCTGCCAGTGACTTCCTGTTGCTGCTGTTTTGTCAGGCCTGGTGACTTCCCTGTCAGAAAGCTGGTACAACCTCCTTTTGGACATGCAGAACCGACTCAACAAAGTCATCAAAAGCGTTGGCAAGATTGAGCACTCCTTATATCCTTGCCAGAGTTCTGGTTACCCTCAAGTCCTCTTGAACCTATTGGTCCTCTGCTCTGCCCCAGTCCTCCTTCCCGCAGGCTGCCGGGAGGGTGATGCTGGGCCAGTAGGACAAAGTTGTGTCTTCCCTTGAATGAAGGGGAAGCTCTCAACAGGCATCGATTGTCTTGGGGATGGGGAGACTGTCCCCGGCATGTTGTGGAGGCAGAGCAGAGCAGAACATGGCTGCTGGCCTGCCTTGGGGCTTCGTGGTGTTGTCAGCCAGATAGCGCAGAAGTTTGGGTGGTGATGTAGAAGCTGGTCTTTTGAAGAGGGTTAGAGGATTTGAGGAAACTTAGAGTTTTCCAGGAGAACAGGGGGAAAAGGATAAGTTGGGATCACAAGGCCCTGAGACAGAGCACTAGGTTCCATGGTGAGAGTGTCCCCTGAAACTGTCCTAAGTGGAGAGCTCCCTTCCCCGACCCCCGACCCCATGGTAGTGTGAATACATGTGAGCCAGATGGTGGAGAAGTCCCTCATTCCTCCTCAGTCTCCTCCCGTCTGCTCATGGAAGGCAGAGATGGAGAGGACACCCTCCAGGACACAGCCTGGTCCAGTGTTGGGAAAGACCGCTGACGGGGCAGACCCAATTGTGTTGCTCCCCCGCCTCGGGTAGGTCCTTCCTATCTGAGATCAGCTACTTCCCTGCACAG
This sequence comes from Gracilinanus agilis, assembly GCF_016433145.1. Classification (NCBI taxonomy): domain Eukaryota; kingdom Metazoa; phylum Chordata; class Mammalia; order Didelphimorphia; family Didelphidae; genus Gracilinanus; species Gracilinanus agilis. The sequence goes on along the minus strand of NC_058135.1, from coordinate 284,444,318 downwards.
CACGCAGTTTGAAGATCCCTCATAGTTGGGGTCCTGGCTCCAGTAGCCCCATAAGTCTTTGGGAGGCGGAGGCTCGTGTGAGCTCTGTATTTCCAAGAGATCCCACAGTCCTTAACTCACCCTCATACCTGGAGGTCGTTCCATACCGAGCGCAAGACAGAGCCAGCTACAGGTTTCATTGATGGGGACCTGATTGAAAGTTTCCTGGATATCAGCCGCCCCAAGATGCAAGAAGTTGTGGCCAACTTACAGGTGAGCCTTGGGCAGCCTTGAGGGTGGGGAGGGGGTTGCTTCATCTCTTTCCTGACTTTGGGGAGCTCAGGGCCTTGTATGAGCCTCTCTCCTTGCACCCTTCCATCCCCCCAGTTAGCTGTGAGGGAAGGCAGAAACCCTGCCCCAGCCTGTGAGGGGCTCTTCGTTCAGCTTTGCGCACTGCCTCCTGAGCAGCCTTTGCCCTCTGAGGCCTGTCTCTCTGGGACGTGAGCCGCTTCTCTGCCCAGGCGCACAGCAGCGTGTTCTCTCTCCCCGGGGAGAGGGCGGTGCCTTGTTCCTTCTTGACTGACCTTCTTCCCAAACCCGGCTTCCTTGTTACAGTATGATGACGGCAGCGGTATGAAGCGAGAGGCCACCGCAGATGACCTCATCAAAGTTGTGGAGGAGCTGACTCGGATCCATTAGCCCCGTGGCCGGGATCCAACCTTCCTAGAACCTCCCTCCATGTTTTGAGCCTGGAGTCTTCCCCCACCCCCTTCTTTCTTTAGTAGAGGGGGGGGGAACCCTTTCCCCAAGCCAGCTGTCCAGCAGCCCCAAAAGCCACAGTTTGCCCTGTGTGGAAATGGGGTAATTCTTGGAGCTGAAACCAGCTCACTAGGGATATTGGAAATGGGCTGGGGGTGACAATACTTTCACGCCTGGGTTTTCACCTGTCCCACAGTTCAACTGTCACCAGGGACCACCAAGCCTTGGTCTTGGCCAATTTTCCTCTTTGCAGGGAGGGAATTCATAGCTCTTTGGCTGAAGGGAAGAACTGTGACTCTCACTCATTCACTGTTCTCTAGGATCTTTTGGGGGTGGGTGGGTGGGGTTCATTGTCTTTGAAGCCAGGGCCTCCTTTTGCCTTCCCACTGCTGCCTCTGAGAGTAGGCAGGGGGGTGACCGAGATCTTGGGTCATCCCAAGCTGAAGACAGGGCTCCCTTGGGGAGCTGCTGCCTTCAGGGACAAAGGAGAGTGGGGGAAGCAAATGGGTTGTTGGCTTCTGAGTTTTACCAAATAAAGTAGAATCCAAGAGGAAAGAGCCCGTTGTTTCTGCTTCTCTTCCCCCTCTGCCTGGCCTGGCCTGGCCTGGCTTGGCTGGATTCAGCTGACTGGGCCCAGTAGTGAAAGGGCTCTAGGCTCTCCTCCCCACCTTCCTGTGTGTGGCAGCATCTCATCATTTGTCTTTGTGTTGGTAAATATTGTCCCTTGGCTTTCTGGCCTCCACCCCTCCTCTCCTGCTATTGTCCCAGCTAGGGAGATATGTCTGGATTTGAATAACTTTCTTTGCCTCTGCTGCTTTCACGTCCCACGCCCAGCCTGCTGCCCATCTCCTCTGGATGACCAACCTCCCTGTGCTCTAGGCTGGTGGACAGGAGCTCTTGTGACTTGGATGTTTGTAACAATCTTTTGGTTTCCTCTGGGAAGTCACCACTGCCTCCATTTCTCCTAGACTCCCTTTGCCTCGTGGATGCCTCCATCCACTTTCCTTCCACATGTCTCTTACCAAGTGGTCAGGATGTGGAGGGTAGATTTTTCCCGGAGTTCCCTCTGATGACCTCCAGCTCCCCAGGGCCAGGCTCTCAGAGGCTAGAAAAGAAAGGAGGAGAACACAAGCTGTTTGGCCAGCCTCCTGATGCCACAGTTATTCTCCTCTTGGTTTAGCCTGGCCAGCTCAAGTAAGCATTGATAACCTTTTGGACTGAGAAGCACAAGAATGAAATGTGGGTCTGGTAGTTAGCTGTAATTCAGTTCAAAGAACATGAAGTATTGAGCCTGTCTCAGCTTGGAGGGAAAGTGTACATGGACCACCTCTTCCCCCAGTGGTCTGCCTTCAAGTCATTCTGAGAGCAGGCCAGTTAAGGGTTAGGGGTGGAGGCCAGGAGCTTTTGAGTCATAGAAGGCAGAAATACCTGCTTTTGATAGGATTAAATGCTTCAGGAAAGATCAAATCATCACCTGAGAGCATCCAGGGAGGGAGGAGTTAGCAGAAGGCAGTAGAAATCCAGGCAGCTTCATGGAGAAGGTGCCTAGTTCCCAACCTGGGCTTCCAGTGAAGGGGAACCTCTCAGCGAGGCATCCATTGTCTTGGGGATGGGGAAGTCTGTCCCAGGCTTATTGTGGAGGTCAAGTAGAGCAGATCAGATGTGGCAAGGAGAATGCCGAGGCTGGAGTGTGGAGAGCTGTGAAATCAGGCTGAGAAGAGGAGGTTGGAGCCAGATGGTGGAGGGCCTGGCATGCCAGGCTAAGTCTAGAACTTTAATCCTACAAGCACTAGAGAACCAGCAGCAGGTCAGAACTCTGGGTCCTGAAGGGGACTGGCAGGATGTGGAGATGGGTGGGAGAACAGAGAGATACTGGCCTCCCTCCCCACTTGTAGAGGGGCCTCAACCCCACTAAAAGGTCTGGAGAGTGAGTGTAAACACGGAGGCTAGTTCGCCAGTGGGGCTTCCTCCTCTGCAGTTTTTCTCCCCTGCCTTCTGAAGAGAGGAGCCAACTGATTTCTGTCTCATGAGACCTCTCAAAGTCATCTCCTAAAGACACCATTTGATTTTGATAACCGAAATGTGGAATTTAATTGTTGGAAGGCAGGGTTCAGATTCGATTAGGCGAGCTGCCCTTTGCTGGGTCCAGTCTTGGCGAGGAAGGCGGGTTGTACCTTTCAGCTAAAGTCAGGAAGACTGCACCCATGCGATCAGCCCACTTGTCTTGAGTGATTGCATATTGAGGGCAGGATGGCTGCAGACAAGATCAGAAAATGTCACCTTCTGAAAGCCAAATGAAGACACTGTATGGGTATGGCAGAGCCAAGATAAAGAGCAGAAGCTGCCCGCCCCAGATCATGGTTTGTAAATGGATTGTGGATGAAATTGAGGTTTTGTCCCAAAGGCACTTGAGAAAATGGTGTTTTTGCCAAATTATAATGTGGATAGAACATTGCTTTTGTGTGAAAGGAACTGAGTTCATATATAGGCACTAGGACTTACGGTACCTGTGGGTTCATGGACAAGAGCCTTTTTCTGGGCCTCCGTAGTGTCACCCCTAAAATAAAGAGATTGGATGACATGACCCCCATGATCCTTTCCAGCTACAAATCCTGTGGCCCTCGGTGAAAAACATTCAATTGGCTGTGATTTAGTTCTAACAAATCTGTTGTCAAAGTGACCCACGCAAGAAGCTCCAAAGGGATAGGATCTGACAACCTTAATCCAGTACCATCCAACGAAGACACTCGTGTCTGCAGGGGTATTGCCTTGTGGTAGAGCTGGGGTAACGGTCCAGCTTCTACCACAGCCTGAATAGAACATTCCTCAAAACCATCTACCGCCCTCGGCTCTGATTCCTTGCTCTCCAGGTGGCCTCCTGATGACTAGGGTTTGGTTTTTTCCCCCAAAATATTGAGAAAGGGGGGCTCTGGGTCATGGACTTGGATATCTTGATCCCTGGGAAGATCTATCCCTTATTCCCCTCCTCCAGTCCCATTGTAAATTAATAAATTGGTTTTCAAGTTTATGAATCAGTCTCTTGTGCGTTTGGTATTCTTCCGTTATGCAGAGCCTCTGGGTGAATGGAAAAATGGACTTCCTGAGCCTCCCCAGCTGAGGAGCACACCCTGGGACCCAGGTAGAATTCCACCAAGGTTCTGCTCTCCCCAGTGGCTTCTTAACACCTTTCCACGGCTGTGGCTCTTGGTGTCCTAAGGAGAACGTTGGGCTGGCAATCTGGAGACCCATTTTCTAGCCCTGGCCCAGCCACTGTTCCTTGCTGACCGGGTAACCTTGGACAGGTTAGTGTAGCCTCAGTTTCCCTATCGATCAGGCCATCGGGCCCTATTCCCGCTCTGTCATTTGGAGAATAGCGGGCTGTCCTGGGCCTCCTGTCTCATCCTAAGTTGGGAGCTCCAGAAACTGGCCCTTTTATTCTTTTATTCCCTGGGGGCCGCACTCCTGGGAAGGGTCATTCAGAATTAGGGTCGGCCTGACACATCCTGCCCCTCCCCCCCCCAGCAGCCCTTCTGAAAGCCCCTGCAGGCCCCATGAATCACTCCTGAGGTGAAGGGCCGTCGGGAGAACTGACTGGCCAGCTGGAAGGGCCCCTTTCCACGAAGCGTCCGATGAGCTAAACCTCAGTCCAGGCCTCCGCACGGAGCGCCCTTTGGGAAAATCAGAGAAGCTCCCTGACTCATCACATGATTGTTTGCAGTGGGGTGCGAGCCAGCCATCGCAGAGACGCTGCTCCGAGGAAGGGCTCATTCCGGGGAGTCTGCCAGCTGCCAGGATTGGGCAGGAAGCAAACCTTGGAGTCTGGGGGAGAGGGGGCTAGCCGGGGGGCGGCGCCAGCCTGGCGGAGATCCCCGATGGCAGGCCGGAGCACTCCTAGTCGGGAGATGCTTCCTGAGCACCTATTACAAAATGTAATAAGGATAAAAGCCTCTTTATAAGCACAGGCCAGACGCTGGGCTTGATACCGAAGCTAGAAAGACGCAAAATAATCCTGGCTTTGGGGAGCTCATCATCCCTTGGGACTGACCAAAAATCCACCAAAAACTTCCCTTCCAACCTAGAACTCTTACATGCTTCCAAGGCACAAGTGTGGTCAGGGAGGGCTAGGCAAGGGGGCTTGAATGATCTGCCCCGTCACCCAGCTGGGAAGTGTCTGAGGCCACACTTGAACCCAGGACCTCCTCTTCAGGCCTGGCTCTCCATCCACTGCCTGAGGGACAACATTTAGACAGTAAATGTAAGGATGAGACCACGCGAGGTGGGCTCGAGCCCTGCTGGGGAGCTGAAGAAGGGAAGGCTTGCTATGGGGGAGGGCACCCCAGCTGGGTCCTCGGGGAGCCCAAAGGGAAGCAGCGAGGGAGGGGGCCACCGGCTCTCTGCAGAGTGGACGCAGGACATCATTCCGCTGGCACAAAGGAAAAGGCGCGTAGCACGGATTCGTGCCAGAGAAAAGGAGGCACTTCCCTTGCGTGGAGTCGTTGGACAGACCCAGACCCAGACCCCCGGCTTATCTTCTGTTCCAAACCCCCCCAGGGTAGCCTGGGACTCTCCTGGAAGCCGACTGACCTAGGAGAACCCTGCTGGAGGCTCTCGAACCCTCGCAGGACCTAAGGTCGGGGCTCGAGCACTCGGAGCTGAAGGTCCGCTGTGCCTCGGTTCGGGGCCTGAATCTGAGGCCCAGGAGCCCGAAGGGGCGCGGCGGAGTGGCCAGAGCGGGGGCAGGGGCCGATGGGGCTTCGGGGCAGAAGAGGGACGTGGCGCCGCTTCTGACGCCAGCTCGTGGTTGCCTTTGTGGTTTTAGCCGCTCCGGGAGGCCACAAATACCTTTAAGAGCCCGGAACGTTTTCAGGGAATCTGGAAGCGAGAGCAGACCTGCCAGGGGCCTCAGTCTACCAACTGGCCTTCGAACCAAGACCGCTGGGCTATTGGAAGGGCTATTCGGACGTAGAAGGCGGGATGTTTGGGCTGAAAGGGGCCACAGAAGCGCGGCTGAGCATGGCCGCAGAGAGCCACCTGCTAACGTCTGCTTTCTCTGGCATTTTCCTTCCTTTCGTTCAACGTTTTAGCCCTGTTTGGAGCGCTGCCAGCTTTATTCTCCAAAGGTGGCTCGTCCCCTCTGCCTCGGAGGGCATCTAGTCCAGCTGAGCACGGAGGCTTTGTGGGGCCCTGAGCTGCCTCTCGGGGGTCAGGGAGGAGGGTCGGGGCCTTAGCGTGGGGGCTTGATTTTTAGGGACGGCGCACGCTGACCTGCCTCGCGCCGTTTCTTGGATTTGGTTCACCCGTGTATTTGCTGGACACGCTTTCTTTTCCTTTCAGTTCGGGCTGGCCCGTTGGGTGGACTCTAACAAGATGAAGTAAGAGTGACAAACTCCAAGTCCGGGGTTCAGTAGCTAGACAGGTGCAGGAGACGGTACCAGCTTGGCTTAAAAGTAGTTCATGTCAGGGGCAGCTGGGTAGCTCAGTGGACGGAGAGTCAGGCCTAGAGACGGGAGGTCCTGGGTTCAAATCTGGCCTCAGACACTTCCCAGCTGTGTGACCCTGGGCAAGTCACTTGACCCCCATTGCCCACCCTTACCACTCTTATACCTAGGAGCCAATACATAGAAGTTAAGGGTTTAAAAAAAATGGGAAAAAAAAAAGAATGTGAAAAGTAGTTAATGTTAAAAAAAAAAAAGGCTTGGGGACTTTGGACTGCACTTAGAGGACGCGGCTCGGCCTAACAGAATCGGCTTCAGATTTGGCATCCACGGAGAGGATTCAAATATTTGCTTTGGGCCCGCTTATCTATGCCTTTGGACAAGTCACTTCCTGTGTCTGGGCCTCAGATTCCTCACCTGTAAGTGGAAGAAATTCGATGGAATGATCCATTAAAGTCTCTCCTTTTTCCTTTTTTTAAACCCTTAACTTCCGTCTTTGAGTCAAAATGGCGTGTGGATTCCCAGACAGAAATGCCGTAAGCGCTCGGCACACAATGGGGTTAAGTGACTTGCCCAGGGTCACACAGCTGGGAAGGGTCTCCAGTCAGATTTGAACTCAGGACCTCTTGTCTCCCGGCCTGGCTTTCTATCCACTGAGCTGCCCAGCTGCCCCTAACAAAGGTCTTTTCTGACCAAATCCTTTCATTCTAAACCCAATCTGAGCTAACGATGGGACAGGGGAGCCTCCCCCTGGCGCCCTGGTCAGACTGCATTTGGAATCTTGTGCTTAGTTTGGAGGTCGTCCATTCCACATTTTTCTCTGACGGGGACAGCTAGGTGGCTCTGTGGCCTGAGAGCCAGGCCAGGAAATGGGAGGTCCCGGGTTCAAATCTGGTCTCAGACGCTTCCTAGCTGTGTGACCCTGGGCAAGTCACTTAACCCCCAAATTGCTCAGCCCTTAATCTCTCTTCTGCCTTGGAGCTAATACTCAGTATGGATTCCAAGGCAGAAAGTTTGGATTTTGAAAGTCCCCAACAAGAGGGTTTGCCGAGAGATGGGTGAGCGGAGGGTGAAGAATCGGGAAGGAACCAGAGGTGGGTGAGTCAGTCCAACCCTTTTAGAGCCAGCTCCTCCGTCTCTAAAACGAGGGATTCGAGGATATGCAGCTCCAGGCCACACCTGTTCCATGACTGGACTCAACGTGTCGTGGGTTTCGGGCTCTCCAGTGCCGTGTCCCAGGGACCTGCCCTCGCCCTGGGCTGGCTAACGTTTTCCAGTGATTCGGGTCAAGCCACGAGTCCCACGCAGAGGACACAAAGCCGGGGGAGATCCCCAGCGTGTTGGATGCCCGAGTCAGGATCCGCGGAAAGCCTCGTGCTTGGGCACCCACAAGTATAAGATGGGGGGCACTTGGGGCTCAGCAAGCCAGAAAAGGCCTCCCAAGCCCGGGCTGCCCACCTGCCTCGGCCCAAGTCCTTCAGCTTCCTAAAGTCACCAGAGGATTTTCCCCTCAACTGGATGGCGCGTTGCCCTGAGGCAAGGCGGAGGGGACTCCTGAGTCCGGAAAGACTTTCCTGGCCCCTGCCCGGAAGCGACACTATTGGCAGTTGAGTCTGAGGGAATTCGTGGGAAGAAAGAGGCTTCTGCTTGCCCTAAGCCGAGGGGGCTGGTTCTAGCTGGAAGGACGATGTCGGGTTCCTCCTGAAGAGTGCAGCCAAGCCAGGAGCAGCTTAGCGAGGAACCCCTGTCGCTGGGCCCTGCCCGGGGAAGCACCCGATAGACCGCCCTATGAGGACACGCTTCTCCCCAAGCTGGGGGACATGTTTTTGACCAGAATTCTTACTCGCCATTTGAGTCATTTGGCGAAGAACTACCTGGATCGACGGGTTGGCTTCCAAGGGGGCAAGTAGGCCGGGGCGGGCTCCTGAAGAGAGCGGCCACCGCGGGGGTCACAGTTGGATCCCTGACCAGCTTCGGGGCGCCACGTTGCACAGGAATAGACATGAGAATCTCCCGTACCCTGCCCTTAGCCTAGCCCATCTAAGGCTCTCGCTTTGCCTCTGGGCACCATCATTTAAAAAGGACAGCGGTGAACTGTCAGAGGAGGGCGAAGGTTCTGGAGTCTGTGGCCTAGGAGGACTAGTAAAAAGAACCGAGCAGATCTGACCCGGAGAAGCCTGAGGGAGATGGCAGCCAGCTTCAAGGACGGGACGGCTCTTCCTTTGGAACTGGAATCAGATCGGGCCTGTCTGGTCTTAGAGGACACCACGAGGAGCTTTGGGTAGAAGTTGCACGGAAGCAAGTTTAGGAAAAGCTTCCGACTGATTAGAGCTATCCAAGAAGGACGTGGATGGATTCTCTGCAACTTGCGCTGATTTTGACCAAGAAAACGGAGGCTCTCCACCACAAATGTGGATCTTTCTGCTACAGTAGATGGAGAAATGCTCAATGCTTGTTGGTGGAATTGTGAACTGATCCAACCATTCTGGGAGGCAATTTGAAAATATACCCAAAGGGCTATTGAACTATTCATAATCTTTTTTTTTTTTTTTTTTTTTTTTTTTTTTTTTTTTAATTTTAAACCCTTAACTTCTGTGTTTTGGCTCCTAGGTGGAAGAGTGGTAAGGGTAGGCAATGGGGGTCAAGTGACTTGCCCAGGGTCACACAGCTGGGAAGTGTCTGAGGCCGGATTTGAACCCAGGACCTCCTGTCTCTAGGCCTGGCTCTCAATCCACTGAGCTACCCAGCTGCCCCTATTCATAATCTTTGATCGAGTAAAAGGGGGGAGGGCGGAGGTCCTATTTGTACAAAACTATTTCTAGCAGCTCTTCTTGTGACGGCAAAGAATTGGAAATGGAAGGGATGAAGTTCATCCATTGGGGAATGGCTGAACAAATTGTGGTATATGATGGTGATGGAATATTGTTGTGCTGTAAGAAATAAGCAAGTTGATTTCATTTAAAAAAAATTTTATTTTGAATATTTTCCCATAGTTCCATGTTTCATGTTCTTTCCCTCTCCCCCAAACCTCCTTAACCTCCCTTAGCCAACCCACAATTCCACTGGGTTTTACTGTATCATTGATCAAGGCCTAATTCCATATTATTGATAGTTGGACTAGAGTTATTGTTTAGTGTCTACATCCCCAATCATATCCCCATCAGCCCGTGTGTTCCAGCAGTTGTTTCTCTTCTGGGTTTCTGCTCCCACAGTTCTTCCTCTGAATGTGGCTAGTTTTCTTTCTCAGAAGTCCCTCAGCCTAAGCAAGTTGATTTCAGAAAAAGCTGGAAAGAGTTGCAGGAACTGATGCAGAGTGAAATAAGCAGAACCAGGAGAACGTTGTACACAGTAATGACAATATTGTATGATGAGCAACTATGAAAACGTGGCTCCTCTCAGCAATGCAATAATCCGAGACAATCCTGAAAGACTCACAATGGGGAACGCTCTCCACCTCCAGAGAAAGAACCGTGGGAGTGGATGGATGCGGATCAACATATACAATCTCTCGCATCAGTGAACTTATGGTTTTATTTGGGGGTTTGGGTTTTGTATGAGTGGGCTCTTACCACGATGACCAGTACGGAAGTGTGTTTTGCCTGATAATACATCTATGGCCCAGATCAAATTGTCTACCATCTCCATGGCGGGAGAGAAAGGAAGGAGGGGGATGGTGGCAGACACTGAGGTCCTCTCTCAGGTTGCACTGCCAGGCGTTCAGCCTCTAGTGCCAAGAGTGCAGCTCTGGTGGGCTGGCCGTGTTGGTCGAAAAGACTTTTATGGAGAGCGCACCTGAGGCAGACGCTCACAGGAGGTCAGAAGCAGCGCTACAAGGACACCGTTAAGGTCTCTCTGAAGAGCTTTGGCATCGATTTTAGGACTTGGCAGATGCTGGTTCAGGTCAAGCTCCCCGGGGTCTCGTCAGCCCCCATCGGACACCCAGACTCCCACGTAATGATGCCAGTTTGCTCCTCTTTGAGTATGAAGGACAACCACCAACCCACCAACCAACAGCCAGCAGCAGAAGGAAAGTGCTGCCACGAGAGGCGGCTTCTCCCTGCTCAGCTCTCTTTGAGCCTCCTCACTTGGCGTGAACCCATTGTCAGAGCGAGAGTTCCTGGGGGGAGGGGGGGAGACCCTCCGTTGCTGTGATTCTGTGACTCGATGATCTCGGAGGTTTTTCCCAGCTTTACCTGGGAAAGAGAGAAGACCCTGCTGGAAGGGTAGGCACCGGGAAGAAGGGATTAGATGTCCCTTTGCTTCAGAACTGAGGGGCCTGGAGTCAAAGGACCTGGGTTCAAATTGCAGCTCTCCTACTTACTTTCTTTGGGACGTTGGTGGGTCCAACTTTGGGAGCCCATTTGGGGGTTTTCTTGGTGAAGATACTGGAGTGGTTCGTGATTTCCTTCTCCATCTCATTTCACAGATGAAGAAATGGAGGTGAATAGGGTGAAGTGACTTGCCCAGGGTCACATAACTAGTACACATTTGAACGGAGGAAGATGTCTTCCCACTCCAGGGCCAGCCCAGCTGCCCCTAGGGGTCATGGGGCCATAGAGTTGGCGTGTGGGAAAGCACCACGGACACCAGCTAGTTCAGCTTCCTTGTTTTACAGACCAGGAAACTGGAGCTCGGAGAGACTAAATAACGGTCAAAATCTCATAGAAAAAAAAAAAAATCAGCAGCAGAGTCAGGATTTGAACCCAGGTCCCACCTCCAGTCGAGGGCTCTTTCCACTCTGCCAGGAGCCGAGCCTCCGTTTCTTCCTCTCTAAAGGGCAATTAAACTAAAATGCCCCCTAAGGCCCCCCGGCTCAGTTTCAGAGGGGCAGGTTGCAGCCCAGTTAAAGCAGAACTTGGTATCAATCAGTGCTTGACCAATAAGAGAAGAGGCTGACCGGTGAGACCGTGAGCTCCCCATCCCCGGAAGTGTCCAAATGGAGGCTAACCATTGCGGGGGCTCTTAGCCGCGGGGACATCCGGGCACCGGAGAACCTGCTGCCTGAGCTTCAGTGCCCGTCCCTGCTGGGCATCGGTTCTACCCTCTGCCCCGTTTCTGTGGGCAAGTCTTGGCCGGCGCCCCGGCCACTCGGCGGGCACCTGGCCGGCTCCCCGGTGGAGCTTCCGCCCGTCTGCCTGAGATGGGGCTCGGCTGAAAAGCCCGCCCGAAGGGGGGCCCTTCCTCCGCGAGCCCGGGGGCCCCGGCTGGGTTCACCTTAAGGGACAAAAGAAATAGCGGCCCGAAAGGGGAGGGCGGGGTCTGGGCCCACGAGGCCAGCAGGCCAGGAGGGGGCGGGGGTGGCAAAGGGCAGCTCCGTTCCCTCTCGGGGCCCCCGGGCTCTCTGGCCGTATTCCCCAGGGCTAGCCCCCTGCCAAGGAGACGGGCGGCTCCCCCTGCCCGCGCTCCCGTGCCCCGGGGAAGCCGGAGGGCAGCCTTTCCCGGGGCGTAGCCCGCCGCCCTTCCGCCGCTGGGGGCCCCGGGGTCGCCGCTCTGTGGCCCTGTCCCCGGCGCCCCCGGCCTCGGGCTCCCGCGCTCCCTTGGCCCTGTTTGGCTCGGGCCGCCGCATCCCCCCGCCGAGCGGCCGCCCTTTGTGCTCGGCGGCGCCCCCTCCCCGGCTGGATCCTCCCCCTCGGCCTGCGCCAGCCCCCCGGCGCCCCCGGGCCCCCAGCACGCGGCCCCCCGGGCCCCCGAGGCGCGCGGGGCGGGCAGGGGGAGGGGCCAGGGGCTGGCCGGCCAGGCGG
>NC_058135.1:284390201-284402685 GCF_016433145.1 Gracilinanus agilis | reverse complement strand
AGAATGAGAAAGAATGAGAGTGACAGAGAAAATGAAAGGGACAGAAGAGGAGAGAGAGAGAGAGAGAGAGAGAGAGATCCCTGGTCCAGGGAGCACTCAGGACTGCTCTTTACATGTCCCCAGTGAAAGGGATGGGGAAAGGCCTGCCTCCCGCTGGGTTTCCACCAAAGTGGCACCAGGCACACGCTTGACAAGAAAGGAAAGCTGGACAAGCTCTAGATCCTGCTTTCTCCCTAGCCAAGTTGGAGCCCGGCGGGCCGATGATGGGAGGAAGCAGATCCCGGCCTCCTCGGTCTTGGCAGGTCACCTTCCCAGCCTCCTTTCTGATTTCCTGGGGAAGATCAGGGATTTGGGAAGAGTTAGAGAAGGTGAGCCAGACGGGCTGTGGAGTGGCTTCAGAGATTTGCCTGTGGGCGGCTGGACGACACCAGGAGCCTCTTCTCAGCCTGAGGTTTCCCAATGAAAGGTTTTCTCCGTCATCCCAAGCTCGCCCTGGCTCTCTCATGCCCCCTCTCCCCCCATAATTGGCAAAGAGAATAGCCAGAGGCCAGGGAGAGTTTAGACGGGAATCAACAGCTCAATTCTAGGGCTTAGGAATAAAAACAGAACCTTTGATTTGCTTGGCCTATAAGGATACACCCATCACCAGTGCCGGTTGGCATCATTTCTGCATCTTATATTCTTTTTTTTTTTAACCCTTATTTTGTGTCCTAGTAACAACTCTAAGACAGAAAGCCAAGGGCTAGGACAACAGGGTTAAGTGACTTGCCTAAGGTCTCACAGCTAGGAAGTGTCTGAGGTTAGGTTTGAACCCAGGTCTTCCCAACTCCAGCCCTGGCATTCTCTCCCCTGAGCTGCCTGGCTACCCCAACAGATATTCTTAAAAGAGTTGGCTGGAACACCGAGAAGATCAGTGATTGTCCAGCGTCACACTGTCCCGGAGGAAAAGCCATTTCTTCACCTGAGCATTCCAGTCTGGGATGTCTGCGGGAAACCTCCCAGCCCAACATCCTCACCCTTGGGTGCCCTGAAAGCGGGGCATGGGTAAATTACTGAAATGCCTCACAGCTGACCAGGAGCTCTTTGAGAAGAGAGATCTCTTCATTCTATTACATCATGTCTTCATTCATACACTAGGTGTTTAATAAATGCGTGTGGGCTGATTACTGTGTCTTGAATAGATGTTACTATTGGATTCAGTTCAGCCCAATGCAATGAGCACTTATTAAGCACCCGCTCTGTGCCAGGAGCTCCATCAGCGGCCAAGAAACAAAGACCAGAATGAAACAGTTCTTGCCCTCAAAAGGCTTCCATTCTATAGAAGGGAAACAGTTTGTACACGTATAACTGTATATACAAGTAGATGCAAAGTAATTTGATGGGCCGAGGAGGCGCTACCAGCCCAGAGGAACAGGGAAGGTCTCAGGCTGATCCTTGAAGCGACTAGGGATCCCCAGAGATAAAAGGAGAGAAGTCCAGGCTTGGGAGGTAAGGAGCGAGTGAAGACCCAGAACACAGGAAGCCTTTCAATGAGTGGATTGTGGGGCAGCTGGGTAGCTTAGTGGATTAAGAGTCAGGCCTAGAGATGGGAGGTCCTGGGTTCAAATGCGGCCTCAGCCACTTCCCAGCTGTGTGACCCTGGGCAAGTCACTTGACCCCCATGGCCCACCCTTACCACTCTTCCATCAAGGAGCCAATACACAGAAGGTAAGGGTTTAAAAAATGAGTGGATTGATGTTCCCAGGTGTTGAATGTCTTGGGAGATTCATTTCAGGGATGAGAAATATGAGAGCTGGGAAGGAATGATGGGGAAGCATGGCAGAGGCTGGCTGTTGGCCAAGGACCCGAAATGTTTTGACTCCCAGGAGGCTTTGAAGTCTCTTCAAGTCTGGGTGGGACAAACTCTTAGAAACTCGAAGCTTCATGCCATCCCCTCCCACAAAATGTTGGCAAACCCATCAGTTCCTTCTAAGCAACTGGAGCTGACTTGGAACATACTGTGGCGTCCCAGATGCGGGCAGAGAGCTCGGGTCTTTGTCTTGACAAGCAGCCTTTTAGCCTTTGGTGCTTGGGGCCAGGCAGCTTCTTGCCTGGATCTGGCAAGAATTCAGACAAGAAAAGCACATTTGTAGAGGGCTGGTGCCACTATCGTCTGCCCTGCTCGTACCTCATCTGAAATGTTGGTTTCCATTCTGGGTGCCACAGTGACAAGCATCTTGAGAAGGGCAGTCAGGCTGGGGAAGAACTCTGAGCCGTGTTATAAGATGTGGAGAGTGAAGGTGGGAATGTGTGCATCAAAGGAGAGTTGGACTAATTGAAGGACTGACACGTGGAAGAGAAATTCAGCTTGCTCTGTGAAGCTCGAGGGTGAGTGGGTGTTTCAAGGAGGCAAATTTGGACTAGTGTAAGGAAGAACTTCCTATCGGTTGTTCAGTCATTTTCAGTTGTGTCTGACACTTCAGGGCCCCATTTGGGGTTTTCTTTGCAGAGATACTGGAGTAGTTTGCCATTTCTTTCTCCGGGTCATTTTCCAGATGAGGAAACTGAGGCCAACAGGATGAAGTGACTTGGCCAGGATCACACAGCTAATAAGTGCCAAAGGCCAGATTTGAACTCAGGAAGATGAGTCTTCCTGACTCCAGGCTTGGCGCTTCAGCCACTGAGCCACCCAGCTAATCCTACCAATCAGAGATGGTCAAAAGGGGAATGGGCTGCTTTGGGAGATAGTGAGATCCCCCCATTCGAGGCTCCTGGGCAGAGGCTGGATATTCACACAGTATGACTGAAAGAGGATTTTTTTTTCCATTTGAGTTAAGCTAGATGGTCTCTGAGGTCCCTTTTAACGCTGAGATTCTTGGGATTATAAACTAGAATTTCCCAAATGCGTTTGGCTAAATATTAATAGTATTTCTATAGCACTTTAAAGTGCTTACAAAGTGCCTTTCATCGATTATCTCATTTGATCTTCCCAAGAATTCTGTGAAGTCAGTGCTATTATTATACCATTTTATAGATGAGAAAACTGAGGCTAAGAAAGAAAGTAACTTGCTAAGGGTCAACTACTAGGTACTGAGGCAAGATTGGAACTGAGGTCTACTCCTGACTCTTAATCCCAGTGTTCTATCCACTACACCATGTTGCTGCATTTGGCTCTGAAACATTTTGGGGTAAGACATGTATTGACAAGCTGTGAATGCTCCTAGGGAAGAGGGAACACTCTTGGGATAAAGAAAGGCTAAGAGACGGCAGCTGGGTAGCTCAGTGGATTGAGAGTCAGGCCTAGAGACGGGAGGTCCTAGGTTCAAATCTGGCCTCAGATACTTCCCAGCTGTGTGACCCTGGGCAAGTCACTTGACCCCCATTGCCCACCCGTACCACTTTTCCACCAAGGAACCAGTATACAGAAGTTAAGGGTTTAAGAAAAAAGAAAGGCTAAGGACATTTTGGAGCAAAATAGCAGCAAGTAAGCCTACTTCCTATTTCTCTCATTCCTTTTCTGGGGGTCCCATTTGTCAGTGGAATCACAAGATAGATAGACAGATGGATGGTTAGATAGATGGATGGATGGATGAATGGATAGGTAGGTAGGCAAGTAGATAGATTGACTGTGCAGGTGGGAAAAGGATTATAGGATCATGGAGCCTAGAAGGGACCTCAGAAGTCATCTAGTCCAAACTTCTCATTGTTCAGAGAGAAAAACTGAAACCAGAAGAGAGGCAGTGACTTGACCAAGGTCACACAGGTAAGAGGCAGAGCTGGGATGAGAACCATGGTTCTCTTGACTCCAAATCCAGGATTCTTGATCCCTGGTCTCCTATTTCCCACAATCTCAGTGTTTTAACCCAGTAATGTGGTCTAGAAGGGAGGATGAAAGAGAAGCAAGTCCAAGGAATAGTTTCCCATGTTTTATTGACATTCAGAGCTTCACGTTCAAGCCCCCATCCCAGCACAGGCGTATTTAAGAGAACCTTGGATATCTGGAATTAGAAGGGGACTGAGAGTAAGCTTCCCAGGGAGAGCAGGATGCCAGCTTTTATTGGGCCGCGGCTGCCAGGCCGACCTGGTTGTTTCCTCTGTCGAAGATGACAAAATAATGGCGCAAAAAGACGTCCCCAAGGATCCACGAGTTCTTCCTTTGAGCGAAGAAGCCACTGGTGCAGTAGTCTTCTTTGAACTGGGGAGGAGAGAAAGTGAAAAAATGCTGGGCCAGAGCCAGGATGCATGGTGGGCAGGCGAAGGAAGGACAATCCAGCCTTCCAAGTATCAGAGGCCCAAGTCAAGAGTTTCAAAGGAATTTTTAATGCTTCTAATCCTTCTCTGAGCTCTGCTGGTAAGAAGTGTTCCTTCTTCCCTAGGAGCATTCACAGCTTGTCAATACACGTCTTACCCCAAAATGTTTCAGAGCCAAATATAATGCTGCCTGATGGCTGTTAGGCTCAAAGGGCTCCTGGGTTCATTGATCTAGAGCTGGAAGGGATTGTAGAAGCCATTATTATACAGATGAAGAAGTAGGGACCCAAAGAAGTGGACTTGTCCACGGTCACACAGCTAGTAAATATCCACGATACAATTGGAAGCCGGGTCTCCCTGCTGCCCTATTTCCTGCTCTGCCTTGAAACTCATGTTCTACTGGGAGAGGTGCCCCCAAAGCTACAAAGGTAAGTACATGCAGAGTCGGGGGATGGAATAAGGAGCACCCACGAGAACAATCCCAGGCCAGCGGAAGCGCCCGCGTTGATCTGCCTTTGGCTTCCTTACCTGCCTGATATAGCCATTGGCAGGCACAGGGAACTCTACGCCATTGATGTTGAACACAACTGGTGGCAGACTCTTGATGGAAGAACAGCTTATTCCCATCTACAATGGAAAGGATACCCAGGGAGGCTGAGATATATGTCACTGTTCTGCGAAGGGCCAGTCTCGAATGGGGCCCTCGGGACCTAGGCTAGAAGGGATCGGCGCTCTTTTACCTCGCCTTGAGAATTCAGGCTGGCTCCGATGGCAGTCTGGATGTTGGAGACGTCCACGGGAGGGCCATACACCAGCGTGGTCCCGGTGTCCACGATAGCCTCGCAGCCCCCATCACAAGCAATGACCTTTCCATTAATGGTGATGCTGGGACACACACACACACACACACACACACACACACACACACACACACACAAGGTTAGGATGGCTGAAAAGCTTCAGAAATTGACTTCTGGTCCCTAGTTTGGACGGGCCTTAAGCACCGGCCACACTCGATCTGCCTGTTGTGATCTCAAGCCCTTGGGAAGAGTCCCTTAGTAATTCTCTCTCCTCATTGACTGATGCTTGAGATGGCACAGAAACACAGAGCTCCAGAGCAGCCATCCAGGCCCCAGTAGTTGGCTAAGAATTCCTTCCATAGCTGACCTCACTCAACCTTTCCTTCAAGATCTCTACTGAGGAAGAACCTAATCCCTGCTGAAGCAACCCATTCTATTGCTGGACAGCTCCGATGGTGGTTAGCCTGATTTTCCCTTATATCCACTCTAAATCTTTCCATTGGCTGACTCTGTCCTTCTCTCCTAGTTCTTACTGCTGGGACCAAGAACGGGCTCCCTCCTCCTCCGTGTGAGAGCCCTCCAGATGCTCAGAAGCAGCTAACACATTCCTTGGAGGTACTTCCAAATGAAACACCTCCATTGGCTTTAATCAGTCCTCAGCAGTGATGAGGAAACTTTAAGAGGGCCAGGGGGTGTGAGAAATGTCCTCAGGTGAAGAAGAGGAGAGAAGCCCACCCTGCATCCTATTAATGAACTATTATATTATATGAATCCTATTAATGGTGGACTCTGTGCCTGGGGGATGGTGCACATGCCTACAAAGAGGGCTCTGAGTGCCTCCTTTGGCATGCGTACCATAGGTTCACCACCATGGTCATAGAGCATCGACTCAAGGCCTTCCAACCACCTCCAGTGTCTTCCTCTGGACATTCCAGCTCATCAGTGTTCTTCCCAAAATGGGGCTCCTAGAACTAAGCATTGGTTTTGTTTCTCTAGTTTCAGATATTGATCCCTAACTATCATTTGGTCCTTCTGCAAAGCATTCTTTTAGGGCAGAGTGAAGGGAGGCTTCTAGAGAAGGGCCTTGGGAGCTGGGGAAAGTGACAGGCTTAGAAGATGCAGCATGGAAGACCTTAAAGTCCAATTAGACCAACTTTTCATTTTATAGAGGAAGAAACTGAGTCCTCAGGGAGGAAGTGATTTGCCCAAGGTCACTTGTAGGATCCTAGGTCTGAAAGGGACTTAAGAAGTGGCAGACCAAGCATTTCATTTTTTTTTTAAACCCTTGTACTTCGGTGTATTGTCTCATAGGTGGAAGAGTGGTAAGGGTGGGCAATGGGGGTCAAGTGACTTGCCCAGGGTCACACAGCTGGGAAGTGTCTGAGGCCGGATTTGAACCCAGGACCTCCCATCTCTAGGCCTGGCTCTCCATCCACTGAGCTACCCAGCTGCCCCTGGACCAGGAAGGCCCAATTTTGCAGAATCAGGCCCAGAGGTTACCTTGTCACTGTGATCTGCCAGTACATTGGGACAGAGACAGGGATCCAAGTGATGTTTCCGGAGTAGTAAGAGGAATCAATTTCCCCAAACATCACCACACTGCCATTCTGGCCATTGCTGCAGGAAACAGAGAAAAAGGCTTGAATTAATGTAGTAAGTCTTTTGGGGGGAATCTTATGATATGTATTTCTAAAGCACAATCTGACTACTAATTCCCCTGCTCAAGAAACCTCTGTGGCTGTCTTTTGCCTCTAGCATAAAATATATATATATATATATACTCCTCTTTTTGACATTTAAAGCCCTAGGTGGGGGGGTAGCTGGGTAGCTCAGTGGATGGAGAGCCAGGCCTAGAGACGGGAGGTCCTAGGTTTAAATCTGGCCTCAGATACTTCCCAGCTGGGTGACCCTGGGCAAGTCACTTGACCCCCATTGCCCACCCTTACCACTCTTCTGCCTTGGAACCAATACACAGTATTGACTCCAAGATCGAAGGTGAGGATTTTAAAAAAGCATTAAACAAACAAACAAATAAATAAATAAATAAATGAAGCTGGAGGTGGCTCTGCATTCCCCTCTTTCCTTCCTTCTTGTCAGCCAAACTGGCCTCCTCAGTTGTCCTTAATTGGATCCCATCTCTCAGATCATTTCATTTCCTTTGGACTTGGTTTCCTTTTCTGTAAAATAAGGGGAAAGGAGGGCCTCTGAGGGCTCCCTCTAGCTCCAACTCCAGGACTCCTGTGAGTTCTTAGACTCACCAGGAATGAAAGCAAAGGCCATACCCGATTTTAGTGATCACAGGAAGAATTTCAGAAGCTTCTAACACAAGGCACGAACCCTAAAGATTAGAGGGTCCCCTGGTCCTCCAGGTGGGGTCCGAAAGCTAAAACTTTTCGTCTTAGCCTAAGACGTTTGCATTTCTTTTTTTTTCCTTTTCTTCCTTTTCTTTTTTAACCCCTCACCTTCCATCTTGGAGTCAATACTGTATATTGGCTCCCAGGCAGAAGAGTGGTAAGGGTGGGCCATGGGGGCCAAGTGACTTGCCCAGGGTCACACAGCTGGGAAGTGTCTGAGGTCAGATTTGAACCCAGGACCTCCCATCTCTAGGCCTGGCTCTCCATCCACTGAGTTACCCAGCTGCCCCCTTGCATTTCTGATACAGTAAATACCAGTAGAAGGAACCTTTAGAAACAAAAGCTTTTGGGGATCGTCCATTTTTAAGAATATAAACGATTGTTGAGACCAAAAAGTTTAAGAGCTGCTATTTTAGTCAGGAAGCCCCGAGTTCAAATCTCTCCACCTGCGTGAGCTTCCTCAGCTGTAAAAGGAGATGACTGAGGAGCGCCGACGTCCCAGGCTGGTCTTTGGAGAGCCCTTTGCAGCTCTTCGGTTGCTTTATGAACGCTGTGCCTGGCTGGCACTCAAGGCAGAGCCCCCCCTGCGCTTGGGTTGGCCTCTCTTTCCAGGAGCATTCTGGGAAGCCCCAAACGGTGTTCTCGGGGCCTCCTCCATCAGCTCCACTCGACCTGCCGGGCGGAGGGTCCCCCCCAGACTTACGAGCTCAGGGAGAAGGCGAAGACCTTCTGGGAGAGCAGCGCCTGGTCCCACATGCTGTCGAAGACGGGGCTGGCCCGGAACATTGACAGCTGTGGGTAGGCGAGCCCCAGGATCCCGTCCCAATCCGTGCCAGCCAGGAAGGTGCCCGGCTCCGTCTTGCTCAGCCCGAACGTCTGGTTGGTGACCGTGAGAGCTCCGACCTGGGGAGAGAAAGAGAAGCTCCGATGTCCTGCCACGTAGCTGCCACCCGGGCACGTGGGGACGTCCCCAAAGTCTCAGGGCCGGCTTCAATTGGAACGGACATTGGGGGCATCCTCTGTGGAGACGTGCGTGTGCCTATGGACTTACCAGTCAAACGATATACAAAACTGATTCCAAGACAGAAGGTAAGGGTTAAATTTAAAAAAAAACCCTTACGTAGGGGGCAGCTGGGCAGCTCAGTGGATGGAGAGTCAGGCCTAGAGAGGGGAGGTCCTGGATTCAAATCCTGCCTCAGACACTTCCCAGCTGGGTGACCCTGGGCAAGTCACTTGACCCCTATTGCTTCTGCCTTGAGTAATGGTTTAAAAAAAAAAACAAAACAAAACCTAACCTTTGTCCTCGTATCAGTTCTAAGACAGAAGAGCAGCAAGGGCTAAGAAATGGGGGTAAACCAGGGGGATTGCACGTCAGCTAAGGGAGGTTAGGGGGGTTTGAGGAGGAGGGAAAGAACGTGAAATATGCAACTATTTAATATTCAAATTAAATATTCAAAATTAAAATGAAATTAAAACGGAAACACATAACTATTTAATATTCAATTGAAATATGTAACTATTTAATATTCAAATTAAACATTCAAAATTAAAATGAAATTAAAATGAATTATGTAACTATTTAATATTCAAATTAAACATTTAAAATTAAATATTCAAAACTAAAATGGAAACACGTAACTATTTAATATTCAAATTAAATATTCAAAATTAAAATAAAATTAAAATCAAAATATGTAGCTATTTAATATCCAATCAAAATATGTAACTATTTAATATTCAAATTTAATATTCAAAATTAAAATGAAATTAAAACAGAAACACATAACTATTTAATATTCAATTGAAATATGTAACTATTTAATATTAAAATTAAACATTCAAAATTAAAATGAAATTAAAATGGAAATATGTAACTATTCAATATTCAAATTAAACACTCAAAATTAAAATAAGTATCTATTTAATATTCAATCAAAATATATAACTATTTAATACTCAAATTAAATATTCACATTAAATATTCAAAATGAAAATGAAATTAAAATTGAAGTGTATAACTATTCAATATTCAAATTCAATGTTAAAAATTAAAATGAAATTAAAATAGAAGTATGTAGCTATTTAATATTCAAATTAAATATTCAAAATTAAAATAAAAAAAAGAAATGGGGATTAAGTGACTTGCCCAGGGTCACTTGGCTAGGAAGTGTCTGAGGTCACATTTGAATCTAGGACCTCCTAACTCCAGGCCTGATGCCCTAACCATTGTACTACTTAGTTGCCCTTAACAGTTTTTAGAAAATGTCTATTCAATTCAGCAAGAAAGTAACAGACTTGTTTGTGTCTCTTTCTCATGATATCAGAGAGAAGGCAGAGAGGAAGAGTGGCACTTCCTGAACGTTCTTGCTCTGGCTGTATTAACAAGTGGGCCAGCCCTCACTGCAGAGTGGAGGTCCCAGCGTGTAACCAGGTATCAGAAGAAGCGTGGGGGGATGTCCGCGGCGTAGGGAGAGGGAGATGGAGCCATCTCTAAGGTTCCGGGCACCACATTTCTTCTTGTTTCCAGGACTTCATGGCTGCTCATGGGTGAGAGAAAGAAGCTCCCCAATGAAGTGGTCCAAAGGACCGTGGAAGGTTCTCATCTCATTTTCAGTGGAGAGGAAAGACGGCTTCGGAATTTGAAGACGCGAGCCTTCCTCTTTTCCTGACTGCTTGTGTGATCTTGGATAAGTCACTTTCCTTCCCTGGACCTCATTTTCTAATTCTGTCAAATGAAGAAGGGCTTGGACTCGATGGCTTCTGAGGCCCCTTCCAGATCTGGCTCTATATTCCAATGACTTCTCCATTCCACAGTTGAGGCACTCTGGGAAAGACTGGGGAGCGCCAGCTGCCTGGTAACAAAGCTTCCGTCTCCAATCGCTCACTCCCTTCCATTCAACTACCCAAACCATCCAGGGTATCTTTCCTTATTTTTTTTCTTCCTTCCCCTTTCAAGGCTACCCATGATGCTCATTGTTCCCTGATTTCCCAACCTCTGAGCTTTAGAATGTGAAGAAGGGGGCAGCTGGGTAGCTCAGTGGATGGAGAGTCAGGCCCAGAGACAGGAGGTCCTGGGTTCAAATCTGGCCTCAGCCACTTCCCAGCTGTGTGACCCTGGGCAAGTCACTTGACCCCCATGGCCTACCCTGACCACTCTTCTGCCTTGGAGCCAATACACAGTATTGATTCTAAAATGGAAGGTGAGGGTTTTATTAGGAATCTTATTCGATTCACTCTCATCGAATGAGATGATTTCATTCAATGCTCTCTTTTGACAAAGTAGGAAACTAAGCTCAGGGTTAAGGATCTACTTAAGGGTCCACAGAGTCAGGGTTTAAATTCATTATATCCTCCTGCCTTCCCACCTCAAAGGCTCAGAGATTTAGATCTGGGATGGACTTCAGAGGGCATCTGAGTTTTCCATTTTCCAGGAGAGAAAACCGAGACCCGACGAGTTTTAATGACTCGCCCCAAGTCCCCCAGGTGGGAAGCAGAGTTTGCTTTGAAGCCAAAGACCTCTGACTCCCACCGTACCACTTCTTCCACTCTCCCGTGCCGGCACCTCCCTCCGTTACTGTTTCAGCATCACTGGCTCAGAGCTTTGGCTTTTAGGGGGCCAGAGAGGACACGAAGGCCCAGAGAGATTAAGTGACTTTTCCAAGGTCCTGCAGCAGTGGGATCTGAGTCCAGATTTTCCTGATTCTGAGTCCGGTAGGCCAAACCCCTCTAGGCATGACCCTGGGTGGAGGACTTACTCCTGAGGTCCTAAAGGCAGTTGGGCGGTTGACTCTTTGGGGGGGGGGGGGAAGAGCTCTGCTTGAATTTCGCCTCTGATACGTAGAAGCTCGGTGACCCTGGAAAAGTCACTTTTACCTAGGAGCTTCAGTTTTCTCATCTGTAAAATGGGGGACGATAGTAATAGTACCTACCTCAGAATTGTTGGAATGATCTGATGAAATAACACTTATGAAGTGCTTTGCAAACTTAAAGTGTTATAGAAATATATTATTTATTATATACTAATATCAATAATAAATTATTAATTCACCATCATGACAAAACATATTATTTACATATTTATATGTAATTTTTATATTTATATATTATATATTACTTTATTCTATATTTTCTATATTTATATATTACATATATTATTTTATATATGCAATATATCATTTATATGTATAAATTAATATTAATAACAGTAATATTTATAACAATAAACTAATAATAATAAATATAATAATATACATTAATTTAAAAATAATAATAAGCATTAATAAAAATGAAAATATAATAATATACATTAATTTAAAATGAAAACATTAATATGTTATATATTATAATATTATATATTATTTTATATGTTTATATGTATTACATATATTGTTTTATATATGTAATATATCATTTATATGTATAAATA
The DNA here is from genome assembly GCF_016433145.1 of Gracilinanus agilis. Classification (NCBI taxonomy): domain Eukaryota; kingdom Metazoa; phylum Chordata; class Mammalia; order Didelphimorphia; family Didelphidae; genus Gracilinanus; species Gracilinanus agilis. Next base: position 284,390,875 of record NC_058135.1, on the reverse strand, counting down.
ATACAATTAATTAATAATAAATATAATAATATACATTAATTTAAAAATAAGAATATACATTAATTAAAAATAAAATATAATAATATACATTAATTAAAAATAAGAAAATACATTAATTAAAAATAAAATATAATAATATACATTAATTAAAAATAAGAATATACATTAATTAAAAATAAGAACATTAATATGTTATTTATTATATTTATTAAATATTAAAAGTGTTATATAAATACCAGTTACTACTATTATTATTATTTTTAAAACCCTTAACTTCTGTCTTAGGATCAATATTGTGTGTTGGTTCCAAGGCAGAAGAACAGTAAGGACTAGTCAATGGAGGTGAAGTGACTTGCCCAGAATCGCACAGCTAGGAAGTGTCTGAGGTCAGATTTGAACCCAGGACCTCCCATCTCCAGGCCTGGCTCTCCATCCACTGAGCCACCCAGCTGCCCTCCCCCATGGCGGTTACTATAATTATTATTAGAAACAGATAAGTCATAAGCAGTGAGTTTGGCCCGTGGTTACCTGCAGGGTGTCGTATCCAAGGATTCCTGTCATGCTGCCAGTGCCATAGCTTATGGAGACTTCCTGGTCAGTGGCCTTGTAGGTGGAGGACTGCTGGGGGTCAAATTGTTTGTGGTTGGCTAGAAAAGGCAATGGTTTCCGTTATG
>NC_058135.1:284308384-284376300 GCF_016433145.1 Gracilinanus agilis | reverse complement strand
AAAGGAAGGAAGGTGGGAAGGAAGGAAGGAAGAAAAGTGAGTGAAAGACAAAGGGGGGAGGAAGGGAGGGAGAGAGAAGGAGATAGGGAAGGAAGAAGGAAGGAAGGGAGGGAGGGAGGGAGCAAGAAAGGAAGGGAGAGAGAAGGAGATAGGGAAGGAATAAGGAAGGAAGAGAGTATGAGAGAGGGAAGAAAATAGGGAAAGAGGAAGAAAGAAAGGGAGCAAGAAGGAAGGAAAGGAGGGAGGGAAAGAAAAAGGGGGTAAAGGACAAAGAGGGAAGGAAGAGAGGGAGGGAGAATGGGGAGAAGGAAAAGAGAGAAGAAGGAAAGGGAGAAAGAAGAGAGGGAAAGAAGGAAGGGAATGAACATTTATTAAGTACCTACTATATACCAGACACTAAGCTAAGTGCTTTACAAATACTGTCTCATGTGATCTTCACAACAACTCTTAACCCTATGAGGTAGGTTCTAAGTTGAGGGAACTAAGGCAGAGAATGGTTAAGAAACTTGGTCATCGTCCCACAACTACTATCTGAGATGGGATTTGAACTCAGGTCTTCCTGACTCCATGTCTAGCTGGGTATCTACACCACCAGCTTGCCACCTTCCTAGGAGGGAAATGGGAAGGAAATCAGACAGAGGTCACCTATGTCATCCAAACCACCAAGCATTCTAGGGACATCTCTAAACCTCTATTCCTCCCCAGACCTCAGACCTTTGACTTTCTCTTGCCCACAGGCAGGCCTCGATGCCGTGCCAGCAGCCTCACCTTTCTAGCTCCTGCTTCTCTAGGCATGTTGTCTTCCAAAGTAGGGACTGTCTCTCGTATTCATATCCCTGACACTTAGCACGGGGCCCAGCCCATAGTAAGTGATTGCTAACTGCTTTTTTCATTCATTCATTCATTCATTCATTCATTCATTCATTCATTCATTCATAGATTCAGTTGCGGGGAGCCTGGGAATCTACCTTTAGATGAGTAACTTTGCAGGCTGAGCCCACAGGCAGCTCTGCAGCCGATGCCCCCCAAGCATTTCCACGAAGGTTCCTCCCTCTCCCCCACTTTGGGCAGTGAACTTTCCGTAACATTGAGGACATATTTTCCATTCCCTCATCATAGGTCTCCTGGTCTTTCCCCCTGAGAGGGAAACATGTTGGGTCATTTTGTGAAAAGTTCACTCATCCTGACCCTTTCCCATGTTGGCCCTGCACCCACGGCCCTCCCTCTGACTTGGAGTCACCCCAAGAATGGAGCCTTGCAAGCTTTCCTTTTGGCTTTCCTTTGGAGAGGGAGAGCTGGATGAATACCCACAACTGCTTGGGGCAGATGCAGATGGAATGTGTAATAAGAAAAAGAGCTACATTTACAACAAGACCCCTCTAGCTAAGGAAATGTTCACCTGCAGATAAGGCAGTGTGCCTAGTAGATAGAGCCCTGGACCTAGAAGGAGGAATATTTGTGTTCGAATCCTGCCTTAGACACTTACTATCTGTGTGACCTTAGGCAAGTCACTTAACTTTTCTTCATCTCCGTTTTATCATCTGGAAAATGCATAGAATAATAGTACCTACCTCCTACAGGGGTTGTCAGGAGCAAAAGAGATAATATATGCAAAGCACTTCCGAAACTTTTAAGCTCTATAGAAATGTTAGGTATTTTTATTCAAGGTGAGATCCAACCTACAAGCTTATATTTGTTTGTTTTGTGGAAGAGGAGAGCAGGGAAAGAGCCCTGGAATCTGGGTCAGATTCTAGGATAGAGGGGCTTGGATCCCCACTCCATAAATCACTCTGGGACCACTACCAAATTACTTTTTCTCTCTGTGACTCACTTTCCTCATCTGTAAAATGAAGGCCATTCTAAACTGCATGATCTCTGAGATTTCTTCTAGCTCCAACTCTTCAGAAGAGTCAGTCATGGGGGCAGCTGGGTAGCTCAGTGGATGGAGAGCCAGGCCTAGAGACGGGAGGTCCTGGGTTCAAATCCAGCCTCAGACACTTCCCAGCTGGGTGACCCTGGGCAAGTCACTTGACCCCCCATTGCCCACCCTGACCACTCTTCTACCTTGGAACCAATACACAGTATTGACTCCAAAATGGAAGGTGAGGGTTTAAAAAATAAAAATAAAATAAAATAAAAAGAAGAGTCAGTCAGTCAATAAACATTTATTCTGTCCCTACCATGTGCCAAGCACTGGGTTAAGTACTGGAGATTCCAGGGGTAGAAAGATCCCTGGCTTTAGAGTGAGGAGACTTGGTGTTGAAGGGTTTGATTTCCGATGTGACCTGGACTTCTCTGTTTTGAGCCTCAATTTTTTCATCTGTAAAGTGAAAGGACTGAACCAGATGGCCTCTGAGGACCCTTAGACTTCCAAATCCTCCAAAGGGGATGTGAGGCAACATGGAGTTATGGGAAACACCCTGCCTTTGGAACCAGAGGGGCTCGAGTTCCAATTTCGTCTCTGCTCTCACTTAGTCCTTAGGATGCTCAGTTTTCCCGAGCTCAGTAAAAGGAGGAGTTAGATAGAAGATCTCCAAGTGCCTTTTAGCTCTCAATCTCTTGGAATGCATGAGCACAGAACAAGACCTCATCTCTAAACGAGCACGGCTGTACTGTTGATGGCCCATGGCTGGGGAGAGGAGGTCAGTGGTCTGGGTTGATGACTCCTCTGGGAAGATCCTGGCCCAGAATGGGGTATGACCTCTTCTTGGCCAAATGATGTGGAAAAACAACCCCAAACAAAACAAAGCACAGAGCACTGAGGTCCATCCTCCAGAGAGACTCGGGAATATCCGCGCAGGGAAAACCTCGGGGAGGAGAGAATCAGTGTGATCAAGAAAGGCTTCATTAGTTCCATAAGGGAGTCCTCTGAGATTCTTTCACTGCCAGACAGGAAGGATAAAAAGAGACTAAGTTCGAAGGCCAATGAAGGCTGACTGGTATTTTCCAGTTAATGAATGGCAAAGTCAGCATGAGTCAACAGTATGACCTAGCAGCTAGGAAGGCTAAAACAGGCTGTGCTAAAAAAAAAAAAAAAAAAAAAAAAAAAAAAAAAAAAAAAAAAAACCAACAAAAAACAGAGTATCTGGGATGAGGGAGGTGATGATTCTGCTGGACTCTGGCCTTGTCAGCATATATTTGGGGTACTGTGTTCGCTTCTGGGCAGCACGTTGTGAGAAGGGCATTGGCAACTGGGGGACGTTCAGGAAAGGGAAACCAAGATGGCGGAGGGTTGAGACCATACAGGATTGTTGTGGTTTGTCCTTTGGTTCTGAAGAGGATCGATAACCTCAGGGGGCGATGTCTGGACTCGAGCAGCAATTGGTTGGAAGTGAGGCAGAGTTGCACAAAGTCCTCGGCCTCACTCTCCCTTCCAGAGTTGTCCAAGACCGATGGCAAGAGAAAACCAGGATAACGTTTTGTCCTGCCCAGGCCATATAAAGAATGGCTGAAAGAAATGGGGATGTTTGGCCTTGAAAAGAGAAGCCTTTATCCACTCCCAGACAAAGAACTGTTGGATGGATCAATGCGCAAAGGCTACCATCTTTCACATCCCTGTATTTATGGTTTTATTTGGGGGTTTTGGTTTTGTATGAGTGAGCTCTTACAACAGTGACCAATATGGAAGTGGGTTTTGTTTGTTTTTTATTTATTTTTTATTATTATTATTCTTAATTTTAATTTTGAATATTTTCCCCTACTTACATATTTCATGTTCTTTCCCTCTCCTCCAAGCCCCCGTAACCCCCCTTAGCCGACGCACAATTCCACTGGGTTTTACATGCATCATTGATCAAAGCCTAATTCCATACTATTGATAGTTGGACTAGAGTTATCGTTTAGTGTCTATCTTCTCAATCATATCCCCATCAGCCCATGTGTTCAAGCAGTTGTTTTTCTTCTGTGTTTCTCCTCCCACAATTCTTCCTCTGAATGTGGCTAGTTTTCTTTCTCATAAGTCCCTCAGCTGGATCCTTGCATTTCTGCTAGTAGAGAAGTCTGTTATGTTTGATTGTACCACAGTGTATCAGTCTCTGTGTACATTGTTCTTCTGGCTCTGCTCCTTTCACTCTGTATCACTTCCTGGAGGTCTTTCTAGTTCACATGGAATTCCTCCAGTTCTCTATTCCTTTGAGCACAATAATATTCCATCACCAACAGATACCACAGTGGAAGTGGGTTTTGCATGATAGTACACGGATGGTCCAGATCCAATTGTTTACCATCTCCAAGTTGGGGGAGGAAAGGGAGGGCGGGTGATGGTGTGGATCTTAGCATTTTGGAAAATATATGTTGAAAATTATTTTTGCACAGAATTTGAAAAATAAAATATCTTTGGGGAAAAAAAGAAGAGAGAAACTTTAGGGAATAGGCATGGGAGCAAGAGGATGGAATCTTGAATTTATAGAACCCAGCTTGGAGTTTAAAGGGAGCTCACAGGGCAGTACTCTCATAGCTTTGTTTTGAAAAAGGGCAAACAAATGAATATGAACCCAAGAAGGAGCACTGGAGAAACCCTCAGCCTGATTGATGACAGAATAATGCATCACACATGCCCAAACAAGACGAATCATAGAATAAACAGGACAAAACCAAAGCCAGTATCCCAATGGATCAGGGACCTCATCAGTGTGTCATCAGACCTCCTCCAACTGTGTCAATCTCGACCCATCTGGGCCTTCCTGTCTTGTCTCGCACCCATTCAGGTTCTCCACTAAGTTTCCCCACAGAATGGATGCCTAGCATGTGCTGGGGACTTTCAAAACATTCCTCTGACCCTGGGAGTACCCCAATGGAGCACTAGGTTTGACTACTCTATCAACCAACATTTATTTTTAAAATCCTTACCTTCCTTCTCAGAATCGATCCTAAGTATTGGTTCCAAGGCAGAAAAGCAGTAAGGCAATTGTGGTTAAGTGACTTGTCCAGGGTCACCCAGCTAGGAAGTATCAGAAGTCAGATTTGAACCCACAACATCCCATCCATCTCTATCCTAGCTCTCAATCCACTGAGCCACCTCGTTGCCCCAAATTATCTTATATTTTTTACTCCCTCCACACAATGGGCCCTTCCTGTTTTTTGATCATACATTTCTTTGGTGCCTCCTTTCTAAAGCCCATCCTATATTCCAACGGCCATGAAAGTGGCAGAAGCAGGCGCCAGGGAGCGACCAGAGTGAGATCAGACACTGGAGATGCCGAGGTCCTCCACGGTGTCCCGAGCCAGTGCCAACCATCCAGACTTTTGTCCTGCCACTGGACTCCCATGACTGTGGAAGAGAGAGTGGGGCTGAGGACTTCGTGCAACTCGGCCTCACTTACATCCAGTTTATGCTCGAGTCAGAAGACATCAATGGGGCGCCATTTTGGTCCTCTTCTGGTATGAAGGCCAACAAGCACTGCCTTTCAAGGACGATGTTGTAGGCTGCTCACACAGCACCCCTGCAGTAATCCTCTGCTTCATTCTGGAGGTTCTCTGACTCCCGGCTACATAGCATGAATGGAAAAATAGTGGAAGTTCCAAAGGTGAGTCTTTTTTTTTCAGGAAGAAGCATGGGGTCACTCCAAGAGTGTCGCAGCTCTCAAGAGCCAGTCAGCTCACTCTGCTCTCCCTGCTCAGCTCTGGGTCCAGCTTATGCATTAGTCCTGGATGTCCATGATTAAATAAGCAAATGAATAAATAAATGTATCCGTGTGTATGTGAGTTTGTATGTGTTTATTGGGGTTGGGGGAAAGAAGGTCTTAGGCCAGTGATGGCGAACCTTTTAGAGACAGAGTGCCCAAACTGCAACCCTTGTGTTGCATGTGAGTCCCCCGGCCTCACCCCAGACAGAGAAGGGAGGAAGGGCTCCCATTGGGCTGCTGGGCAGAGGGGAGGATGATGAGAGAAATGTCCTCAGGCAGGCATAGAGAGGAGGAAGGGAGCAGTGCCCCCTGGCACATGCGCCATAGATTCCTCCAATGTGGGACCCATCTAGGAAGGGGTGTGCTGAAGCCAGCTTCTGTTGGTTTGTGAGAGCTGATTGTTAAATTTTCAGGGTGAGTATTTACACCTTGACCATCAGGAAATACCATTAACCAGGGCCAGACTTGTCATTTTGTTGATTGTTTAAACTTAAGAAAGTGATGGAAGAAATTTTGATAAATGCTGATAAAGCTTAAAAGTGTATTATGGGGGGGGGGTGCAGCTGGGTAGCTCAGTGGATTGAGAGTCAGGCCTAGAGATGGGAGGTCCTAGGTTCAAATCCGGTCTCAGACACTTCCCAGCTGTGTGACCCTGGGCAAGTCACTTGACCCCCATTGCCCACCCTTACCACTCTTCTGCCTTGGAGCCAATACACAGAAGTTAAAGGTTTAAAAAAAGTGTATTATGTCTGGGACAGCTAGATAACTGGATAAAGTGCTGCTAGAGACAGGAGGTCCTGGATTCAAATCTGGCCTCAGACACTTTTTAGAGTGTAACACTGGGCAAGTCACTTAACCCCCATTGACAAGCCCTGATTGCTCTTCTGCCTTGGAACCAATTCATAGTATTAATTCTAAGACAGAAGTTAAGGGTTTGTTTATTTTTTTTTAAAGTGTGTTGTAGGGGACAGCTGGATGGCTCAGTGGATTGAGAGCTGGGTTAGAGATGGGAGGTCCTGGGTTCAAATTTAGTCTCAGACACTTCCTAGCTGTGTGACCTTGGGCAAGTCACTTAACCCCCATTGCCTAGCCCTGACCACTCTTCTGCCTTGGAACCAATACACAGTATTGACTCCAAGATGGAAGGTAAGGATTCAACATTTACCAACACACCCCTACCTAGGAGCATGCCCAGATCCTTCCTGCCTGGTTCATTTCAGCCTTGTGGAAGCTTGGAAGAGGGGGAGGTATGACTTCCTTTTTCTTTTTCTTCTTCTTTTTCATTCAATAATGTTTTATTTTTTCCGAATTACATGTGGAGGTGCTACTTTTAGCCCTGATGATGGAATTCCCCAACTGACTGCTAGGCTAGAAGAACTGATGACTCAGGGGTTATACAAAAGCAAACTACAGGACTCTTGGGAGGTTTTTTTTTTAATCATTCCAGCTGTGAAATGTGTGGACTATTTCAAGTCAGTCTTGAGAGTTGAGTGGGGGCAGAGGGCTATTTTGTGTCCAAATTGGCCTCTCCTTGGCCGTGATCACACGACTGCCTTTCTCTTCCTTTGTGTTTATTCCTTCCTGGCCTCGGTCCATTGGCTACCCAGGGAAGGACGTGGCCAGGTGACTGGGTCTTGCCAGTCCTAGAGATCTGAAGCTATGACAGTGACATTGTCCACTGGCATGGCGGTAGCTACAGGATCCAACAGCACGTTGGCATTTACCAGCATGGAAATGGCTGCGACAGGAAAAGAGAGACCTATTGAGGACAGATAGTAAAAAAGTAAAAGTAGAGATAGAAAGGTAGTCCACCTGAGGGAGGAGTCTGATTCAGGGTGTGGGAACTCTTGTGACCAAGAGAAGTATCAAAGAGACCAAAAGAAGGGGAATTGGGTGAGTATTCTGCAGAGGAGGAAAGGACGTATGTACCAGGGAGTATGTGACTCCTTTGCCATATGTGTTCCCTGTATGTATACCTCAAAACTATTCTCCTTTAAGCTTGAGCCCACTCTTCTCATGGATGGATGAGCATTTGTAGAAAATAACGTGACCCAGATTTTGGAGAAAACATTTTTTACTGAATTTTTTTTTCTATTCTAGGGGTTGGCAAACCCCCAATCTGAAGGTCAAATCCAGCCTGCCACCTGTTTTTGAATGATTTTTACATTCTATAAAATTCTGCATTTTATTTTTTTGTATTTATATTTAATTTATATTTTGTAAAATATTATTTATATTTTGTAAAAGCCATTTTTAACTCACGCAAAATTTGGCCAACAAATCCCATTTTGCTGACTCCTCTTCTATGTCATATTAGTAAATACCTCTGCTAAAAGCTAAGTCTTATTGTTCATGGGAGTCACACTAGTGGGGGCTCGGGAGTTACAGTGTGTGAAGTACAGCCTCAGCAGGGTTACTCATAGGACCTTGGAAGTATTCAGCAACTCTCTAGAGACCTAACCCATTAGGGCAGGGGTCGGCAACGTATGGCTCTCGAGCCATACCTGGCTCTTTTGAGGGCCAGATATGGCTCTTTCTGCAGGAGCCATAAAGTCAATTTTTTTCAGGTACTGTTACAGGAGTGGCACTGTGAGCACTGTACGGCTCTCACGAAATTACATTTTAAAAAATGTGGCGTTTATGGCTCTCATGGCCAAAAAGGTTGCCGACCCCTGCATTAGGGCAACTGCAGATTACGGGAGTATACCAGAAAGGATGAACAAAATACCCACTAAGCTCCCAGTTCCTTAATCAACAGGTGTACAATTTGTTTCCAGCTTTTTGCTGCCACAAAAAAGTGTTGCTTTGTGTATTTTGTCATATGTGGGGACTTTTTGTCATCCACATCCTTGGGGGCATAATCACAGTAGTGAGATCTCTGGGGAAAAGGTATTTTTAAACATTAATTTTTAAAATATTTTTTAAATTTTGGTTTTGATTTTGATTTTTTTTGCTGGATCTCAGATCTTTATTAATTAAATCAGCTTTGGGCTAGCTAATATCTGATAGTACTTTAAGCTGCAAATTCTACAAAGGTAGGAATATTTTTATAACTTTAATTCCATGTTGCTTTCTAGATTGGTGGGATCAATTTGAGTGATGCTAGCCCCAAGTTAGCATGTCTGTTTCCCCTTTTGCCAGCTTGACAAGTTAAGGCAGGACCTTAAAGTTATATTAATTTGAATTCTGCTCATTATTACTGCTTTTTGTACCTTTTAAAGTGGTTGATGATTGTGTGGGTTTATTCAAGAAACGTCCATATATATTCAAGAGAAGAGAATAAATGTAACTACATATATCTATTGGAGAATAGGTTTTAATTTTAATCATTAAAAAACACTACTGCCACCCTTGCCCTTATTAAGTATTTGTTCCACGGCAAAAGAGCAGTAAGGGCGAATCAGTTGGGGTTAAGTGATTTTTCTAGGGCTACACGGCTAGGAAGTGACTGAGGCAAGAATTGAACCCAGGACCTCCCATCTCCTATTTACTGAGCCATCTAGCCGCCCCTATTTTTATTCATTTTTGTTAATTCCTTACAGATTTTAGATGTCAGATTTTTTTTCAATATAGCGATGCTGATACAAAGATAGCTTTCCCCACAGTGCATATTTTTTCTTTTTATTCTGGATACATTTACTTTATTTTTGTAAAAGTATGTTGTTTTATTAATAGAATTTTTATAGAATCAAAATTATCTTTTCCCCCTCTTGCTTCTTCCTTCATGATGATAAAAATAGGTGTTTGAGAAATAATTCCTGGCCCATATGTCTACTTTGTTGTATCGCTACTAATAGGTAGGTCCATATGTCTACATATTACTGAGTCATAACTACTGACTCATGCCTGCTTTCTCATCTATATAGAAACCTATGTAAGAATAACCTATACGTGTGCTAAAAAAATCCTTGACAATGACATGAGAACAGGAAGCCTTCTGAAAATAAGAATCACAGTATTTATAGTTATACAATTGACCAAAATGTTCAGAGAACAACAACGTCCCATTCCCCTTATTGTTTGTTGACTCCAGAGAATTTGATGTGAAAGGATAGTGGCTTTAAAATTCTCTTTTGACAAGTTGTCTTTTATGTGTAGCAGTAGTAAGGGCATGATGTAGAGATTAAGATTGTCCAACCACCCATATTTGCTTCTCCTCCCTACTATTTTTTTCAAAGTTGAAATGACTTAATTTATTTACAAAAGAGGTAGAAAGGGTGAAAGCAGAGAAATAAAAAAGGATAGAGAAGGCATTAGCCTATCTAACTAAATATTGCTCCAGTACTTGACTCGGCCAGGATTTGTTGACCTTCAACTGGAATTAAACTCTCTCCAGAAGACAGGAAGGGAAAACCAGCTATCCACTCACCCAAGAGGTAGGTCAAGTCTCCTCCCTACTATTAACTCATTGCCCAGGTAAGGCTTCTGGTACAAATGTTCCTACTTTACAGTAGGAAGAAGTATCTAAGGTTCTGTAACTCTCCTTATATTTTTTGCTAGCTCTGAGCTCCCAACCAGAGAGAACATTTATTACAAAACACCTCAGCCTAAGATTTAACTCTGTTCCATTTGGGGAAAAGATTTTCCCCTCAGTTCCCTTCTCTCAATTCTGTTTCCAATAAGTACATTCAAACTAGCCAATGTTGGTTTTTTACACTGTTTATAAAGATAAACTAAACATTTATAAGAAGGAAAAAATCAACAGATTTTCTCCTGGCCAGAGAAAAAGGTTTTAGGATCCCATGAAGGAGTACAAGGGGAGAAAGGAGATAGAGGATTATTGGTCTATAATCTGGAAGATGGAAGAAGAAATTCCCGTACTTTCTTGCTCCCAGCTCCTCCTGTCTTTTGCTTAAGGGGGTCAGGAACTGTGGCCTTCCTCAATGAGTTTTCTTGGTTTCATCAAGCTGACTTTTAAAGGCCATCCAGTGGTGTGGCCGCTCATTCTTCAGGGATTACTTGCAACTAATTGCATAAAGACATCATCTGGTATGGCTGCCTTTTTGCTGATCATCTGATCTTTTTCCCTATGTTTAGATCTGGGAAAGAGCAACTACCTCTACATGCTTATGTTAAAATCCCAAATTCCCTGAATTAAGTATAAGGGAGTTGGTCCATGAAAGTCCAGGCTCTAATCACAAAAATTAAGGGCTACTATAAAAATTTAGCTATGCCCCGTCTCTTTATTAAATAAAACAAGTCCTTTAATTGAATTAGAAAAGGAGTAACGATTGGCCAGGCCCTTAAGTGGTCCTAAAAGAAGTTGAGGGAGGGTGAAGCTACATGGCTCAGTGGCTAAAGAGTCAGGTCAGACCTAGAGACAGGAGGTCCTGAGTGTTCAAGTCTGGCCTCAGACACATCCTAGCTATGTGACCCTGGGCAAGTCACTTAACCCTCATTGCCTGACCCTTATTGTTCTTCTGCTTTGTAATCAATACTTAGTATCTATTCCAAGACAGAAGAATGGAGTGTGAGAGACCTAGACCATGCACGGGGAGGAGAAATGGAATTTATTTAGTACCTACTAAGTGACAGACACTATGAAAAGCACTTTACAGATATCTCATTTGATCCTCATAATAATTCTGTGAGTTAGACCCCATTATGATGCTCGTTTTAGTTGGAGGAACTGAAGCAGACAGGGGTGAAATGACTTGCTCAGGGTCACATAGCTAGACAATGTCTCCAGTCAGATTCGAACTCAGGTCTTCCTGACCTCCTCTATTCACTGAGCCCTTTGGCTCACTTTGTGTAGTGTGACCACTGTGCCTAAAGCAGTGGGTAAGGGGATGAGGGGTGAAGGAGAAGAGATGTTCTCACATCTCTACCCTCATTGGCCTTGGCATCTGGCGATGGGGTTTCCTGTTCGGTCAAAGACAACTACATCTCTCAGTTTATCAGTCGGAGAGAGTTCAAGACCAAGCTGGGAAGCACTCAGCAAGGCAGCAAAGACCCTGAGAAATGGTCCTAAGCAAACAGTCAGCCCTAGGTGGGAACAGCTGAGGGAGGATGGATTGAGATGGGGAGAGCCTGGAAACAGGGAGTCTAATTAGCAAGTTGCTGGATCAGTCCAGGAGAGAGCGAAGAAGAGAAGAAGTAGGGAGTGGAGAAAAGAAGAGATGCCGGAGAAATGTGGCAGAGAGAGAAATGAATACTATGTGTCAGCTGGTTGGATACAGGGAGAGTGAGAAGGCGAAGATGTCCCCAAGGGATTGTGGTGCCCTTCCCAGCAATGGGGACATTCAGAAGAGTTTGGGGAGAGTCTGGGCAGAAAGAGCACGAGTTCTGCTGTGTTGGCACTGGTGGACTTCCTGGGTTTGCCACGTCCAACAGGAAGTGAATGATGTGGAATGGGCAAGAGAGAGATGATGGGCAGGGATGGAGAGATGTGGGAACCGTCTGCTGAGAGACACAATTGAGTCCATGGGAGCTGATGAGAGGAGGCAGAGAGAGACTAGAGAGAGAGAGAGAAGTGAGTCCAGGACAAACCAGGAGTGGGAGTGACTCAGGCCAAGATCCAGTGAATGGAAAAGGAGTCATCTGGCAGATAAGAGCAGAACTTAGCCAAAAGGGTTGCAAAAGACCCAGGGAGGACAGAAGACTCTTCCAGGATGAGAACTGTTTGATCATTTCAGCCACGTCCTACTCTTTGTGTCCCCATAGAGGAGTTCCTTGGCAAAGATACTGGAGTGGTCGGCCATTTCCTTCTCCAGCTCATTTTACAGATGAGAAACTGAGTCAAACAGGGGTAGGTGACTTATCAAAGTGTCCAGGGCCAGTTTGAACTCAGATTTTTGTGACCGTTTTATCCACTGCGCCACCTAGCTCAAGAGGAGAGGGTAAGGATCTAACACTGCAGAGAAGTCAAGAAGGATGAGAATCCAGAAAAGGACATTAGATTTGACAGTTAGGAGAGGATGGGTCAGTGTGGAGGGAGCAGCTTTAGTTGACATCAATCAGAAGCCCAATCATAGAGTTGGAAAGTTTTTAGAAAAGAATGAAAGGAAGGAAGTAGACACATCGATTGTAGCTGCCTTTCTCACTTATTTAAGTCATTTGGGAAAGGTTTGAGAGACTGGGTTTGGGGTAGGGAGAAAGAACAATTTGGGGTAGAAAATGGCTTTTGAAGGAAACTGAGGCAGAGTTGAGGAGGGAAGGTGTCCTTTACATGGAGGACATGTTATCCCCATCCCTGTCAGAGAGAGGATTGGACTTTAGGAGAAATGAGGAGAGGAGAGCTGGGTCTGTACCGAAGGAGAGGAGATGGCTGAGGGGTTGGTCAACTGGCGTTTATTATGGGCAAGCCCTGTGCTAAGCTGTAGGCACAGTCCCTACCCTGAAGGAGCTCACAGTCTAGTGGGAGAGACAACATACAAACAGTGCCATCCAGACAGAGTAAATGGAAGGAAGAGGGGAAGATGCAAGGACTGAAGAGACTGAGGAAGGCCTTCTGAAGCAGGTGGAATTGGAGCACCATCTTGAAAGGACCAGATGGTGTAGTGGATAGACTCATCCATCTTAATGAGTTCAGATGTGACCTCAGACCCTTACTAGCTTAATCCTGTTTACCTCAGTTTCCTTATCTATAAAATAAGCTGGAAAAGGAAATGGCAACTCCCTCCAACATCTCTGCTAAGATGACCCCCAAAATGGGGTCAGACATGACTGAAAACAACTCAACAGCAATAGCAACTTGAAAGGACTAGAGACATTCAGGAGAGCCCAGATCATTCACTAACTGTGTAACTGGAAGCAAACCACTTCCTCTTTTGGGGCCTCAGTTTCTTCATCTGGAAAATAAAGTGATTAGATTGGATACTTGTTATTTTCTCCCAGCTCTGATAGTCCATGTTCAGTTTCCCAGAAGTCTTTCTTGGGCTAATGGCTTCTAAATGAGTAATCCAGAGTTGTGTTAAAAATGGGCATATCTAATTGGAAGAGCTTAGCTCTAGAGGGGAGAAGAGATAGAAGGTGGGCTTCATTTTGTTTTATTTTAAAATCCTTATCTTCCATTAAAATTTTTTTTAGCATTTTATGATCTTTATTTTTATTTTTAAAGATATTTTATTTTTCCAAATTACATGTAATAGGAATTTTCACACATATTTTTTGAAGTTATAAAATCCAAATGATGTCCCTTCTTCTTCCCTTCCCTCCCTCTTCCTGGAGCTGGTAAGCAATTTAATCTGGGTTATGCACGTATTAGCATGCAAAATGCTATTTCAATATTGTTCATTGTTGTAAAGGAATATTTATATAAATCAAAAGTCTCAAATAAACAAAAGTGGAAGATAGTATGCTTTGATGTGTACTCCTACTCCAAAAGTTCTTTCTCTGTTGGTTCTAAGTCCTTCTGAATTGTCCTGGATCATTGTATTGTTAAGAGTAGCTAAGTCTATCCCAGTTGATGATTCCACAATATTGCTGTTACTATGTACAGTGTTCTCTTGGTTTTGCTTATTTCACTCTGCATCAGTTCATGGAAATCTTTCCAGATCTTTCTGAAATCATCCTGTTCATCATTTCTTATAGCACAATAGTATTCATCACCATCATATACCATGATTTGGTCAGCCATTCCCCAGTTGATGGACATCCCCTTTCTAATTCTTTGCTACCACAAAAAGAGCTACTATAAATATTTTTGTACAAATAGGTCTCCCCCCTCCCCCCCAGTCACTTTTTAATCTCTTTGAGATATACACCTAGTAGTGGTATTACAGGAACAAATGATATTCACAGTTTTATAGCCCTTTGGGCATTGTTCCAAATTGTTCCGGAATGGTTGGATAAGTTCACAACTCCACCAACAATGCATTAGTACCCCAATTTTGACACATCTCCCACAACATTTATTGTCATATTGGCTAATCTGATAGGTGTGAGGTGGTACATCAGAGTTGTTTTAATTTGTGTTTCCATAAGTAAGTGATCTAGAACATTTTTTCATACAATTTTTTATGCACAATGTACTTTTAAGTTTATTTTCACTATTGCTTCTTTTCACATGATTATTGATAGCTTTGAGTTCTTCACCTGAAAACTGCTTATTTCATATCCTTTGACCATTTATCAGTTGGGAAATTCCAACCTCTCATTTTACAGATGAGGAAACTGAGGCCCAGGGAAGGTGAGTGAATTATCCGATGTTTCTCAGGCATGGTCAGAAGTAGAATCGGAACCCTGTCTCCTCTGTGCTCTTCTGTGATTGTCCGAGAAGCTCCGTCCAACTATCTTGTTATTCTTAAGTCTTTGTCTTTTCTCACTTCCTTGACCTGATCCTCAGATGGTGTCACTGGGAGGCCCTTCACCACCCTGGATGCTCTCCAGCTAATCCCTGTCCTTCCTGAAATGGGAACCCAGATGTGAAACACAACTCTCCAGGTCTGGGTGGCTTTGCCCGGGCAGAGCCCTGGGATTGATCACCTCCTTATCCACAGGCCCTTGACCTCATCTAGTCCATCCAAATGTGGCTCCAGCTTTCTTGGCTGCTGACCCTTTTAGTATTATTGACTCTCCACGAACACCCCCAGATTTGTCTTTTTCTCAGAATCCCAGACTACGGGGTCTGCTGCCTGGCTATCCTGCCCAGTTAGTACAGGGGAATCTTCTTCTACGTCTCATGATCCCATTCACTGACCAGGGCCCAGGGTGGGCCATTCATGTCCTTGTGCTCCCTGGTACTTGGCCTTATTCCTTGAGGCTGGTTCTGAATCTAAGGACTCTGAACTCGATTTTTTTTTTAGCCTTTATCTTCTGTCTTAGAATTGATGCCATGTATGGTTTCTAAGGCAGAAGAGTGTAAAGGCTAGGCAATTGGGGTTAAGTGACTTACCCAAGGTCTCACAGCTAGGAAGTGCCTGAGATGTGAACCCAGGTCTTCTTGACTCCAGGCCTGGTGCTCTTTCCACTGTGCTATCTAGCTGCCCCCAAACTTATTAATATTTCAATAATTGCCTTTCAAAATAATTGGCTTCCTTTGTAATCCTCTGAATTTTATTTCATACGTTTAAAGACGTGATTTTGAGGAGGGGTCCATAGATTTGGCAGGCAGATTGTCTACTCAAGGGGTCCAGAACACCTCAAAAGTGAAGAATTCCTGTGCCTTTGGGGAAAGGCCTGGTTGCAGATGGGAAAAAATGCTGACTCTGGGCCCACAGGGGCTATTTGGAAATGTGTCAGAGGAGGCAGCTGGGTGGCTCAGTGGATAGAGAGCCAGGCCTGGAGATGAGAAGTCCAGGGTTCAAATCTGGCCTCGGACACGTCCTAGCTGTGTGACCCTGGGCAGGTCACTTAACCCCAGTAACCTAGCCCATGCAGCTCTTCTGTCTTAGAATTGATACTTAGACAGGAAGTAAAGATTTAAAAATAAAGAAAACAAGTGTTGTCAGAGGCAGAAGAGAGGGACAAGGAGGGTCCCAGCTTTCTGCCAAGTTTGTGGGGAGACGGGGCCTGAGGCCACCCCCAAAGGGGTCCAGCTCTGTCTCATCTCAGCCCGAGTTTGTTAAAAAGCAATCGAAGCAACAAGATGGGGCAGGAGAGAAGCAGAATTCAGGGAAAGGGGCGTTAGCTGAGATCAGGTAAGAAAATATTTTGAAAATGTGAACACCTGTGGGTCTGGGTGCAGGGAAACGGCTGGCGGAATTACCGAGTCATTTATGGGTGATTTTGAAAACTTCCAGAAGCCTGGCCAGGGGCCAAGAAATTAGCCCAGATTCCCAGAGAAGGGAAAAAGATGGACACGGGATTTACCAGAGGCCTTTGAGATGGCCACTGAGGCGGTGGCTGGGGGAAGGAGGTGCTCAGTCTCATTCTTAGCATGGTTCCTGCCCTTGATCTGGACATGTAGAACTGGGGTACAGTGACTGTCTGATTCAGTTCATGCAAAGGGCAAAGACCTGGCACAGAGAGCTCGGTTCTTCATAGCATGGTAGAAAGAGCACTGGCTTAGAGTGAGCTGGTCTGGGGTTCAAATTCCACCTTTAACACACTACCTAGGTGAATAAGGGTCAGTTCATTTCTCTGGCCTCAGTTTCCCTCATTTGTAAAATGAGAATCAAATAGAAAATGCTGTTTGGCTTTTTTTTTTTTTTAACCCTTGTACTTCGGTGCATTGTCTCATAGGTGGAATACTGGCAAGGGTGGGCAATGGGGGTCAAGCGACCCGCCCAGGGTCACACAGCCGGGAAGTGGCTGAGGCCGGGCTCGAACCCAGGACCTCCTGTCTCCAGGCCCGACTCCCACTCCACCGAGCTACCCAGCTGCCCCCTCTGTTTGGCTTTTAAAGCTCTTCTTACCTCGGCCCTTCCAACCTTTCCAGTCCTCTTAAGTCTGACTCCATGTACGCTATGAGGGGTTCTCCTTGCTGTCCTTTGCTCCATTTCCTCTCTCCCTGCCTTTGTCAAGGCTACCCCCCGTGCCTGGAATGTCCTCCCTTCTCACTACTACTGCTTCGTTTCCTTGGGTTCCTGAGTATAAGATTCAAGTCTGGTGCCCCAGCTGCTTGGGGGGTTCCCTCTCAGGTTGGCGTCTATCTACTTTGCACCTAGAACTTGCATATTGTCTCTCCCATTAGAACGTAAGCTTCCTGAGGACAAGGACTGTTTTTGCCTTTTCTTTGCATTTCCACTGCTTAGCCCACGGTCTGGTACACAGCAGGTGCTTCATAAATGCGTGTTAACTGAGGACCTGCCAAGCTAAGTCAAGAGAAGTCTGAAGTTTCTTCAACTTCATTATCTATTTATTTATTTATTTGTTTGTTTGTTTATTCATTCATTCATCTATTCATTCATTTGTTTGTTTGTTCATCTATCTATCTATCTATCTATCTATCTATCTATCTATCTATCTATCTATCTATCTGTTTGTTTGTAAAATCCTCATTTTCCATTTTGGTGTCAATACCGTGTATTGGCTCCAAGACAGAAGAGCAGTAACGGCTAGGCAATGGAGGTTAAGTGACTTGCCCAGGGTCATACAGCTGGGAAGTGTCTGAGGCCAGATTTGAACCAGGACCTCCCATCTCTAGACCTGTTTCTCAATCCACTGAGCCACCCAGCTGCCCTCCTTTCTTCAACTTCATTTATTTATTTATTTATTTGCTTATTTATTTATTTATTTATTTATTTATTTATTTAGGTGATGGGGGGTTAAGTGACTTGCCCAGCTAGGAAGTGTCCGAGGTCAGATTTGAACCTAGGACCTCCCATCTCTAGACCTGTTTCTCAATCCACTGAGTCACTCAGCTGCCCCCCTTTCTTCAACTTCATTTATTTATTTAGGCAATAGGAGGGTTAAGTGACTTGCCCAGGGTCACCCAGCTAGGAAGTGTCTAAGGCCAGATTTGAGCCTAGGGCCTCCCGTCTCTAGACCTGGCTCTCCATCCACTGAGCCACCCGGCTGCCCTCCTGACTTCAACTGTAAATGATGGTAAAGAGAAAACTCATGCGGACAATGGAGGCTTTCCAAGATCTTTAAAAGCGTCATAAGAACACGTCGAGGGGGTGCTCCAACACTCTACTTGGCCAGTCGCTTTGTGATCTCCCAGATATGGATGTTCCTTTCAATGATGCAGATTGTGGCCCCTCCACGCCTCTCCTGTGTGATTCCAGATCAGGCCCTCCCCCAACCTCAGCGCAGAAAGTCTGCCCAATATCCTTCCTCGTGTTCACTTTCTGTTTCCTGGAAATCAGTGGAACAGCCTTTATCCCTTCGGTCGTCCATTGCTCCGCCATATGACTAGCCCATCTCTTTGGTCCCCTGGCTGCACGCTGCCCTTTATGATGCTTCTTCCTTGTGCTGCCTTGCTGGTGCCTCTCAGACCCCCCATGGGCTTCCCTCTCCATTGCCCTGGGGGTGAGCTTTAAAGTCAAATCTTTAGAACCCAGAGGGCTGTCACACTTGGGCACAGGGTGTCACTTCCATGGAAGCGTACTAGCGGTAAAAAGATGGAGCTTGGTTTGAAGGGGAAATGCAAAGTCACTGAGACAGGCAGAAAAATCAGGAAGATGGGAATTCGGATTTTGCCTGCCACATTCACTGGCCGTGTGCTCTGACTCTGGGAGAGTCACTTTATCTCTGCCTCAGTTTTTCCAACTCAAGGCAGCTGTTGTCATTAGCCCCCACGTGGAGTAAAATAAAAAAAAAAATAAAAAAAAAATAAAAAAAATAACTTTGTGGGGTTGTTGGAAGAATCAAATGAGATGATATTTGTAAGAAGTACTTCCTACAGGGCCCGGCACGTAGTAGGTGTTTAACAATGTTTGGACAGCTACGTGGTGCTGTGGAGAGAGTCTGGAATCAGAAAGATTCCTCTTCCTGAGTTCAAATTCAACTTCAGTCACTTCCTACCTGTGTGACCCTGGATAAGTCATTTAATCCTGTTTGCCTCAATTTCTTCATGTGTCCAATGGGCTGGGGAAGGAAATGGCAAACCGCTTCATTATCTCTGCCAAGAAAACTCCAGCTGGGGTCACAAAGAATCAGATATGACTGAATAACAACAGCAACAACAAGGTCCCTTCTCTCTTTTTAATTTAATTTAATTTATTTAT
The DNA here is from genome assembly GCF_016433145.1 of Gracilinanus agilis. Lineage (NCBI taxonomy): Eukaryota > Metazoa > Chordata > Mammalia > Didelphimorphia > Didelphidae > Gracilinanus > Gracilinanus agilis. The sequence goes on along the minus strand of NC_058135.1, from coordinate 284,357,123 downwards.
TTAAAAAACCCTCACCTTCCGTATTGGAGTCAATACTGTGTATTGGCTCCAAGACAGAAGAGTGGTAAAGGTAGGCAATGGGGGTCAAGTGACTTGCCCAGGGTCACACGGCTGGGAAGTGTCTGAGGCCAGATTTGAACCTACGATCTCCCGTCTCTAGAGGTCCCTTCTTTTTTAAAGTCGTGATCCTGTGTGATGGCCTTGCTGAGGCCACTCATGGGATTTGCCCCCCTAAACTGTGACCTAGACACTGAGCCCCCTTGATGCATAAATCGAGGGTCCCTTGCATTCTCTGTTGTGCCATCTGCCCTCCTTGGCCTCCTTTTTAGCATGTGTGACCTTGCAGGCTAAGCAAACTAAGCTGTGCTTCCTGGAAGCCCTGGGTTTGGAGCAGCCTCTGTACCATCTGGGGGCTGCCTGGGGCTGGGAGAGGCTACAGATATGAGGTCATGTGGTGAATGATTTATTAGGCTTCCTTTTATTGTCTTTATTGATTCGACGCCCAGATTACAAAGCCGTATCCAATATCTAGCCTGGCTTTGTCTGTGCCTGGGGGGAGCTGAATTCATTGTGTTGGGGCCAGGGAAGTGCAGCCAGGCTCCGGAAGATCAATCCCATCCCTTGGACTTGCCGAGAGCCTGTGGACCCCACTGAAAGCCTCTTTCTTTTGGTGGGACCAGCTGAATCCATATCTGGGAGGATGTCCCTGGGATAATGGCATAATCGTTATCCCATGCATTTTAGATGGCAATTTGTGTGCTTACAAAGTGTGCTCACATCTGTCATGTCATCAGATCCCATTTGGGATTGTGTGTGTGTATGAGTGTGTGTATGTGTGTGAGTGAGTGTGAGTGTGTATGAGTGAGTGTGTGTGTGAGTGAGTGTGTGATTTGTGTGTGAGTGTGCGTGTGAGTGTGAGTGAATGAGTGTGTGTATGTGTGTGAGTGAGTGTGAGTGTGTGAGTGGGTGTGTGAGTGAGTGAGTGTGTGATTTGTGTGTGAGTGAGTGAGTGTGTGTGTGTGAGTGTGAGTGTGTGTGTGAGTGAGTGTGTGTTGCATTTTACTGAGGAGAAATGCAGGCTGGAGAGATGAAGCAATTTGTCTAAGGCAAGTGTCCTAAAGGATCTGCAAAGTATGGGGTGGGGGGAGGCTCTTATCTTGGTAAATAAAGCATTCTATACCTTACAAAGGAGCTGAGACTTGAATCATTCAACCACTGATGACAAGGTCTGCAGAGACAATGAACTCCCTGGGAAAACATAGGCTGCAGCTATTCTTTTGTCCCTAGCCAATCATCACAGGGTGTGGGGGGGTCCCTTTTGTGGGGGGAGCTTCAGTCTAGGCTGGGAGGGAGTCTGGCTTCTGCCAGCCCTAGACTGAAGGTCATCGCCCTTCCTGAAAGAACATTCACATTTCAGCTGAAGAGGGAGTGCAGAACCCCTCAGCTGAGAAAGCTGCTGGAAGTCATGAAAGACCATCATGGCTGGCCATTGAAGACTGAGCCTGGGGCGTCCAGTGGACCAACCTATACAGCTGGGGAACTTGAGAAAAGTCTAGTGGCTGAATCATATTCCTAGTCCAGTGAGGAACCAGCTGCCCAGTGGTGAAATGACCTGCTTATCCCAGTCTGTGTTAAAATCATTATCTGGGATAAGATGGATGCCACCTTGATGGACAGGGCTGGTAGTTGAGAGTTTCAAAATGTTCCCAGGTGCCATGAGCCAGGGGCAAAAATCGGTTGGCTCCACCCTATAAATACCCCCAAGGAACAACAGTTGAGGGCTCAGAGAACTGAGAGCTCAGATTTGAGCAGGCTTCTCTTGGAGCAAGAATTGGGTCACAGGGAGGTGAAGGGTGGAAAGGGTAGGCCTGAAACCTATAACCTGTACCTGACTGAGAGAGAGCTAGTGATCAATCAACAATCATTGATAGTAGAGCTGAGAGAGTATATAGATCATCTATCAACATCAACTTCAATAGCCTTCCCTAATCTCTGGCTTGGCTGTGGCCAGGTCAGGTCAGAGTTAGTGAGAGGGTGAAGAACCTCCAGCTTCTACCAGCCTAGCAATCTCCAGACTTGATCAGTTTAGCAGCCAACAAATAGCAATAGGGTTCCCAGATCCTCAAACCTATTACCTGTTTTCCTTTCTCCATTAATAGTTTCAATATAGTGATTTACCAACAAGTACCTTTCCTGAGTGGTTATTCTACCAAAGCCCTGGGGAAAGGGAGATCAATATGCAGTCAGATAACAATGTTTCCAATAGCCAATCCAATAGCCTATCAACAACTAATCCAACCTCAGGTTGGGCCTAGTGAAGTTAACCATCTACCTAACCTCTCAAGGGTCCCTAACCTGGGCAACTGTTAGAAGGAAACAACTGACAGGCTCAATCAATCAAGCCTGTCAGGGAGGAGAGGCATAGATTACATTCACAGCAGTTGTGAGAGGAGTGTGTTTCCTCCCTCACCAACTCTAGCCAGCTTAGGCGTCGGGCACCTGATCCCTCCTCCATTCATACTATCTCTGAGATCTACATACCATCCATCCTCCAAGATCTAGAGGAAGATCTAAGGAGATATATAGAGATATTATTAAGAGGGCTTTCATTCCTTTTAACATCTGGCAGCGGTCCAACAGTCAAGTTCAACTTCTCATCTCCACCTCTTAGTTTCCCTGGTTTCCTTCAAGACTCAGCTCATTTGGGGGCAACTAGGTGGTTCAGTGGATTGAGAGTCACACCTAGAAATGGGAGATCTTGGATTCCAATCTGGCCTCAGACCCTTCCTCACTGTGTGACCCTGGCCAAGTCACTTAACCCCTACCGCCTGTTCCTTATGGCTCTTCTGCTCTGGAATCAATACACAGTATTCACCTTCTATCTACTCTGTAGATTGATATTTACATAGTCTATTGTATGCCTCCTTGAGGGCAGAGACTGGTTTTTGCTTTGCTTTGTATCACTAGCTCTTAGCACACTTTATGGTACATGCTTACTAAGTACTATGGTACATGGTTGATGACTGACTAACTGCCAGGTCCAGTTGAGCTGCAGCTGAGCAGCCTGCTTGACCCAGCCAAGAAAAAGAGCTGCTGGCCCATGCTCTGTGAGAACCCAACTGTGGGTAGAGGGAGTGAGTCATTCATCACTTATCCCTACAGCAAATTCCCATGAGAACCCTCCAGAGAAAGAAAGAACATGAGAGACCGTCAGTCCCAGAGCTGTGAGTTACCTTGACCATATACGCTTCTTATACTAATGACTCATTATCATTGCCCTATAAGCTTGGGTTCCTCTGTGGACTGGTGTATTTGTAGAGAGTGTGCCTGATGTATTCGAGGGAAATGCTTTGGAACTACTGTTTTTGCTCTGCTATTTGAGTAAATACTTTTGCTAAAAAACCCGGTCGAATGGCTTATCGTTAAGAGGAAGCACACTGGTAGGGGCTTGTGAGCCTCTTGCAAGGCACTTCTAAAACCTTAAGAGTAGGAGCAGCTTCCCTGCTAGGGAGAATCTACCTACCAGTGCCAGTGCAGGGGGTGGGACTGAACCCAAAAGGGGGCTTTTACATTGTGCCGAGCATTGTGTTAAGTGCTGGAGATACAAATAGAAAAGTAAAGATAGTTTCTGTCTTTCCTAGGGGGAGATAACACACCTAGGGAGTGGCGGCTAGGGAAGGGAGTTTTAGTATGGAGAGTCACAGAGATGGTTAGTTACACCATAGGAAGGCGACCCAATGCACTCTTTCAAGAAGTAATGTTGGCATTGATTTGGTTATGGCTCCAGATTCAAAGCATTCTGAGAGTAAGGAAAAAACCCTGGACTTCTGGCTTCACTCTTCAAAGGCTTTCTCTTAAGTTATCTTCTCCCATATTTCTGCTCTTTCTCTGCAGGGTGATTCCTAGTTCTATTAGTGTGTCATGAGCCTGGGATGTTCTACAGGTAGAACTGCTGGGGAGCTCAGAGCTATATACATACTTTCCTATGGATCCTTCATTGGCGCATTGAGGGCTGGCTGAGGAACGAGGGTACGATTTGTGACTACCGTGTAGCAAGCCTTTGTGTATTCTTGCCTGTCACAGAATTATTGTTGCTTTCTATTGCCTACATGACTACGTGGCCTTGGGACAGTCCAAGGAAGAATTAAGTTCAACAAGGAGGCAGCTGGGTAGCTCAGTGGATTGAGAGCCAGGCCTAGAGATGGGAGGTCCTAGGTTCAAATCCGGCCTCAGACACTTCCCAGCTGTGTTACCCTGGGCAAGTCACTTGACCCCCATTGCCTACCTGTACCACTCTTCCACCTATAAATCAATAAACAGAAGTTAAGGGTTTAAAAAAAACAACAACAAAAAACAACTAAAAAAAAAAGAATTAAGTTCAACAACTCATCTCACAAAAGGAAAAGAGGAATTGAACTCAGACCCCCCCCCCCAACTCAAGAGCCAGCATGCTTTCCCCTATTCCCTATTGGAAAGAACTTTGATTTTGGTATCAGAAGATCTCAGTATGAATCCTAGCTTTGCTCCCTACTCTTATAGAACTGTGGTCAAACCCCTTCCTCATTATTTCTTCTTCCATAAAATAAGGGGCATGGATCCACTGACTCTCCAATTCAATTATATACTTATTTGTTAAGCACCTACTATATCTTTTGTTTTTGTTGCCCCAGAACCTTGCAAAGGAATATAGTAGGCACTTAATAAATGGTTGCTGATTAACTGAGCGACAGATTGATCTGTATAGGTAGCGGGAGTTTACTCCCTGGGAATCCTCTGGGTCAGTGAAATCACAGGTCTGGTCCAGGATAATTATCTTCATCACAAGAGCAACTCCCATTTATATGGCTTTATAAGGTTGTAAAGTACTATGCATACTTTATCTAGAACTTTCCCTAGGGATAGGAAAAGGAAATAGAAGGATCTCTGGCCTGGAGGAGCCTCTAGGGAGATATAGATACAGATGACAGAACAACTGGGGATAATCCTGGAATTCTTCATGGAGGATAGAACAAGTCTATTGAGCCTTGAAGGAAGACAGATCTTGAGAGGCAGAGATGAGGAGGGAGGGCATTCCTGGTAGGTGGCACAGCCTTTGCAAAGGTGTGGACATGAAAAAGGGGATGACCTAGGCAAAGAGCAATGAGTAGTCCAGTTTGCTTGGGATAGTGGGTGAATTAACAGAGCAAATGTGGAATAAGGATTGAAAGGCAGAGTAGAGCCAGGCTATGGAGGGCTATAGATGCCTGGCTGAATCGTTGCCATTTCATCTCTTAGTTTATAGGGAGCCACTGAAGGCTTTTGGGAAGGGCGGGAGGGCAGGCTTTTTTGAGGAAGGGAGGGTGGGCAGGCTACAGTAAGCCCTGTGCTTTGGAAGATTTTTTTCCTCCTCTGTAAAAGTCTCTGTTCTCAGGAGCAAACTCTTCTTTCAGATCTTTGGTTCCCTGGGAGTTGTGCTTTCTGCTTTTGCCACAAGAGGTCAACCCATTGTTCCTTTCACTGAATCCATTTCAACAGATGCCCTACCAAGAAAATGGGCCAATGATTCTTCATTTGGGGCCCGCAGACCCCCATAAAGGCATCCGGGCATTTGCATGGGGAAAGAAAAAAAACCCAAGCTCTTTATTTCTGATCATCTTTATCTGAAAATGTAGTCTTTGCTGTAGGTATTTAAATCATGTTTCTGAGCAAGGCTCCAATAGCTCTCCCAGACCGCTCAAGGGGGACATGAGGCCAAGAATGTGGGGAACTCCTTACTGAGTCTCTTTCTATTGGAAACAGATTTCGTGAGACAAGGGCTAGTATTGTCCCCATTTTACAGATGAGGAAACTGAGGCAGGTAATGTGACTTGTCCAGGGTTACATAGCCAATAAGTATCTGTGATGGGATTCAAACACAGTTCTTGACTCCAGGGAGCCACCGAACTGCCTAAGTACATTCTTAGAAGGTGGCAATGTGGCCAGTTATTAAGTGATATTAGAGAGATGTGTGTGTGTGTGTGTGTGTGTGTGTGAGAGAGAGAGAGAGAGAGAGAGAGAGAGAGAGAGAGAGAGAGAAAGTGTGGGAGGACATACTTTGGAAGTTGGTTTTCTAAGCTAAGGTAGGTGTAGTATTTTGCATACCTTACAGTGCCCTATAAGTGGGAGCTGCTCTTGGTTTGATTATTATCTTAGACAAGACCTTTGGTGCACAGAATTCCCAGTGTGCAAATTCTCTCTGTCAATGCAGATCACTGAGGAAGCTGCCTGTGGAGAGTCTAGGTCTGATGCCACCAGTGCCAGGGCAATGTGGTTATTGGCTTGGTCAAAAACAACAGTGGAAGTGTAGGAGTACATCTCCAAGGATTTAGACTTCTTCTCAGCCAAGGAGAAGGTCATGGGCTCAAAGCTGCTGAAATAGGCACCTTGTGCAAGCCAAAGCAGGTTCAAACTGGCCATGAGAAGTCTGCTTCCTGGTGTTCTCTCCCCACCAGCCCCAGGGTTCTCCTCCCTTTTCTCCTTTTTCCAAGAATTCTCCATAGAAGCCCAACACATAGAACTAAGAGGTCAGAGGATCACAAGATGAGAGTCTGCAGGGACCTCAGAAACCAAACTCTTCATTGAACAGAAAAGGAAACTGAGGCCCAGGGGAGACTGAGACTGACCTTGCCTAAGGTCACATAGGTAGTTAGTTACCCAGTCTAACCAATTTATTTTTCAGAGAAGGAAAAGAAAGCCCAGAGATGTCGAATGATTTGGCCAAAGTTACCTACCAAGTAAAGCATGAGAGGCGGCATTTGAACTGAGGCTCTCTGACTTCCAATCCAACACTCTTCTCACTCCCTCTCCCCAACTCCTCACTGTGATAACTGCATGTTGCAGCCAATCAATGTGAAAGAAACACAGTCTGAGTACTGGCCTTGGTGCTTATTGCCTAGAGGACCATGCCACTTTTCTGGCCTCTTTTTCTTGACCTTTAAAACAGAGGGCTTCACTAAATTCTCTTCTATCATCTTTTTGTTTTTAACCTTTACCTTCTGTCTTAGAGTCAATACTGTACATTGATTCTAAGGTAGAAGAGCAGTAAGGGCTAGACAATGGGGGTTAAGTGACTTGCCCAGGGCCACAAAGCTAGGACGTGTCTGAAGTCAGATTTGAACCCAGGACCTCGCATTTCTAGGCCTGGCTCTCAATCCACTGAGCCACTTCAATGTCCCCTTCTTCTGTTATCTTTATCACCATCACCACCACCACCATCAGCAGCATTATAACCATCACTACCATCACCATTGTCACCATTATCATTATCATCACCACCATCACCATCATCACCATCATCACCATCATCACCATCATCATTGTCACCATTATCATCATCATCACCACCATCATCATCATCACCATCATCACCATCACCATTGTCACCATTATCATCATCATCGCCACCATCACCATCATCGCCATCATCACCATTATCATTGTCACCATTATCATCATCATCACCACCATCACCATCATCACCATCATCATTGTCACCATTATCATCATCATCACCACCATCATCATCATCACCATCATCACCATCACCATTGTCACCATTATCATCATCATCGCCACCATCACCATCATCGCCATCATCACCATTATCATTGTCACCATTATCATCATCATCACCACCATCACCATCATCACCATCATCATTGTCACCATTATCATCATCATCACCACCATCATCATCATCACCATCATCACCATCACCATTGTCACCATTATCATCATCATCGCCACCATCACCATCATCGCCATCATCACCATTATCATTGTCACCATTATCATCATCATCACCACCATCACCATCATCACCATCATCATTGTCACCATTATCATCATCACCACCATCATCATCATCACCATCATCACCATCACCATTGTCACCATTATCATCATCATTGCCACCATCACCATCATCACCATCATCACCGTCATCATTGTCACCATTATCATCATCATCACCATCATCACCATCATCATTGTCACCATTATCATCATCATCACCACCATCACCATCATCACCATCATCACCATCATTGCCTGAGTTGGCAGCTTCTTTCTTTTCCCCTCATTTGTGATCTCTTGTGTTACAAATAAAATTCATATAGAAGGATGTATTTAAAAAATATTAGGGTTTTATTGTAATCCATATTGGTAATTAAGCCAAATGCCTGATAAGAGCTAATTCAAATGCTGTGCCATTGCCTCTGCCCACCTGGCTTGTTCAGCAGGAAAAGAGAGCGAGTCCCAATCATGTCCGGAGTCTTATACCTCTCTCTACGTAATCACACTTCCTGCCCACCTGTATTATGCAAGAGGAATCATGGGAAATGTAGTTTTCAAGTCCCCTAAACATCCACAGGAAGTTTAACCAGAGACCTCAAGATCAGTCCAAGGACCCCAAATTTCCAGTATCACACTTGGGTCAGTTCTTGTTTCTTGTTCCTCTCCCCCTGAAGAGGCTGGATCCTTGAGAAGGGATTGTAGCTCTTCAGCCTGGTGTTTAAGGCTCCCAGCTACCTTTCTAGACTCACTTCATATTCTCCACACATTTTCCATTGCAGTTAAACTGGCCTGTTAGCTGGTTCTCATACATGACCCTCTATCTCCTGCCTCGTTGTCTTTGTACGGGGTGGGGTGCCTGGAATGAACTCCATTCTTCTCTCCACTTAGTAGAATCCCTAACATAGTAAAACGCTTAATGAATGTTCATTGACTGACTTAATGAATGTTCATTGATCCTCCCCAATCTCTTTCCTGACTGTTCCTCTCCCCTCCCCTTATTAACCTCTTTTCCTCTTGAAATGACTTTGGGTGGACTTGCACTTATGTGCAGATAGGTTGAACCCCTCATTAGATGCAGAGTGGTGCTGGAGAAAGACCAGAGGACCTGGGTTCAAATCCCACCTACTTGTTTTCTTTACGCATGACTTAATCTCTATAGGCCACAGTTTCCTTAGTTGTAAATGGAAGAAGTTAAACTCTGAAGTCCCTTCCAGCTCTGGATCTCCCATAAAATGAAGGGGAGCTCTTTGAGTGCAGACGGTTTCATCTTTGTCTTTGTTATTCCCAGCCCTTAGCCCAGCCCCTGCCATGAAATAATGACTGTTTGTGGACTTGACTTGTTGAGTGGAAACAGACCTTTGTGAATGCCCTCCCAGTGCCTGTCCAAAGGGCCCTGGGCCTTCTGACACAGTCCTTGCTCCTACCCATCTTACAGGAGCAGGATTGAGTCTAGGCAAAAGTTGACCGATGAGGGGGCAGCTGGGTAGCTCAGTGGATTGAGAACCAGGCCTAGAGATGGGAGGTCCCAGGTTCAAATCTGGCCTCAGACACTTCCCAGCTGTGTGACCCTGGGCAAGTCACTTAACCCCCATTGCCTACCCTTACCGCTCTTCTGCCTTGAAGCCAATACACAGTATTGACTCCAAGACAGAAGGTAAGGGTTTATTTAAAAATAAAAAAAATAAAAATAAAAATAAAAAAAAAAGTTGACCGATGAGTCCCAGCACCTACATGTGGCCACCTTTCAGCCCCTTTGGCTGGAGTTCTCTTGACAACTGTAACTGTGTGGGACTTGGGATGGCCTTCCTCACTCTGCTCTCCCTCTTTCTTTTAGCGAGTGTATCCCTGGCTCTGGAGAGAGGGCAGTCTTTGCAGGACTCTCCCCTCAATGGAGTTTTTCCTTCTGGAACCTTGAATTGATCTCCTTTAGTTGTTTGGGAGCTCCCTTGGAAGAGGCTAGAAGGGGCTTGGAGATCAAATCTGCCTCCTGGCCCCTCGCTCTCTACAAGTCAGCAAGTCAAGTCCCCAAGTCTGCATTGGCCATCCAATGTGCCAGGCATGGTGCCAAACAGCTCCTTCACGCCTCTCTTCTCCAGACAACTGGCTGCGAATCCTTCTGTCCCCAATCCTAAGAAAAGCCCAGGTAGCTTCCTTACCTGGGTCTAGGTGCTGCCTGGCATCGGGTGCTCAACACCACTGATAATGTCAATGATGCCAGGCAAGATGAAGATGGAATTATTGCTGCCTGTGGAGAGGGTAGAAAGGAAGAAGGAGGCTGAGATATTGGGCAGGGCTTATCTTTGTTTTCAAGGAGAGTCACAGAGCGAGGCCCAGTAGGCAGCCATCTGACCTCCCCATTGGAGTCCTGGCTGGCCCCAACCTTGGCACTGGCCCTGGGTGCGCCAGTCAGCAGCAAGGCCCCCGTGGCAGCTGCCTTCACAGCCAGTCATTTCACCATTCGTCGGAATTTGTAGGGAACGGAAGGATGTAGGGTCCTGCCCAAGTCCTCTGCACTCACTCATAATCTGCTCCTTGGAGCATCGGAGGAGGATGCCAGCACAGGCTGAATAGAGGCTGACCACGGGAAGATGAATTTACAGCCTCCCAGTTAGCTCTTCAACTCTTCCATTCCTCAGTTTCTGAATGGTGAGCATTGACTCTAACCAGTCTAACTAACTTGGACCTTCTCTGCTTGCTTCCTGGCCATCAGCGTGCCGTCATACTATGCAGCTCTGTGTGTGGCCCCCCCCCCCCCCACCTCTCTCCCTTCCCACCTCTGGGAATAGGAATCCGCAGCACACTTCTTGGAAAGGGATTCACCAATGGATTGATTTGCTGTGAAACTACAAGAAGCTGGGATTGGGGACATCCCCACTCTCTCTGTTCCACTGTCCACACTTTCTGGAGTTTCCCTCTGCCAGGTTATTAGAGAAGATTCCTTTATAATTGACCTCGGCTCTTCCCAACTTGGGAAGTCTTCCTTCACCCCCCCCTCCCCCAGGAGGGCTTTGTCCTGAGCTGGAAGGAGACTTCTCTACTAGTATCACCCCACCTAGTGCTTTAGCTTCTGCATCTCTGACATTTAATGATGTTCCGTTCTGCTTCCCTCTCTTTCCCAAGACTTGGGCTTTCGGTGTTACTGCAAGAGCCCCCACCATTATTACCCTTCTCCCCTAAAATGGTCACCACCTCTTCCAGGCAGTCCTTCTAGTTTCCTACTCAGTTTATTCCAGACCACCTAAATCATGATTTTCAAATCCTGCTTGTGAGGCTTAAAGGAAAGACTAGAACATCAGTCTGGGAAGTAGACTGGACCCCGAGTGGATGATATTACCTGGCCAGAGAGATTTTCCAGAATCTGGGATTGGAAACAGGGACCCAACTGGGGTTTCCTTTGAAGTAAGAAAGGTCCACTCCCCTGAACATCATCATGTTCATCCCTGATGGAGGAAAAGGAAGGAAATGAGGGAGCCCCACGGGAGCCTGGGGAATGTTTGCTTTTTCTACTCAGTAAAGACTCTACTATGTTTTGTCATAGAATTTTAGAATCAGAGTCCACCTTAAAACACAGAACTGACAATGTCGAACTGGAAGGACCCATAGAACAAAGAATGTTAGAGATCAATGGGGCCTTGGAATATAGAATGTCAGAGCTAGAAGGGCCCTTGGAACATGGAACTTTAGAACCCAGTGGGACTTTGGAATATAGAATGTCAGTGATGGAAGGGTCCTTGGAACGTGGAACTTTAGAATCCAGTGGGACCTTGGAATATAGAATGTTGCAGCTGCAAGGGCCCTTAGAACACAGAATGTTAGAACCCAGTGGGACTTTGGAATATAGCAAGTAAGAGCTAGGAGGGCCCTTGGAACATGGAACTTTAGAACCCAGTGGGACCTTGGAATATAGAACGTCAGTGATGGAAGGGCCCTTGGAACATAGAACTTTAGAATCCAGTGGGACCTTGGAATATAGAATGTTAGAGCTGCAAGAGCCCTTAGAACACAGAATGTTAGAACCCAGTGGGACTTTGGAATATAGTATGCCAGAGCTAGAAGGACCCTTGGAACATGGAACTTTAGAATCCAATGGGACCTTGGAATATAGAACATCAGTGATGGAAGGGCCCTTGGAACATAGAACTTTAGAATCCAGTGGGACCTTGGAATATAGAATGTTGCAGCTGCGAGGGCCCTTAGAACCCAGTGGGACCCTGGAATATAGAATGCCAATGCTGGAAGAGCCCTTGGAGCATGAAAAGTAGGATGTCAGGGTTAAGACTTTACAGCTAATCTAACCTAAACTTTTCATGTCATGGTTAGATCCCTTAGGGAAGAGGGATCATCTGGCCATGGCTGACTGGAAAGCCCCAGCCAGCCAAGGGGTGCAGTCTCTCTTGGGAGCCTGTGGCTAATATGATAGAGGAGAGCAGAGAGGAAGACTTTTCCAAAGCCACCCAGATGGTGAAAGGCAGAGCTGGAATTCACACCTAGAACCTCATCTTCCAGATCTGGTTCTCTTTACACCATACCAGGCTTTTCTTAACTCCCTCATTTCCCTTAATGAACTTTATAAACGTGCTATTATTATATGATCACATTAGAATACCAGTACAAATAGAGGTGCAGTGAGCTTTGTGTGGGCAGCTAGGTGGCGCCATAGTGCTTAGAGCACCCCCAGGTCTGGAGGCAGCTTAGACTCAATGATTTGGGTGAGGGGAGACTGAGCTGGAGTTCCGAGATAGAGAACAGTGAAGGAGCCGAGTCTTCCTACTAGTCTGGGAGCTCCTTGACGGGATAGGCTTGTCTCCTTTATTTTGGTGGCTCCCTCAGTACCTGAATCCTTTGTGTATAGGAAGCACTCAGTCAATGTTGGTGGAATTTGCTGAATTGAGAGGTGCAGACTCTTATCTGGGTGGGACCTTGGAACTGGACATGGGACAGCTTTGCTTCTTTCTGTCTTGCCACGGCCTCTGGACACCAAGGCTAAGGTAAAGGGGAAGCAAGAGCCATTCTGGGGACTCCTGAGTCTTCTTAATTAGATTTCCAATTCATAGTGAGTCTGAACTGCTCTGGACCTTGGTGATCTCATCTGTAAAACGGAACGGCTAGACCAGATCACCTCCAAGATCATTTTCAGCTTGAAACCTAAACTCTTATAATTCGGGCAATGGAGTAGTCAAAAGCCAACATCATTAGATTTAAAGTCATAGACCTTGGATTGGAATACCCAGCTCTGCTCTCGTGGGGCGTGGTCAAAGCCATTTCTCCTCTCTACGACCCAGTCCCTTATAAAATGGGGGTAGAGATGAACAAACTGATCCCAAAGGGCTCTTCTTGGTCTGCCATTCATAAGGTTAGAGGATTATATATTCTGACCAATAAGGAGCCTTAGAAATCATCTAGTCCAATGATTCCCAAAGTGGGCGCCACCGCCCCCTGGTGGGTGCTGCAGCAATCCAGGAAGGCAGTGATGGCCACAGGAGCATTTATCTTTCCTATTCATTGCTATTAAAATTAAAAAAATTAATTTCCAGGGGGCTAAGGAATATTTTTTCTGGAAAGGGGGCGGCAGGCCAAAAGAGTTTGGGAACGCCTGATAGATTCTAGTCTAATCATCCCCTCATCATAAAAATGAGGAAACTGAGGCTAAGACTTCTTACGGTTGGAAATCTTTTCAAGGAGATTTAAGTTTGACTAGCGTCAGGTAACTGGCTGCCTGCTAATAGAACGGCCAAACACGAGGCAATATCACACACGATGGCATCGTGTGTTGTTGTGGAGGTGGGGAGGAAATTTCCTTAACTAATCCAGGCCGGGATCCCATTTCGAGGTAGGCTTGGAAGCCATTTCTTCCTGAATCCAAGAAAGGCCTTCCAGGCCTACTTGTGACACTTTATTAGCTGATTATGCCACAAGTCACTTACTCCATCTGGACCGCCAGGTCTCCGAGCTCTAAAACGTCCCTGCTAAGTTCTAGACAGGGGCACGGCCTGGATTAGTGGGCGGCTCTAAGAAGCCTTAGAAATCGTCTAGTCCAGTCATCCCCTCCTTATAAAAACGAGGAAATCGAGGCGAAGAGCTCCTCCCAGTGGGAAAATCTCTTCAAATAGACTTAAGTTCTTTAATGGCACTTCCACGCTTTGGCTAGTGTCAGGCACTATCTGGATGCCCCCTAATGGAATGGCCACTCAGTTGCTCCTCGCCATTTATAAAGGCAGATAGTTCACAGATTGGCCAGTGGAGGGCGTTTCCTGCCCTTCCTTCCAAGCTCAGGTAGACAGCAAAGAGAGAGAGAGAGAGAGCTGGTCCCACGTGTTCCATCAGAGATGGCAAGGGAGGGGTAAGCCAGCCCCAGCTTGCTGTCAAAAGGGGCATAATCTAGGGCACTCCCAGGCTCAGGGTCGCCCAGGCCAAAGGCTTGGTTAGAATCTAGAATATCTCCAGTCTCAGGACGAGAGAAGGAGAGGTGGCTGTGGAATAAACGTTCGCAGAAATAGCAGGCAAACAGCTTTCATGCATCGGATGGGGAAAATGCTTTGGTATGGCAACGTGGTCTAGCCCAGCCTCTGCAAAATACCTGGACCCATGTGAGCAAGGAAGAATTAGGCAAAAAGGAAATTCCCTGATTTTTGTGAGCAAGCTAAGGAGTGATCATCATGATGCCAGGCTCCCTCTTTTTTTTTTTTTTTTTGTTAAACTGACCTTCCATTTTAGAATCAATGCTGTGCACTGGTTCTAATGCAGAAGACCTGTAAAGGCTAGGTAATGGGGGTTAAGTGACTTGTCCAGAGTCACACATTTCCTCTGACTCTTCTCCTCTCCAGGAAAAACCTTCATAGGTCCTTGAGGCAGGGATTCTTAAGCCAGAGCCTAGCAATTTGTCTTTCCTTCCCTTCCCTTCCCNGTTTTAGGTATAGATCAGAGGAAACAATTAACCTTGAAAAGAAGAGCACACAATTTCAACTAATGGAAATATCTCCCCAAGTATAGGCATACAGATAAATTACTTTATATTTATTATGTCCTTGTATGATAATAAAAACAATGTATATTGTCAATGGATCTGGGCAGGTACAAAATCAATGATGATCAAAATCTAGTCAGTAACAAGTTACTAATACTGGGCCATTTAAATCAATCAGCTGAAAATTTAATGTCAGTTCAATTTTCAGTTATGTGTAAAAGAGTAATTGGTTTCTCTTTCCAATATATAGTTGATTATCTCAAGGATGAGGAAATAGTCAGAAAGGATTTGTAAATTGTAAAGTTTCTTTCAATATAGTAGATTGTAAAGATTTATATTAGTGAAGAAAGATACTATGCTCTATCTCTTGTACCATGTTTGCTTAATCTCTCTCTCTTCCCTTCCCTTCCCTTAATCTCTCTCTCTTCCTTTCCCTTCCCTTCCCTTCCCTTCCCTTCCCTTCCCTTCCCTTCTCCTCTCCTCTCCTCTCCTCTCCTTTCCTTTTGTTTCCCTTACCTTCCATCTTAGAAGCAATACTATGTGTTGGTTCCAAGGCAGAAGAGCTGTAAAGGCTAGGCAATGGGGATTAAATGACTTACCCAAGGACACCCACCTAGGAAGTGTCTGAGGCCACATTTGAACCCAGGACCTCCCATCTCTAGGCCTGGCTCTCAGTCTACTGAGCCACCTAATTACCTACTAGTTTCCCTCTTTTAAAGTTTTTTTTAAAATTAAATTAACTTATTTCAGTTACTTATAAGAATAATTTTTTGCAATTGTTTTCTGACATTTCAAGATTCAGATTTTTCTCCCTCCCTCCCTTCTCCACCCCCAGGTGGTAAATAGTCTGATGTAGGTTATAGAAGTGTGTTCATGTAACACATGTTTCCATATTGCTCATGTTTTGATAGAAGTCACATATCACACATACAACAAAAAACTCATGAAGAAAAAAAAGTGGAAGATGTACTGCTTTGCTCTGCATTCAGACTCCAACAGTTCCTTCGTTGACTGTGGGTAGCATTTTTCATTATGGGTACCTTGTAGTTATCTTGGGAACTTGTTTTGCTGATAAGAATTTAGTCCTTCACAGTTGATCATTGTGTAATATTTCTCTTACTGTGTACACTGTTCTCATGGTTCTGCTCACTTCACTTTGTATCCGTTGTAAGAGGGAAATAGGCTTTAAAAGCAGATTTAGGAATTTATGGCAGGAGCAAAAATTCCAACTTGGAACACAGCAAGGGACTGAACAGTCTCTCTAAGGGCAGTTGGGGGTTTTGAAGGAGTTGGGGAACCACTGACCTGAGAGCCTGTGGATTTTGGGTATCTCAGCAACATCTGGAACATCTTAACTAGCAAGATCTAGGAGAACAGGTTGAGAATGCTGTCTTGTTTGATGGACAAGCAAGATCCGTCTCCCTGACTTCTATGAGGATTTATTTGGCTGGAATCTGTGCTCTTGGACTAGACTTGGACTGATACAGTTGAACTACTGATCAAGACCATCAGACCATCCGCATGAGATCCCATTAGTCCCTTGTGTCCTGGCTGCCTGCATAGTGTTAGTGTAGGGATTTCCCAAACCTTTAACCCTGAATTGATCCCATAGGTGTTATGTGTAGTCTATCCATAGTTATTTAGAGTAGTGTGACCTCTCCCACATCTTTTTCTTTTAAATTAGCTATTAAAAATTGTTTTCAACTTCCTGCTGTTTCCTTCCCATAGTAAGTAAGGTAGCCCTTGCTGAGAGAGTGACAGTTTAACTGACCAACTGCCATTCCCCAAACCTCACATCCCTATTTGGTTTTCCTGTGTTTACCTGTCAGTTATCCCTTGCCCAAGCAGTCCTCCTTTTCCCCTTTCTCTAAACCCAGTATTTAATTTACCCCATTTACACAGTTCATATAAATCTTTCCAGGTTCTTCTAAACTCATCCTGTTTGTCATTTCTTATAGCATTATGCCATTCCCTTACAACCACATACCCCAGCTTGTTCATCCATTCCCCAAATGACGGACATTCCTTTAGTTTCCAGTTCTTTGCCACTATAAAAAGAGCTGCTGAAACTATTTTGGGTCAGGTAGGTGCTTTCCCTTCATCTCTGATCTCTTTGGAACACAGACCTAGTAGGGGTATTGATGGACCAAAGGGTGAGCATAGTTTAATATGACTCTATGGGTATGGTACTAGATTGCTCTCCAGAATGGTTGTATCAGTTTATAATTCCACCAATAATGTATAAGTGTCCAAATGTTCCCATACCCTCTTCAACATTTGTCACTTTCCTTTTTTAAAAAAAATCATATTAGCCAATCTGACAGGTGTGAGGAGTATTTCAGAGTTGTTTTACTTTGCATTTCTCTAATCAATAGTGATTCAGAGCATTTTTTCATATGACTATGGTTAGTTTTAATTTCTTCCTCTGAGAACTATCCGTTCATATCCTTTGACCATTTATCAATTGGGGAATGCCTTGTATTCTTATAAATTTGACTCAGTTCTCTATATTCTTGAGAAATGAGGCCTTATCAGAGACACTTGCTACAATTTTTTTCCCAAAGTTGTTATTTCCTTTCTAATGTTGGTTGTATTGATTTTGTTTGTACAGAATTTTTTTCATTTAATGTAATCAAAATTATCCATTTCATTTTCTAAAGTTTTTGAGTAATTTATAAAGTGCTTTCTCCCCAGTTCTGGGATGCAGTTAGTGTATCTATAAGTCCGTTTTGCAGATGAGGCCTAGAGGTAAAGAAGCTCACAGACATTTGTCTCATAACTTTGGGGTCGGGAATGCCTGCCCTACCACAATCCTGGTAGAGTTCCCTAGGCAGGGCAAATAGAGCCCTGGGAAGAGAAAGCGAGGACCTGAAAGGATCATTAGGGAAATAGGTTGTTTGGATCTTAGTGGGTTGTGGGCTCAGGCCCCATTGTCAGATCCTGACTGCGTGGCTGGCATCATTCTGATGCTCAGGGGAGTAGGGACTGCCTAAGAAGCAACCGTTCTTTTCCAGACTATAATCTAGGCTGGTAGATTAGACAAGAGTGTTTAGTTAGGCCAAATGTTGGTTCTGGGCCAGGAAATGCTTACCCCAGAGAGAATAAGCAAACAGAAGGGGCCAGCTGGTCAAGGAACCTGGCATATACAGTGTGGGGACTTTTTTTTTAACTTTTAGTAATGTTTTATTTTTCCCCACTTACATGTAAAGACAAATTGTGGTATTGACCTTGCCAACATTTTGAGTTTTATATTCTCTTCTTCCTTCTTTCCCCTCCCTGCCTTCTTCCTTCTCTCCCCTCCCTGCCCCTCTCCCTGAGACTGTGAACAATTTGTTATTGGTTATACATGTGCTATCATGTAAAATGTATTTCCATATTAGTCCTGTTGTGGAAGAAGACATAAAAAATACAAAGAAAGCAAAGTGAACCATGATCTGCTTTGATTTGCATCAATTCTGCCAGTTCCTTCTCTGGAGGTGGACAGCATTTTTCATCATGAACCCTTTGGGATTGTCTTCAACCATGGTACTACTGAGAGTAGCTAAGTCATTCACAGTTGATCATCATCCAATATTGTTGTTACTTTGTCCATTGTTCTTCTGGTTCTTCCCACTTCACTTTGAATCAGTTCATGTACCTCTTCCAGGTTTTTCTGAAATCTTCCTGCTTATCATTTCTAATGGCACAATACTCTTCTACCACAATCATATAGCACAACTTGTTCAGCCATTCTTCAGTTGATGGGTATCTCCTAAATATTTTTGTATAAATAGGTCCTTTCCCTTTTTCTTTAATCTCTTTGGGATACAGGTCTAGTAATGGTATTGCTGGATCAAAGGATATACACACTTTTATAGTCCTTTGGGCATAGTTCCAAATTACTCTCTAGAATGACTGGATCAGTTCACAACTCTACCAAGAGTGTATTAGTGTTCCAATCTTCCTGCATCACCTCCAACATTTGTAATTTTCATTTTCTGTCATATTAGTCAGTCTACTAGGGGTGAGGTTGTACCTCAGAGTTATTTCAGTTTGCATTTTTTAATCAATATTTTGTCATTTTCATAGCTTTGATTTCTTCATCTTAAATTGCCTATTCATATCCTTTGACCAGATATCTATTGGGGAATTACTCATGTTCTTATGAAGTTGACTCAGTTCTCTATATATTTGAGAAAGAAGGCCTTCATCAGAGACACTTGCTGTAAAATTATTTCTCCCATTTTTCTGTTTTCCTTCTGTGCTTGATTCATTGGTTTTGTTTCCACAAAACCTTTAAAGTGTAATTTCAAAATTATCCATTTTATACCTTGTAATGCTCTTTATCTCTTGTTTGGTTATAAATGCGTCCTTTATCTATAGATCTGATGGGTCTGTACTCCCCTAATTTGCTTATGGTAATACCTTTTATGCCTAAGTCATGAATCCATTTTGACCTTATCCTGGTATACAGTGTAAAATGATGGTCTATTCCTACTTTCTGCCATACTGTATTCTAGTTTTCCCAGCAGTTTTAAAAAAAAAAATTCAGAGTGAGTTCTTATCCCAGGAATTTGGGTCTCTGGGTTTAATCCAACACTCGATTACTCCGATCATTTTCCATTATGTATCGTGTACTTGATCTATTCCACTGGTCCACCACTCTATGTCTAATCTGTCTCCATTCAAGCCATACAATGACACCCTCATACTACACATAATAATAAAAAATATCTATACAGCAAAAAAAAATTTTACAAAATGCTCAAAATATATTATCTCTCTTGATCCTTTCAATAAATCTGGGAGTTAGGTGCCATTATTCTAATACTCATTTTAGAGTTGAGGAAACTGAGGCTCAGGTAAAATAACTCCCGCTTGATCAGATAGTAAGTGTCTGAGGCAGGATTTGGACACAGATCTTTTTTAACTCGTGTCCATCTCTTGAAATGTTAGAAGGAACAACCAATTTTAACCTGGAGAAAAGAAGACTGAGTTTGAAGATGATGGCCTCTAATCCTTAAAAGATTGCTACCTGGATGAGAGATTAAATTTATTTTTGTGCCTAGAAGTCTTGGAGCCTTATGGGACGACTTCTCTCTGGGTAAGCAGAATTTTTGCTCATGTTGTGGTTGTGCTAGACCAGGGGTTGGCAATGTATGGCTCTCGAGCCATATCTGGCTCTTTCGAGGGCCAGACATGGCTCTTTCTGCAGGAGCCATAAAGTCCATTTTTTTCAGACGCTGTTACAGGAGCGGCACTGTGAGCACTGTATGGCTCTCACGAAATTACATTTTAAAAAATGTGGCGTTTATGGATCTCACGGCCAAAAAGGTTGCCGACCCCTGTGCTAGATGGAGCCGAATTGCCCCAGAGGTGATGGGGCTCCCCATTGCGGGGGCAGGAAGTGGATACCCTCAAGGGGCCTCTCCCCCTTCCAGTGCTGTATCCCTGAAGCTTTGCTAACCTGCTGGCACTATTCCAAGCCTGTAGGACAGATCTGTTTGAACCCTCTCCACTTTATCAAAACCCACACTAGGTATTCCTCAAATCCCATAAGAAGACAAGTTCCTACGAGTGCTCCAAGAATAGCCCTGCTGAGACTCAGGCAGAGATTGGCTTTTAGGTGAAAGCTGAAGGTCACCAGCTGAAGTGTGCTGCCTCATCATTGTCCATCTATCTTGGCTGAGAGTCAAGAATTCTATAAAGGATCTAGTAACTTCCTCTTAATCACAGGTCTGTGGACTGGGAACTCCTCTACAGTGAAGGAGAGCTTGGTCATTGTTATCAGCCAAGGATGTGCCCGTCATGTCCCTCATTTCTCTAGGAGTCAGTATGGCACAGTCAAAAGGGTGCCAGTCCTGGAGTCGAGGCCTGGGCTCACATTCCACCTCTGATGCAACAAGCTCTGTGGCTTTGGGCACAGAGGTGAAATGAAGGGGTTAAACCAGAGTCACGGAGGCCCCTTCCAGCTCTCTTTCTAGGGTCTTCTCCTCTCCCTTCTTTCCTTCACATCTCAAGTAAAAAAATCCATTTGACGAATCACTAGAGGACCTTCCGTTCTGACCAGCTCCATTGATTTTCTTCTCAGATGTCACTGTTTACCTGCAGATTTGCCACATATGTGGAGCTGGGGAGGACCTTAGAAATCAGATCCATTTTGTAGATGAAAAAACTAAGAAGAAAATGACTTGCAAGAGCCTGGATGTCAACCCAGGTCCTGTGACAGTCCATTCTATCAACCTCCTCTTTCCCCCATCTCCTGATGACATCCTATCTGTTCTTCAAGGTAAAATTCACCTGCCTCTTCCTTGAAGTCTCTTGATCACCCAACTTGGAGTGCTCTTCTCTCTTCTCACTTTCTCTCTGTCTCTGTTCTTTTTCCTTCTACCCTATTCCCTCACTCCTTCTCAGGATCTTTCTTTCTTTCTGTCTCTTTCTCATTTACTATTTTGTCACTGTGGACTCCTCTGGGGAACTCTGACCCATATTTAGCACCTTCAAGTAGGGACACTCTTGCCATATGGCACCAAAGACAAATAAGTATTTAATATTTTGTGAATTAAACTGATAGATGAAAGGATGCTCCAATGAAGGAATAATAGAGGGCTGAGATAACATGCCAGCATTCACCAAGATGGCTTCAACAGCTCAAGGATGCCATCTGGACACCAGAGGGCAGGGCTGTGCCAAGACAGAGGCTACTGAAGGCAGGTCCAAAGATTCCTAGGGTCATGCATGGAATCATTGATCTCAACCCAGGAGGGATCTCAGAGGCCATCTAGTCTAACCCTCTCTTGGCAGGATGGAGAATAAGGATGGTTGTCACCAAAGCTCATTACTGTCATCTCCATGCTGCTTGCTCCTGGTGCTGCTTCCTTTTAGGACCCTGTTTTGTAGTTTCCATTTTCTTTTTTTCATCCAAAATCTCCTAATCATCCGCCAAAATTGCCCAACAATCCAAGTCCAGTCAAGTCGCTCCAACAGATCCACAGAGCGGGAGATACAAAGATAAAATGAAAAATAGTTTTTGCCCCTAAGCAGCTTAGATACAAGATAATTCAATGGGAGAATGCCTATAATTTGTGGGAAATAAAGAAAGGCTTCTTGAACAAGATGGCAGCCAAGATAAGCCTTGATTGAAGTTGGGATCTTGAGAGGAGGTGTCCAACCAATCTACAGACAAGATGAATGGAAATAATCAACAGAAGGAGGGCATTAGAATTAAGAGGATGTGGGAAAGACTTGTAGAAGGTGGGGTTTTAGCTGAGACTTAAAGGAAGCCAGGACTTCTCTACTAGCAGCAATGCAAGGATCCAGAGCAAGGCCAAGAGACTTATGAGAAAGAAAACTAGCCACATTCAGAGGAAGAACTGTGGGAGGAGAAACACAGAAGAAAAACAACTGCTTGAACACATGGGCTGATGAGGATATTATTGGGGATGTAGACACTAAAGGATAACTCTAGTCCAATTATCAATAATATGGAATTAGGTCTTGATCAATAATACATGTAAAACCCAGTGGAATTGTGTGTCGGCTAAGGGGGGTTAGGGGGGCTTGGGGGAGAGGGAGAGAACATGAAATATGTAACTAGGAGAAAATATTCAAAATAAAAATTAAAAAAATTAAAAATAAAATAAAAATAAAATAAAAATAAAGGAAGCTAGGGCAGTCAGGAGGCAGAATGAGGAGGGAGAGCATTCCAGGCATGGGGAATAGCCAGAGAAATTGCTCAGAGTTGGGAGCTGGAGGGTCTTGTTCTGGGAACAGCAAAGGGGCTGGTGTCACTGGATTGGAGAGTCTGAAAGTTTATGAGTGCATTTCAGGAATGTGCATCAGCCCATGCATAAGCATGATGGGAGATGGAATGATGATTTCAGAGAATAGCAAGTAGTCCAGTTTGGCCAGCCTGGAAGTATGGAAAGCATGAAACTAAGAGGATCACAAAAGCCTGATGATTCACTGGGCTGGGCTAGAAGAGCAGGACCTTGGATACTGTGCCACTGGAGTACAAGGTCTAACAAGTCCTACCAAGCTGGAGAGGCCTTGAGTATTGTTCCAGCAATGAGATGATTAGATGATTCTTGTCCAGAGCTCTCTCCAGCTTGAATACAGGACAATGGATTTTTTTAAACCATTATCTTCCACCTAAGAATCAATATATATGTACTGGTTCTAAGGCAGAAGAGCAGTGAAGTCTAGGCAATGGGAGTGACTCACCCAGGGTCACACAGCTAGGAAGTGTCTGAGGCCAGATTAGGACAATGACTTTTTGGGACGCAAGAACTCTAGAGGGCCATCTACTAAATAATAGAGGAGTTGATGAATATACTAATTCCTTAAAATGTCGAAATATGAGTAAGTTCCCCCATAAGTCCTGGGTGTATGAATAGGACCCAGACCTTATCCTAAATAAATTTATAATATGATGGTGTAACATTATCTCCATTGCATTGTTTTTATTTATTTTGCTAAATATTTCTCAATTAAAAAATTTTTAAACCTTTACCTTCCATCTTAGAATCAATACTGATTAGTTCCAAAGCAGGAGAGAAGGAAGGGCTAGGTAATGGGGATTAAGTGACTTGCTCAGGGTCACACAGCTAGGAAGTATCTGAGGCCAAATTTGAACCCAGCATCTCCCATCTCTAGGCTCTCAATTCACGGAGCTATCTTGTTGATCCCTCCCAATTACGTTTTAATCTGCTTGAGGGCATTGCCAGGAAGTCTGATACCTGTGAAATCTTAGTCTTCTCATTTTGCAGAGGAGAAAAGTCAGGCCCGGAAAGAAATGGTTCATATAATTATAGTAAGTGGCAGAACTGGGACCTGACCCCAGTACTTTGACTGGAAATTCAGCACTTTTTGAGAGTGATTGACTCTGGATTTCCCCCCATAATCTTTATAATATGAATATTATGTTAACTGCCTTCCTAATGCTGAACCATGTGTTTTCCTCTGCTATAAATTCTACTTTATCATGGTGAATATTTTTCTAATATATTACTATAATGGTTTGATTTCTGTCTGCTATAATTTTATTTCAATGTTTTGTATCAATATTTTTTTTAACCTTTACCTTCTGTCTTAGAATTAATATTGTGTCGATTCCAAGGCAGAAGAGAGGTAAGAAATAGGCAATTCTAGTTAAGTGACTTGCCCAGGGTCACATCCTAGCCCAACTAGGAAAGGGTCAAATTTGAACCCAGGACCTCCCATCTCCACATCTGGCTTTCTAACCACTGAACCATCTAGCTGGGCCTATATCAATAATAATTAGTGATAGTTCTCTTTCTTTGTTTTATCCTTCCCTAGTTTGGGTATTAGAGTTAATACTGCATGAAATAAATTTATTTAGTGATCCTGCTTCTTGAAGTTTATGATGATGTGGAATGGGAGTCTGTCTTCCTACTTCAGAGCCTGCCCAGGTATTCTCTGACTATTTCTTCTTTGCTTACTATTGTACGGTGAAGAAAAATCCTGTTTGGCAGCTGAACTAGGGTGCCTGAGTGGCCTGCTTACAAAAGGAACTAATAAGCAAATTCCATATCTTTTCTTAACTTCACCTGATTGAGGAGATAAAGAGGCCTCAGTTTTTTTTTTTTCTTGGTCAGGTTGCCACCTGGCTGCTAGGAACATTGAGACCTTTTGCTGCTTCTGTACCAGTAGGGGGACATTTTTTCCCTGGCTCTTAGGTGAAGGCATAGTGGAGATAGAACAGACCTGGCTATGACCCTGAGAGCTCTGAATGAACATTAGAGCAAGCCATGAGAAAGCCAGGAAAGTGGAATTCCTACCAGTTTGCTGGAAGCCAAGCCTGATGCACCTGGCCAGCTCTGGGAAAACCTGCTTGACCAAGCCCAGCAGTGGATTGCCACTGAAATCTCCTCCTCCTTCTGCAAGGGAGCAACTTGCTTGGCGGCTAAACCCCATTGAGAGGTGAAGCTGATTGGGTAAAATGTTTGTTAGCAGCTGCTTCTGGTCAGGGGTTGTGCAGAGCCAGCTTGGACTGACTCCTGGGCTCATTGGGAAATTTTCCTGGTGACCCATTTTCATTTCTCAAATTTGCAAACACTACAAATCAGCTCATGCTTTATGGTTTTGTTTATACTCTCATCTTCACTCTCTGCAGTCAGGCTTCTGGCCTCATTATGCAGCTGAAATCACTCTCTCCACAGTTACTAACAATCTCTTTCTTTTCTAAAAACTCTTACCTTCCATCTTAGAACCAATACTGTGCATTGGCTCCAAGGCAGAAGAGTGTAAAGGGCGAGGCAATGGGGATTAAGTGTCTGAGGCCACACTGGAACCCAGGACCTCCCATTTCTAGGTTTGGCTCACAATCCACAGAGTCACCCAGTTGCCCTCCAATAATCTCTTCATCAACAAATCTGAATCCTTCTCCTTCTTAAAGCCTCGAACACAGGCAATCACTCTCTTCTTTGATACTTTCTTCTTTTTAGGCTTTTAAGACAATTAAGACCAGGGGTTGGCAACACTTTTGGCCGTGAGAGCCACAAAAGCCACATTTTTTAAAATGTAATTTCGTGAGAGCCGTACAGGGCTCACAGTGCCGCTCCTGTAATAGCGGCTGAAAAAAAATGGACTTTATGGCTCCTGCAGAAAGAGCCATATCTGGCCCTCGAAAGAGCCAGATATGGCTCGAGAGCCATACGTTGCCGATCCCTGATTAAGACAATCTATTCTCTTGTGGGTCTCCTCCTCTCTGGCCTTTCCATCCCAGTCTCCTCTGCTGAATTCATTCCTGCTGTGGATGTCCAACAAGGTTTTATCCTGGATCCTCTTTCTCTTCTCCCTCTATACTACTTTACTCCCTGAATTCATTGGCTCCCCTGGATTCAGGGATTATCTCTGTGCTGATGATTCTCACGTCTGCTTATCCAGCCTGAACCTCTCTGCTGACCTCCAGTCAGGCATCTTTACCTATTGCTCATTTCCTACTGGGTGTCCTATGACATATAACACGTTCAAATGAACTCGTTATCTAACCTTCCCCTCCTCCAAACTTCCCTATTACGGTTGAGGGTACCACTATCCTCCCAGTTACTCAGACTCACAACTTGGGTGCCATCTTGGACTCTTCCCTTTTTTCACCGCCTCCCCCCTCCCTATTTCTGATGTGTTGCCAAAGCCTGGCACTTTTGCCTTTAAAGCATCTCTCGAATATACTCCCTTCTCTCTGCTGACAAAGGCATCTCTCTGGGATAGACCTTGTAAGAAATAAAATGGATATAAAAGGATAGATTTAAAAATATTATGGGTTGAAAAGATTTATTGGTAGCCATTAACATGCCATGTTAAGAGTCAATCTACAAGACCCGCCATTACCTCTGAGCGGGAAAGAGAGCGTGCCAATCCTGGCACTTCCTTTTCATTCTTCTCTCTACGTTATTATGCTTCCTGGCCACGTGATTATGCAAGCCAGGAATCATGGAAAATGTAGTTTGAAAGACCCCTAAACTTCCAAAGGAAGTTTAGATCAGAGACCTCAACATTAGTTCAAGGACTCCCAAATTTCCAATACCACAACCTTCAGCTCCTCACTCCTGGACAGTCGCACTGGCCTGCTGATTGAACTTCTTGCCACAAGTCTCTCCCCACTCGTCCGTCTTTCACTCAGCTGTCAAAGTGATCTCAAGAGCCCACATCTCACCACAGTGTCACCCTAAACTCGATAAAATTCTAATAGCTTCCTATCACTTCTAGGATCAAATAGAAAATCTTCTATTTGGCATTCAAAGCCCAATGAAAGCTGTCACCCTATCCAGTCTTCTTACCCCTTCCTTCCCACATATTCAGTGATCTCAAGACACTCCACCTTTAGGATCCAGGCTCCCTTCCCTTACTTATCCTTCCCTTCCTTTCCCTTCCCTTGTTCAGGGTCACACAGCTAGTAAGTATCTGAGGCTGGATTTGAACTCATCTTCCTTCCTCCAGGCCCAGCCTCCATCCGCTGTACCACCTACCTGGGTATACAGAATTTTACATGTGGTGCTCTCATGCTAGGAACTACTGAGTAGACTTTGGGGGCCCCCTCCTTTTCTCTTTCACTGTCCCCTCCCCTATTTGGTACTGGGCACTCACCCAGGGATGACCACCAGCTCCACTTGGACATACAAAGCTTAAGCTTTCTTTACATGTTGGATTTTTTTTTTTAATCCAGAAAGTTTCTTTCAAGACCTGTGCTGCCCACCTATCCTCACCGTCCAAGGATCTATACACTCCTGTCAGAAAATTAATAGGATTTATTAAGTGCCTACTATGTGCTAGACACCAAGCTAAATGCTAGGGAGGCAAAGAGAATCAAAGCAGTCCCTGCCCTCAAGGAGCTCCCAATTGAATAGGAGAGACCACATGAGACCAACAACTTATATATGTGAGCAACCAAACCACTATTGAAAGCTCTGTGCTGGAGCAATTAGGTAGTACAGTAGATAGAGTAGGCTTGGAGTTGGGAGGTCCTGGGTTCAACTCTGCCCTCAGACACTTTCTAGCTGTGTGACCCTGGCAAGTCACTTAACCCCAGTTGCCCTGCTCTTCTGCCTTAAGAGTCCATATTTAGTATTACTTTTTAAAATTTGTTTAGTTACACGTAGAAACACTTTTTTTTTAAAACCTTTTTTTTTTATTTATTTAAACCCTTGTACTTCGGTGTATTGTCTCATAGGTGGAAGATCGGTAAGGGTGGGCAATGGGGGTCAAGTGACTTGCCCAGGGTCACACAGCTGGGAAGTGGCTGAGGCCGGGTTTGAACCTAGGACCTCCTGTCTCCAGGCCTGACTCTCACTCCACTGAGCTACCCAGCTGCCCCCGTAGAAACACTTTTTGACAATTTTTTTGACATTTTAAAATTCAGATTTTCTCCCTCCCTCCTCTCCTCCCTTCCTTGAGGCAATGACTTAATATAGGTTACACCTGTTCATGTAATATATTTCTGTATTGCTCATGCCATAATGGAAGACACACATTACACATACAAGAGAAATCTCATGAAGAAAATAGAATGGAAGATGGAGTGCTCTGATCTGCCTCAGACTCCAGCAGTTCCTTCTTTGGCTGTGGAGAGCATTTTTCATCCTGGGTCCCTTGTGGATGTCTTGGGAACTTGTTTCGTTAATGGTTTAGTCCTTCACAGTTGATTCTGGTACAATATTTCTGTTATTTTTACACTTTTTGTCTGGTTCTGCTCACCTCATTTTGCATCCGTTCATGTAAGCTTTTCCAGGTTTTTCTGAACTCATCCTGTTCATTGTTCCTTATGGCACAATACTATTCCATTGCAACTGTATACCACAGCTTGTTTCTCCTTTCCCCAACTGATGGACATCCCTTCCATTTCCAGTTCTTTGCTACTACCACAAGAGCAACTATAAATATTTTGGTCCAGGTAGGTCCCTTCCCCTTTTCTCTGATCTCTTTGGGATACAGACCCAGTAGGGGTATTGCTGGGTCAAAGGGTCTGCATAGTTTTGTGGCCCTTTGAACCTGGTTCCATATTGTTCTCCAGAATGGTTCTATCCAGTTCAGTTCCACCAACCATGTATTGGTGTCCCTATTTTCCTATATCCCTTCCAACATTTATCATTTCCCATTTTGGTCATGTTAGCTAATCTGGTAGGCATGAGGTTGTATCTCAGTTGTTTTCATTTGCATTTCTCTAATCAATAATGATTTGAAGCATTTTTCATATGATTATGAATAGTTTTAATTTCTTTCTTTGAGAACTGTCCATTCATATTCTTTGACCATTTTTCAATTAGGGTTAGTATTAATTTTGAGACAGAAAGTAAAGTTAAAAAAAATTAAAGAAAGCAAAAAGCATAAACCCTCCTTGAGTAGAAAGAGGTATGTCTGCACATAGCCATTTACTATCTCCTCCCCTAGTACTTGGGCCATGCCATGTCCACACTTCCCCCTGAATTTTGGTGGGGTTCAGGGAACACTTCCACTTCCTCTGATCTCTCTTCCTCTGGCTGTGCTGGTCCCTCCTGATCACCTCCTCCAAGATCTCAGGCAGAAGGGAGAGAATAAGAGCCTGAGGCTGTAGCCAGCCCAGACTCCTCTGACTCAGCTCCTTGATCAACACATGCCCTCCCTTTCAGCCCTGGGAGGTTTACAGGTGAGGTCACGGAACCCCAGAAAAGTGAAGTAATTTAGTCCTAGTCACATAACAACTGTTGGAGTCAATTCCAGTCCTTCAACTCAAAATCCAGTTTTTTTCTATCTCGTCATCTGCATTCAAGGATCTGGAGGTGAGAAGGAACTCAGTGGAAGGATGAACTGGTTTATTCTTGCATCTTCTCTACAATGTCCTAACAAAGAGCCATCTTCAGTCTCCTTGGAGTCCTCCAGGGATGGAGATCTCACTACCTCCATAGATGGCCTGCTGCACTCCTGCCTCATAGACAGCTGAAATTAGCCTTTCCCCTAGATTCTTAGATTGACTGTCTGTCTCCATATTGTATGTTCCTGGTAGAATGAAAGCTCTTTGAGGGCAAAGGCTGTTTTCTTGTATGTTTTTGTATCTCTGGCACCTACCCTGGCTCCCTGCACATAATAGGTACTTAAGGTATGTTGACTTTAATTGGAAATTTCTACCCATTGTTTCTGCCTTGTGGGGTCAAGCAGGAGGTGCCTAATTCTTCTTCTATCTGAAGTCTTCGAATTCTCCCCCATTTCCATGGCTTCCTTCAAGCCTGGGCTCATCTCCCACCTCGAGCAGGAGCCTTGCCAGCTCCCCCACCGCTCCTGCCTTCCCTCTGAGCTGACTCTCCATCCCTGAATCATCACCTCCCTCTTTGAGGCATGGGCTGTGTGCATGTTGATCGTGGTGAGAAGTCAGTGCCCGCCATACAGAAAGGGCTTCGTAAATGCTTGCTGCTTGGCTGAAGTGGGGGAGGGCACTGGCCACACAGTCGGAGCTTCATAAATGCTTGCTGCCCTGATAGCCTCAGCCTACAGCCTAGAGTGACCTTCTGAAGCTCAGCAGAGCCTGGCAGGTGCAACAGCCCGGGTGTGGGCGTGGACATGCAGGCCACAGTGGGGGAAGGTCACCAGGCTGTGCCCAGCCCCCTGTCCCTCTAATTGGGGCCTCACCCACTCCGCCCCGCCTTACCCCAATCTTCGCCCTCCTAGCTGAAGTGGGCGTGGCCTATAGGGGTGGGGTGGGGTTGGCTCGCGCAGGCGGCTTCCCTGTCCTGAGGGGGCGGAGCCTCTTCTCCGGGCAAGGGCAGGGGGCGTGGCCGGCGGCACCATGTCGGGCTGGAGGAGGGGCCAATTCCGACCGCTTGGACCGGACCAATACCCGCGGGGGGAAGACAGAGACTAATTGAAGAGAATAAAAACCAAGGACTGGACCAAGTGGAAGAGCAGGGAGACACAGGGTCCCCGTGACGTCACATCCGGCGGGCGGGGCCCGGTCGCCTCCTCCTCCTCCCCCTGCCCGGAAGTGTGGTTTAACTTGAGGGTGCCGGGTGGCAGTGGCTGGGAGACACTCTGGTGAGTAGCTCCGAGGGGTGGGCCCGAGGTTTACGTGCGCGGTGAGGGGGTGGGGCTGGGGAGGGGGCTTTGCTGAGGCATGGGCGAAACTCCTCTGATGCCAGCCTCATCTTGGCGAAGCGCCGTGATTGGGCGGGAGGGGGGCGCGTGATTAAAGCCGGCACTGTTGCCTGGAGCCTGTGGGTGGGGGGGAGAAGAAAGGGGAGGGGGAGCACGTGACCTTCATCCCTTCTTTCCTCCCCCCACCCACGTGACGCCCCTTCTCCTCCTGACAGTTGCTCACTGAGTTATAGGATAAGCTGGAGGCCGGGTAGAATATTGGGGTTTAGAACCTCTGAGCTGGGAGGTATCTGGAAAAAAGGGTGTGAGGGACCTAGAATACGGGGCATCGAATGGAACCAGGGTTCTAGAACACAGGACAATAAAAACCTCTGAGCTGCAAGACCCCCAAGGCCACAGAAGGCAGAATATCTGATCTGGGCAGAACTGTGGGACTCTGGAGTGAGAGCATTGGGCCAACTTATAGAGGATACACTGTTGCACTTGAGAATGTAGTGGATACGTTGCCGTCCCTGAGACATTGTCACAGCTGTGTAGGTGAGATACAGTGTTGCACCGGTGAATAGTGAGGACACTGTCACGCCCAAGAACTTGGGGGTTACACTTGCGCATGAGAATGTTGAGGATGCGCTCTTGGAGCATCCTTCAGGCTGCAGCATGACTAGATACTAGGCCCTGTGCTAAGCTTTGGGGAAACTAATGTAACAAACAAGGAGGAGTCCCTGCCCTCAAGGAGCTGACTTTCTAAGGGAGGAAAACCACTCATAAGAGAGGCTTGAAAAAGGGAGAAAGCTAGGAGAAGGCAGGGGGATGGGGAAAACTTAGAACAGGCTTGAGACCATTCTCTAAATTCTGCTAGCACCCCCACCCTCCCTAGGAGCTGACTCAAGGGAGAACGAGGCCCGCCTGGGCATGGTAGAATGGTGTTCCAGGTAGAGGGAAATGGAATGTCCCAGCTCAGAGGGGCCTTTGAATACAGAATGCCCTTTGGGAGGGACTTTAGAACATGGAAAGTCAGAACTGAGAGGGGCCTTGGAACACAGAATGGTGGGAGAGTTCTTAGAATGAGGAAGGTGAGAGCTGAGCGGGCACCTCAGAACATGGTTTGACAGAGTTGGGAGGGCCCTTCGAACAGAGGATGTCAGAGCTGGCTTGGGCCTTAGAACATGGACTCTCAGAGACTTTAGAACCTGTAGAAATGAGCTCTCATTCAATAAACATCCATTAAATGCTTCCGTGATTCCAGTAACTGTATTAAGGCTGAGGAGACCCAGGAAAGCAGACTGCCCTCGGGGAGCTCACTAACTGGAGAGAGAATCTGCAAAACACGATGTCCCTCTAAGATAAATAGAAGCAGAGTAGCTTAGAGGAAACTTCCCAGGAAAGCGCCAGCATTAAGGGGACTTGGGATAGGCTTCCTGGAGCAGAGACTTGAAGAAAGCCAGGGAAGCCCATAGGCCTGGCTTACCCCTGTGTTCTCCCCTCCCTCCTCATCTCCAGAGGGCCTCCTGGCTTCCAGGCACAGCTTAAATCCCACCTTGGGCAAAAAGCCTTTCCTGGGCCCCTTTCATTCTAGAGCCCTTTCTCTGCTGCTGACTCCTGGGATCCTGCATTCACAGGGGCTTTGTCCCAAGAACTACTGCAGGTGGCTGAAATGGATATAAGCAAACACCTTATCCCGTGTGCGTCTGTAGTGCCTGTCTCTTGGCCTCTGCTCATCTGCTGGGTGTTCTGCAGCCTCCCACAGTCCCCCCCACCCCAAAAAAAATCAACTTTAAGAAGAAAGCAGAAGCAGAAGCAGAAGGGACCCCAGCCTGGGGCAGACCTTAGTCCCAGACAGTGTAGGTCTTGGCTCAGGGGCTTCAATGCATTTCCAGTCTGTCCTGCCTGCATCTATTTTCATGGGTAGACTGGAAGTTCCTTGAGAGCAGGGTCTGGCCTCGCCTCTCTTTGTATCTTTCCAGGACCTGAACAGAGTAAGAGCTTAACAGATGCTTGTTGACTAGAACAGCAGAGCTCCAAAGGGATTTATCAATCCTAGACTGACCCTCTCATTATGGAGCAGAGGATCCCAAACTTTTTTGGCCTCCTGCCCCCTTTCCAGAAAAAATATTCCTTAGCCCCCTGGAAATTAATTTTTTAAAATGTTAATAGCAATTAATAGGAAGGATAAATGCACCTGTGGCCATCACCGCTCCTCTGGATCGCTGTAGCACCCACCAGGGAGCAGTGCACCCACTTTGGGAATCATTGTTCTAGAGGGAGGAAAGTCTACTTGCTTAAAGGAATTGTGCTGCCTTCAGGTCTGCCTCAAGTCATTGAGCCAGGTGGGGTAGAAAGCCCGCTCTCTGGACATTTAAGGAGTCTGGGCAGCCTTCTACTGTTCCATCATGCTTTGGACATGACAATGCCAGGGGAGCTCACGGAGAACCCTGGATGCAGAGTCTGAGCTAGGGCACCTGGCTCTGGCCCTTAGAAACTAGCATGATCTTGGGCAAGCTCATTTCTTCTTTCTGGCCTCAGTGTTCTCATCTATAAAATGGGGACAATGACCTTCTCAGGCTTGTTTTGAGGAAAAGTGCTTTGTAAATCTTGGAAGCATTTTACATCTGTGAGTGTTACTTCTGCTTCTGTGAGCTTCAGTTTCCTTATCTGTAAAATGAGGAGGTTTGAGCAGATGATCTGGGGAGGTGGCTGGGTGCCACCCTGGCTGCTCAGTTGGATCTGCCAACGCGATGAAGCGTCTGGCATTGATCCTGGGCTCCTACAATCCTGTCACTGTCATCACTCGGGAGACAAAAGCCTCTTAGGATGCGAGGCGCTGTCACAGGCACCAGAATCGCTCTGCTGACCTCTCAGCCTCTGCCTTTGCTCCTCTCCCAGCCTAACGCTCTGCTTTCCTCCCTTCTCTGCTCACCCCCTCGGCCCTCTTTCATTCTCTGCTGCTCCTGTTCTTTAGCCCTTCGGGCTCCCAGGCTCCCCCATTTCCTGTCCAACAGTAAGCCAAGACCCTGGCCACCCCTCCTAGGCCGGATGGATACCAGAGCTGGGGATGGGGAAAAGGGGACCTTGCCGGTGGCTGCCTTTTCCTGGGCTGCTGTCCAAAGCTTCAGTCTCTGGACAGGTACGGACTCTGTGTTGGGGCTCTGGGGTAGATGACTGCCAAGGAGGTAATGCTTATCATCACAGCCAGTGCTTCTGTGGCGCCTTCAGGTTAGACGTTGGCCTCTTCATCTTCAGCCTCACAGCAACCCTAGGAGGCAGGTGCTGGTGTGATCCCCATTTTATAGATGAGGAAAACTGAGGCAGAGAACTATTCAGTGGCTAACCCAGGGTCACCTAGATAGTAAATGGGAAGGGAAAAGCTTTCTTGGGATTCTGGACCTTTGCTGAGGGCCCAGACTGCTCATTTCTCTCAATTCTCCATAGGCTCTTGGCCAAAGCCCCCCCATAAGTGACCGCTTCTGGTAGCCCCGCATTTCCATTTGTCCTACAGTTCTCTGGCACCTTCCCGTGTGCCTTGGTTTGACACTTAAAAGTGAGTCTATGGCCTGGCTGCCCGGGTGCAATTCTCTGGGGAGGTGGCCTGCCGCTGTCCCCTTTCTGCTCCTCGGCCATTCGTGCCGTGCGCTCTGGGCCGTGGCCGTACCATTGGGAAACAGGCAGCGGATCAGGGCCTGACAAGATGGCCAGTGCTGGGCGGGCCAGCAGCAGAGCATCGAGGGGTAGCTCTAGCCAGCTCTGTGCAGACGTCCAGAAGGACAGCTGGGGGAGGGGCGGAGGCTTCCCGGAGAGAGGCCGCAGGGCAGAGTGGCCAGTGCCGCCAGGCAGCCCTCCTTCCTTCCCCCGAAGCTGGGCACACAGGCAGGTGCTGGCTCCTCCGCAGCAGAGGAGCTCTATTGTGCTCTCCGGGAGGAAGACCTTGGCTGGGTGCCCGGGGCAGCCGCCCTGCTGCCACCTCCCCTGGGCACGGGCCATGACAGCTGACAAGGTGTTTCCTCACCCCTTACCCCGGGAGGCAGGCCAGTGTGAAGCCTCTCTTCATCCCCATTTGACAGAAGGAGAAAGGGAGGTCCAGAGAGTCACACAGAAGGGCTCCTTTGTTACATCCAAAGTCCGGACATGTGAGCAGAGTCCGGGGACATTTGAGCCCCAGCAGGCTCGCTCCCTGCCCCTCCTCTCGCCGCACCACACCCTCTGCCTACCTGTAATTCCAACCCAACTAGAATGGAGGCCACCGGTTCTGCCCTTGGCATGGGGGGGCCCTGCCAATGGCCCCCAGTGGCCACCCCTGTGGGTCTGCATGAGCCTGAACTGGGGTGAGAAGCCACCGTTACCACCCCGTTGGGCCCCCAAGGAGCCTTTCAGGGCAGGAGTTGGCCCTGGGCTCCTGGCTGGTTCTGTCCTGGTGCGGGACTGAGAAACGGGTCTGGGCCCAGCCAGAGCAGACTCTGCAGATAGCAGCCCTAGCCTGGCCATCATAGGATCTGGTTCTGCCGAGGGACTCTGAGCCTTACTTTTTCTGTCTGTAAAATGGACTTCACATGACCTGATTTTACAGGCTGTTGTGAGGCAATCACTTTAGTGAGTGGCAGGCCTACCCAAGAGCCCTTTGGATGCCCCTTGGTGGGCAGGTGTGGCTCTGGGGCTCCTGAAGTGTGCCCGTGGGGGCTGGCATGGCCTTGGGGTTCCTCAAGTCTGCCCATGGGGTCCAGCCCTCACAGGTTTTCCCAGGTGGGTCGGGCTGTGGGTGGGGCCCTGAGAAGCTGGGCTGTCTTTTGTCTGGTGTGGATGAGCCAAGCCCTGGGTGCCTGTGAGGGATGGATTCTATTTTGTCTCCAGCAAGCCTTAATGGTGCCCCAATAAGTCAGAAAGGAATTGTGGGCTCACGTGGTGTCCCCTTAGGGGATTGATAGATCCTTGAAATGTTATTATAAACAATGAGAATATCCAGAGCCCGCAGAGCAAGTGTAAGCGAGCAGCATTACCAGCCAGCATTAGTTATATGGCAAAGGTCCTGCTGAGAGCTGAGGACGAGAATGGCCCCTGCCCTCCGGGAGCCTCCTTCCCATAGGAGAGGGAACATGTGACTGAGCAGAGCCAGACAAGACAGAGAAGAGGCACAGGACACCCTGGGGGGCCAGAAGAAGCTTTCTGCAGTCATCAAGGAAGCTGGGGAAGCTCAGACCAGGAGGTGAGAGGAACATTTCAGGCATGGGGCACAGCTGGTGCAAAGGCATGGAGATGGGAGATGGAGCATTGTATGGTGTTTGAAGAGCTGCTGGCAGGTTGGTGCAGGTGGATCATAGACTCTGTGGGGTGGGAAAGGTAGAAGAATACCAGGAAGGGACCAGGTTGTAGAAAGCTTTAAATGCAAGCATAGGTCTTTATATTGGATTGAGGAGATAATAGGGAGCCATGGCAGTTCATGGAGCAGGACATGGTCAGTCCTATGTCTTAAAAAAGTCACCTTGGCAATGAGTGGGGGTAGATCAGAATAATAATAGCAGCATTTCTCTAGCACTTTCAGATGTGGGAAGTGCTTGATGAATGTTGTCTTACTCCATCCTCACAGCAACACTGGAAGGGAGGTGGCTCTCATTATCTCCCTATTCAGATGAGGAAACTGAGACTCAGAAAGGTTAAGTGATTTGCCCAGGGTCACATAGCTAGTCAGTGTCTGAGGTCAGAATTTGAACTCGTCTCCCTGATCCCAGGGCCAGTGCTCTATCCTGTTCCATTGAGAGGCCTGTCACAAAGCTCTTGCCGTAGTCCAAAGGGTCTCGGGAGGGTGGCAGCTGTGTGGCAGGAGGGAAGGGGATGGATCTGGGCCGAAGGGGTCTGGGATGACCCCGAGGTGGCGCCCTTCCCAGTCACAGGGCAGTCTGGAAGAGCGGAAGGTTCGGCCCAAAAGACCATGAATTCTGGGGTGGCTGCGTGGAGTTTGAGAGGCCTGCTGGGCGTCTGGCTCTGGCATGTGGAGATGTGCGACTGTCCGCCAGGAGAGAGCCCGGGGCAGCAGCACAGATCCAAGAAGCATCTGCGCAGGGCTGATAATGGAACCCCCAGGAGCTGATGAGATCACTCCATGGAGGAGCCTGGAAGGAAGGGAGGAGAGGGCCCAGGACAGAGCCCTGGGGGACACTTGGTGAGGGCGCAGCAGAGGATACTGGGAAAGAGCAGGCAGACTGTGGGGGAGAGCCAGGAGAGACCCCCCAGGGAGGGGCCTACAGCTTGACCCTAAAATAAGAATGCGGGGCTGGAAGAGGAGTGGCTGGTCTAGAGAAGCTGCTTAGGGCCGCCTCCAGGGGTCAGAACTGATAGGTGTTGCTGGTTAGCACAGCCAAGAGGGGTCACCACTCCTCCTCTCCTTGGAGCAGAGAAGGAAAGTGGTTGGGCTGAGGGACCCAAGGCCCAGCCAGTTCTCTAAGCACAGTGCCCAGGGGCTTGGGGAAAACTCAGAACCTGGCCAGGGCAGGAGGAGAGAGTGCAGCCCTCTAAGGAATGGGGAGCCATGACGATGGGGTGGTCATTGTACTGGACTCTATTTAAGAAGGATTGAGCACCTGCTGTACTCATATCCCTTTGTGAGCCACTGAGGGAACCAGTAAATTAGATAGCAATCCTTGCGGGGCAGCTCAGATCGTCAGGCCTGGAGGGATGTTCTGGGTTCAAACCTGGCCTCAGATACTTCCTAGCTGTGTGACCCTAGGCAAGTCACTTAACTCCCATTGCCTAATTCTCTTACTGCTCTTTTGCTATTGATTCTAAGACAGAAGGTAAAGGTTTAAAAAACAAAACAAGCAAAAAACCCAATCCTTGCTTTAACAATGAGGAGATAGATCTTGTCTGTAGAACTTGGACCAGCCAAACGAAGAGGGGAAGAGCGGCCTGGGGACTGAGGTGAACACAGAGCTTAGACTCTCTGATACTGAAGAGACCAGCTTGGTGGGAGATGACGGAGTCGGGCGTGGGATGAGGAGACCCCTGAGGATTTGGGGGGCAGGAGTGGAGGTGATTGAAGCAGGGCTCTAGAGGGAGCATCCTAGGAACCGACATCCTTGTGGACTTTAGTGTTTGCAAAGAGTCTCCATTGTTCCTTTCTAATAAGTTAGCAGACATCATTTTTGTTCCCATTTTATAGCCAAGTCTTGAGATCTTTTTATCACCTCCAGATGTTTGGTAATGACGATAATGATGGTTTAGTTGATAAGAAAGAAGCGGACATGTCTTTCTGTCAGCTCATCATGCTGCTGCTGCTGCTGCTGCTGCCGCTGTGTCTCTTGCAGCACAGAGTTTATTATATATACTTCAAGACTCACTTCACACAAAAGAACCCCCGCGAAACTTTGCATTTGCGCAGAAACACAAACTCTGTCATATCCAAACACAAAGATTCTCAATAGCTTCCAAATAGAACAAGGCGAAGGTCGAACTTCGGCTGGGTCCTTATCAGAAAGCTGTGACAGGGAATATTTTCTCCCCTCCTGGAGGGATTTAGGACCTTGAGTGTCTGAACTACTTTTGAAACAAAAACAGTCGTATTTCTGACCAAAGGAGAGAATGTTAACCTCTTGCCTGCTGCTTTGCTAGGAGCTTAAAGCTTTTCATTAAGGAAAGGTGTGGATCAGAAAAGGAGTCCAAAGAGGAGTCTCAGATTTTTATCTATTTGAGACTGTTTCTCTTATTGGCTTCCCACCCATTTCCCCCTTTTCTTTAAATTAAAATGATTTATTATGCAGGAAAACTTTTAATAATGAAAGGAGTCATCAAATGGTTATAATCATCAGCTATAGCTGGATCTGATAGGATTTACAGATTAAACTGTATATTTATGGCTCTCTACAGCCAAGGAAAGTATGGTTTAGATTAAGTATGATTGGCCACTTGACCAGTAAGTGACAGTGGGGCACCCCTTCTTATCCCCTACCCTGGGTTCTTCCATTGAACCATACTGTGCAGGATGTGAAGGGGAGAGGCTGGGCAGGGTGACCAGTTAGGAGGCTGCCGCAGGGGCAGCAGCAGTCTAAACGGGAGTTGATGAATGGCTGAGGAAATGGCTAGAAAGGTGAATTTGAGAGCCAGTTCAAAGGAAGACACACATTCAGTGTTTGGACTTTGTAGATGTAGGAGAGGCAGTATCTAAGGCCGTGTGGGGAAGCTGGGATTTGCTGCTTTGGGTAGAGAGAAGGACAGGGAGATGAGGGGTCTGGCTTCACACATGCACAGTTTGCAGTGGCTTTCTGTGGGCAGCCACATGTTTGGGTCTAGGGAGAACAAGGCTGGAGGTAATGGATTTGGAAAGGGATCCTGGATCTGTTTGGGAGCCGCAAGTCCAGCTGCCTGCATTCCTGGTAATGTCATAAGTCAGAAGTGACAGTTATTTCACCTCCTGGCACAGGGTAACTTAGCCCATGGAGGGGGGTAGATAAATAGATTATCAGAGGCTTCTGGCATCTTTCAGTTTCCTCCACCCCAGGAGGTCAGGGAACAGTAACTGGGTCTCTTCCCCTGCTGCAGAAAGGCTTCTTTCCCCATCTGAAGAGACCCCTGCTTCTCGCCAGGGAGAGGAGCCTGGAGTTTTCACTGAGGTGAAGGCCTGAAGAACTGGAGGCAGAACCCACCTGTGCCCAGGTGTGGGTGAAGTGCCTGAAATGGCCGGAGGGGCTTCTAACTTGGGAGGTGGCCCTGCTGTCTGCACCAGTGGGGAGCTGAAGATCCTTTGTTTGGATCTAGCTAGCACGTGGGTTTGGAGTCACTCCCCACCCCCTTCTCTGCTGGCTGACTGGATTTGGTGAATTAGTGCTTTCTTAGGAACCAGCTGACCCAGCTCTACAGTGCAGCCTGGGAGATCTTGCCTGCCTGGCTGTTGTCATTCACACATGGGGATTTTATGGCCCATCTATCTGGCAGAGTGGAGTTAGCTATGGCTTGGTGGTCAAGAACATTGGGCCTGGAGTCAGGAAGACCTGAGTTCAAATCTGGCTTCAGACACTTCTTAGCTTTGGGATCTTGGGCAAGTCACTTCACCTCTGATTGCCTGACCAGAGGATCCACTGAAGAAAGAAATAGCAGCCACTCCAGCTGTGGTCCACGGGCTCACAGAGAGTTGGGCACAACTGGACGATGACAGAACCTCCCCCTGGCAGGGTGGTGTTAAGGAAGGGACTTGGCACAACCTTCAAACGTGATTGGAGCAGGACTCGGGTTTGCTCTCAGGCCTGTTGGCATTTTTTACTGAAAGCTTGTAGGTGCTTCTCCCCTATTCCAGTGACTGAGTTTTCATCTAGTAGGGGAAAACCCCAAATATTCTCAAAATCAGGGCCCGAACTACGGAGCCCATCATCTGGTGGCTGCAGCCCAGCTCTGTATGTGGTCACCGGGGACGAGGAGCCGCTGATGTGGCTGATTTTTATGGCCATTGACAGAGAGATAAAGCATTTCTTAGAGGCGTGCTGGGAATACAGAAGCTAGGAAGCTAGACAGTCTCCTGCCCTTAATGGGAAAAGACCAAGTAGAGGGGAGGGGGGGTCGGAGGTGGAGGCCTGGGGAGACCAGGCAGGAGCAAATGTTTCCATATCAAGGCTGAGGGACAGGGGGAGAGTCTGGATTCTTTGTGGGGAGAAGAGACAGGGGTGACGGGCCCAACAGAGAAGGCTCAAGCCCATTTCTTAGAGTGGAGGGACCCATTTGGTGGGGGAAATCAAGTGGTTAAACCCTTTTGTAGTTGGGTGCAAGGCTGGGGCATATCTGCATAGATTGGCATTAAAGAAAGTCGCCTAGAAAGCAGGAGCTTTAGTAAGGTTTCCAAGGCAACACCAGCTCTTTGTGACTTTACCTGGAGGCTGGATGAGGGCTAGACTAGGGCAGCAGTTTAACTTGACAACTTGCTGTGGCAGCAGAAGCTTTTTATGCAATAACAGGTCAGAATTGGGAAAACGAAAGAGACTTTTGTTCTTCTTCTAGTAGGATTTCAGATGAAAAAGATCCCATTTGCCAGTGGCTCTTTGAAGCCTGGAGGAAGGAGGGAAAGCTGCTGCCTGCAGGCTTGAGCAGGGAGCTTGCAAACCTGGGGTCCTGGGGGTGGGGGGCTCAGCCACAATAGCTGGCATTGCCATAGCACTTTCCATGGGCATTTTGGCTCATCTGAATCCCAAAGCAATGTTGGGAGATAAGTAGTGTGAGTGTTATTTATAGGGGAGAGAGTCAGGCCCTGGAAGTTAAGTGACCCACTTATTTGGGCCAGCGTCACAGGGACGGGGCATCCTTCCATTCTCCGTAGCCGATTCTCCAACCCTCTTATAAAGTAGTTATGAAACCCACTCACTGTGCTGGACATTCAATGCTTCCACTCCTCTGGGATCCCAGCAGTGTAGGGGTGCCCACGCCATCCATGCTGTCTGGGTGCTGGAGGCCTTCCCCAGGTCCTTTAATATTCTGGGGATCCCAGGGTGCCCTTGGGCTGTCTGTCTGTTAACCTTAGCTGTATGATTGGCCCTCTTTTTAAAAAAGATATTTTATTTGACTAATTACATGTAATAACTTTCCACATGTTTTCTGAAGTTATAAGATCCAAATTGTCTCCCTCCCTCCCTCCCCCCTCCTGGAGCTGGTAAGCAGTTTGATCTGGGTCATACATGTATTATCATGCAAAACGTACCTCCATGTTGGTCATTGTTGTCAGAGAATAATCTGAGAAAGCCAAATAACCCCAAACCAATGGAAAAGTTGCATGCTTTGATCTGCATTCGGCCTCCAGCAGTTCTCTCTCCAGAGGTGGAGAGCATCCTTTGTCCCAAGCCCCCCAGATCTGTCCTGGATCTTTGCGCTGCTGAGAGGAGCCAAGTCTGTCCCAGTTGATCATTCCACAATATTGCTGTTACAGTGTATAATGTTCTCCTGGTTCTGCTTAGTTAGCTCTGCATCAGTTCATGGAGTCTTTCCCGTTCATCCTGTTGCCTGAAATCATCCTGTTCCTCATTCCCCAGAGCTGTCCCCACTCTTTCCAGATCATACATGAGTGTCTTGCCTAGAGATCCCCGTCGAGAGCATTCCCAACACGAGCGGCCCCCTCGCATGATGGCAGGAGGCAGGCACCACTTGGTATCACATCCTTCCCTCTGATGCAGGATCCTCAGACTGTTCGGAAGTGGGGCCAGGGTCAGTCTTGACCTCCTTTTACAGATACGCCCCTTGGGGGTTAGTCTGGGACCAGACTGAGTCGCTGCTAGCGGCAGCAACTGCTTTAATGTGCCATCTGTTCGAGACGAGGGCTTTTCTTTCATTCTGGCTTCATGAGACTTTGTCTTTGGCCTTGGACAGCTAAGCTTTAAGGGCTGACCGGGGCCAGCCAAGGCCCACTGAGGCCCGTGGAAGAAGAGCTGGGCTTTCCAAAAACTGTTAGTTGTGAATTTGGTTCATCTGTGACTGTTTTGGCTACCAGGCACTTCCCAGCTCATCTTCCTCGCCTTGCTTGCTCGAGAAGCGAGAGAGATGGCATCGCCATTCTCCTAAGTAGCTCTGGCACTTGTCAGCCTTGGTGTCTCTGTAGCTGCTGCCAGATCACATTTCTCCCTTTCAGGCGGTGAGGGTGCATTTCAGCTGAGATTGGAAGGAGCTGGCTGATTGCTCTAGATAGTGGAGCTCTGGGGAGGTGGCCCCTCACTCTTTACACCCCACAGCCTCCGGAGTGGCCCGTTTGGTTCAGCTGCCTCATTCTGAGCCTTCTGGGCACACCTCCAGTCTTTGTGCCTCATCTCACCTGTCCATCAGCTCTCCCTCACTGCCTTCACACGCACACACTCACACGCACACCACACCCAGGCACACACACACACACACACACACACACACACACACATACACACGCATCCCATCACCTCACTTGGATGTGTCTGAGAAGGAAGGGGCAGGGCCCCCACCTATAGAATGTTGGTGTTGGGCCGGATGGCCTTTGCGGGCCCCTCTCATTCTTGGCCAATGGTTCTGTGACCCAGGCAGAGGGGAGTCGCTTCCCGTGGTCTGGGAGCCTCTCCTGGGCAGCAGAGCCCCTGGTGGCTGGTTTCCAGGTCCCCCTCGTCACCCAGTGGGGGACATCTTGAAGGCCATGGCTCACCCTGGGACATGTTGGTTTAAGCCTCGTCATAAATAACCTGCAAGCCCAGAGCCTGGCACATGGTGGGTGCTCAATAAATGCTTAGTGACTGACTGACTTGCTAGATATTGCCCTGATAATGGCCTTGTCAGGGGTGCCCTAGATGTAGTGTAGAAAATGTAGATGTCAGATGTGGCTCCTCAAATGTCCTGCTTTGGGATCTGGGACAAATGGCTGAATTCCCCCAATCCTTACTTGTCAGTTTGTGAAATGGAAACCCCCCAAACACAAACCCAGGCTCCATCTCCAGGGCCAAGGGCTGGGGGGTGGCAGGAAGGAGAGTTCTTGGAAGAAGAGCTCCTACGCCATGAGGATTGGAGTAGGTGGCAGAGCTTAATGGCTTATGATTGCCCTTGCTGTGACACAGCACAGGGAGAACCAGGGGAATAAAGGGCTGTGGGAGGGGCTCAGGGCCTGCAATCTGAGGGGCTCAAAATGCTCGGGAATCACTGCCACATCATGCCCACACCCTGAGAATTCAAGTCATGCATGGTAGCTAGTGCCCAGACCATTTGGCTATACTCTCCCCTTCTTCTCCCTCTCCCTCTCCCTCCCTTCCCTCCCCAGGGGGAAAGGCCTTTGAACCAGTTATGGAGGAAGGATGTGGAGCCATGGATGCTGCTGAAGAGCAGCTGTACTTGGGAGAAAGCCCTGGGCCAGCTCCCATTATGCCCCCTTCTCATGGCCTGTGTCCAAAGCTGTAAAGTGGAGCGGCTCCTTTCCTTCCCGGGTGTGTTGCAATAACTAATAAAGAAGAGAAAACCCACAAAGACAAAGGGTGCACACTGCCAAGGCCCAGCTGCTGCCCACTTGTTTTAGGTTATGGAACAGCACATCTTCTCCCCTGGATGGACCGTTTTTAGAATGATAGCAGCAGCTGATGTTAATAAAGTGCTTTAAGTCTTACAAAGCACTTTCCACATGTTATTCCCAACCTTAGGTGTTATTTCTATTTTGTGGACAAGGAAACTGTGACTGAGGAGAGGTTAAGTGACTTGCTCACTCTTATACTGAGTTAGCGCTTGGCTGTGTGAAGGTCTTCTCCTGGGACTTGGCTTGGAGAGCAAATGAAGACCTTTGGGGTTTTAATCCTGACATTTTGGGATAATTTAAAGCACAGAAAAGTCATTTTCGAAGCCTAAAATGGAGCGGGTTTCAGTGGAGCAGCCAAGGGCGAGAAGTCAGGCAGCCTTGATTTGGCAGAGTCTAAAAAGGACCTTTCATTTTGATATTAAAACTGTTTTCCTTCTGGATTCACTGCTGCCACCAATCTTCCTTCCCATCTGGGGAACACAAAAGATGGTTATCAAAATCAGAACCAAGAGTGAGTGTCCCATCTGCTTTTTCTCCTCAGTCAGCAGTGCTAAAGGAAGATTTAGCACATTTTGTGGATATCAGATTCCTCACAAGTTAACAAAGTGTTGCTCTATCTCAGGTTTGGAAGGGATTTCAGGGCTCTTCTAGGGACCCACAGCCATCCTCTCTGAAGTATTCCTGATAAGCAACCATCTGGCCTTTATTTCAAGATCCCCAGTGATGGGGGATCTTTCTGAGTCCTGAGCTCAATTTTCTTCTTGGAAGATTCATTGTTAGGAAGATTTCAGGTATTCTAGAACAAAGAAGGATGATGTATAGAAAGAATGTAGGAGATTCCTCCTGGAGCAGAGCATGATGGCAGAGTAGAAAGCTAGAATCACTCAAATCCTCTCCAACCAACATTAAAATAGTGCTTCAAAACAAATCCTGGAGTGACAGAACCAGCAAGGTTTGGAATGAAGCAACTTTCCTGAAAAAAAACAACTTGAAAGGTAGGCAGAGAGGGTCTGGCTCACTGGGGTGAGAGGGGAGAGCA
This sequence comes from Gracilinanus agilis, assembly GCF_016433145.1. NCBI lineage: Eukaryota > Metazoa > Chordata > Mammalia > Didelphimorphia > Didelphidae > Gracilinanus > Gracilinanus agilis. The sequence continues at coordinate 284,312,780 of NC_058135.1, read as the reverse complement.
GCCTCAGCAAGGGCCCACCAAGGAGATCTGGCACAGGCCAACAGCAGCCCCCCATCCCCACCTCACAGCTACTGCTCCAGGTTCTGAACCTGGACCCAAGCCAACCTTGAGACCCTGAGTTCCTACCCAAGTCAATAGCAGTACAACCCGACGTGTACCACTTTATTAAAAGTTCCAACTCCCAGACTAAGCTTGCAGTGAGGCCCTAAGCCCAAGCACAAGGGAGGCCATGGTGTGCCGGGCTGGTGCAGGCCCAGAAGGAGGCTCAGAGCCCTCACCCAAGCCCGCAGTGGGGTCCTGAATGTTATATCCTGCGTAACATAAAAGCCAGACAGGTTCTTATAATGTGAAGGAGCTACAGACATGAATTGCAGGAAGGGGAAAGGAGAGGAAAGAGACTCAGAGCCAAGAATAGGATTTAGAAAATCCTCCTTTGCTCTGGCTCCCAGCTTGAGCATTTATTAGAAAACCAGTACACATTGATTTATTTGTTTGATATCTGTGGTGGACAGAAGAAACAATACAGCGGGTTATATCAAAGTTACAAGTCCGGTTTTAACATAGTTTAGCCAAGATTTCTGTTACAAGAAGAGCTCTTATTTTTATGACTATGTGATTTTTGATAAGGAAGTAGGGAAGAGGTGAGAAGGAAGATTCTTGGAGATTGAAGTTTTTAGAGACTTAAGGTCTGAGAAATCCTAGTAAACAGATTCTATCTTTTGAGTATCTACTCAAAAGGGATGTTTGATATATTAATTCCAAGGATGCTTGTAATGCTAACCAGGAGAGCTAGATCTAAGCACCTGTTTTTGAAGAAGCCAAATTTAGTCATAGTCTGCTAAGAGAATTTAGACTTTTCAGGAATTTAGCATTGACCCCCGAATCATTACTTTTTTTCTTTTTTCTTTTTTTAAACCCTTACCTTCCATCTTGGAGTCAATACTGTGTATTGGCTCCAAGGCAGAAGAGTGGTCAGGGCTAGGCAATGGGGGGGTCAAGTGACTTACCCAGGATCACAAAGCTGGGAAGTGTCTGAGGCCAGATTTGAACCTAGGACCTCTTGTCTCTAGGTCTGGCTCTCAATTCACTGAGCCACCCAGCTGTTCCCCCGAATCATTTCTTTTATTGAAGGTTTCAGAACTTGTCAACTCACGGGAATTTCTGATATGGCCACAACAAGAAAATTGCCTTTGCAAAGATATCTTACTTTTACTGAATCTTGGCCTTTGCCATGAAACCCATTGTAGCAGTATAATTTTTCTTCTCATGATTCTTCATTCCCTGAGTTCCCTTCACTGAATCCCAGCACAAGGCAGTCTGCATAGTACACCTGGTCTGGGTAAGCCCAGAGAGAGGCCCAGAGTGTTTATCCAAGCTCAAAATGAGGTTACAAGTCCCAGAGCAAAGCAATCCAGGGTGTGCCTGATCAAGCCCAAAATGAGACCAAAAGCACCTGCCCAGTCCTGTAGACTCTGAGCCCCAGCACAGGGTAGCTCACAGTGCTTTAAGCTCTTCAGGTTATCAGCAGTCCCAGGGGGTGATTGAATCAGGAGTGGGAGGTGGCTTTCAGAGCGCCCGGCCCACAGGCAATCATATCACCTTGGAAAAACTGAAACTTGCAAAAACCCAGAAGCAGAACTAAGAGTAACAGCAGGAAAAACTGAAGTTTAAGAGAGTGCCCTCTCTACCCTGAGAATAGAGCCCACCTTTAAGATTAAAGGTAAAAAACGGTTGGGAAAATGAGCAAGCAAAAGAAAAAAAAAAAGCACACCTAACCATGGAAAATTTTTATGGAGACAAAGGCAAGGCACAAACTCAGAAGGGGACACTGAAGGCAAAGCAGCCACATGGAAAACATTAAAGAAAAACATGAATTGGTATCAGGCTCTGGAAGAGCTCAAAAAAGGATTTCAAAAATCAGTTCAGAGAGGCAGTGGAAAAATGGAGAAGAGAAATGAGAGCAATGCAAGAAGAAAATAACAGCTTAAAAAAGCAGAATTGACCAAATGGAAAAGGAGATTCAGAAGCTCATGGAAGAAAATTATTTCTTAAAAATTAGAATTGGGCTACTAGAAGCTAATGACTTCATGAGACATTGAGAAACAATAAAACAAAATTAAAATAATGAAAAAAATACAGAAGAAAACCTGAAATATCTCATTGAAAAAAACAAATGACCTGAAAAATAGATCCAAGGGAGACAATTTAAGAATTATTGGACTACCTAAAAGCCATGAAAAAAAAATCCTAGACAATCATATTATAAGAAATTATCAAAAAAATTTCCCTGATAACTCTTGAACAAGAGGGTAAAATAAAAATTGAAAGAACCCATAGATTACCTTCTAAAATAAATCCCCAAATGACAAGTCTCAGAGATATTATAGCTAAATTCAAGAGCCCCCTGGACAAGGAGAAAATATTGCAAACGGCTAGAAAGAAACAATTCAAATATCATGGAGTTGCAATCACAGGAGTTAGCAGACTCCCCATTAAAGGATTGGAAGCCTTGGAACATGATATTCCAGAGATCAAAAGGAAAGAATGTAGTAGTTAGGAGAGCCCTGCCTTTGGGTCCTTGCCATATGGCCACAGGCAGGTTGCTTAACTGCTCTGAACCCCAGTTATTATGTGTATCTATAATGAGGAGAATAGGAGCCCATTATGGAGGCGATCAGGTTGTGATTGCCAAGTTTCTCAGGGTTATTGTAAGCTTCAAATGAGAGCTGACACATGGCCAGTGCTTTGAAAATCTTAATGTGGTATATAAAATGTCCATCATTCTCATCACTGACTATTTGAGCTGGGAGGAGCCTGTAAGTATAGAAGCCCTGATGGAGATGTCAGAGGCATCTGGTCCAACCTGCATCATAATAGCAATCTCCTTCCTCCTTGCCTGACGAGTTATTATTCAGCTCTGTTAGAAAACCTTCCATAAAGGGGAACCCAGCCGTGGCCACAGCTACCACTGCCACTACTGCCACGATGTGGTCCTTGATGGGGAAGCAGCCTCTGTTGCTTTTTGGATGCTTAACTCATTGCAGTCTTTTCCCTTATATCCAGGTTTAGTTTTCCTGGGGCTGGGCTGGTCAAACATCTTCCCTGTCCCCACCACAGCCCCATGAAGACTTGCAGATGGCTGTCCTGTCACCCTCTAGGCTGTCTCTTCTCCAGGTCACACATGGCGGCTCTTTAGCTGGTTCCTCCATGGCAAGGACTTGAGGCTATTTGTTCTGGTCACCCCTCTCTGAGTGACTGCCCTAACAGTGCCATACGCTCAGGACCTTCCTGCCTTCCTGCCCATCCCAAGAGATCGACCTGCCCTGGGTTCCTTTCCTCGGAGCAGATCCTCCCAGAACCTGCCCTTCTCACTCCTTCATTCCTCCTCTGGATCTACTTCTCCCTCTCTCTGCTTCCCCCTCAGCCCCTCCCCGGCCCCGCTCCCTTTTAGGGAAGGCCTTTTCCTCCATTAGACTGTGAGCTTCTTGAGGGAAAGAACTGTCTTGATGTTTCTCTTTGTTTCCTAGCACTTAGTACCATGCCTGGCACAAAGACAGGAGCTTGACAGACGTTTGGAAACTGACTGACTGACTCTTTCCAAACAGAGAGGAACCCTGGGCCAGAGCAACCATTGCTCTGCTTTGGTTCTTGCATGTCCCTTCTGAGCTTCCCGCTTTGCCTTTCCAGCTGCCTGGAGTGCACAGGCTTGAGACTAGTTTTGAGAGGAGACGATACCCCAGAGCCAGGGCTGAAAGGGTTGGTGCCCAGCTGGATTCTGTTCCTCCTCTAGGGAGAGTGTATTAGGAGGAGAGCAAAGCCAACCAACTGACTAATGGTTCTCTCACCTAACTTTCTCCGGCCCTGCCCCCAGCCATTCCGTGTAATAGAATGTTTTCAACAGATATTAAGCTCTTACTTTGTGCCAGGAACTGGCCAGATGCCAGGAATACAAATACGAAGAGTAAAACAATCCCTCTTTACAAGGAGTTTACATGGGAACAGAGGAGACACAGGAACAGCTGTGGGTCTGTACACATAAATATGGAGGGAATAAAGACAAATATATACAAAATAGCTAAATACCAGCTAGCTCGGAGGGAGGGCACTAGCAGTTGGGCAGTTCCCTGAACTGAAGAGTGAGGATATTCCAGGCATGGAGGCTAGCTTGATGTAGAGACCTGGAGATGGGAGAGCAAAGGTCAGTTTGGCTTCATTTTGGCCAGGAGGGAAAATAATTTTTAGTGAGGCTGGAAAGGGAACTTGAAGCCGTGCCCTCCTTCCTTCTTTCCTTCTCCCTTCCTCCCTTCTCCTTACCTCCCTCCTTACCTAACCCTCCGGACCTTCTTCCCAACCTTTCCTTCCTTCCTTCCTTCCTTCCTTCCTTCCTCCCTCCCTC